>NC_136902.1:45565951-46014991 GCF_949606895.1 Notothenia rossii
AGTTTTTGTTTTATTCTCATCTAAACAGAGAGGGATGATAGCTCATGCAATAGAGATTTCAGAGGTCTTTTATTTTGAAATTCTACATCAGAATGTCCTGATTCTCCCTGAGTGACTAGGTGGGTTGTCCTGCTATCACCCTGGAGTGAGATGAGTCTTTGATACTGGACAGTTTTTGTTTTATTCTCATCTAAACAGAGAGGGATGATAGCTCATATATGAGATTTCAAAGGTCTTTTATTTTGAAACTCTACATCAGAATGTCCTGATTTTTTCTGAGTGACTAGATGGGGTGTCCTGCTATCACCATGGAGTTAGATGAGTCTTTGATACTGGACATCTTTTTTTTCTTATTCTCATCTAAAAACAGGGATGATAGCTCATGCAATAGAGATTTCAAAGGTCTTTTATTTTGAAACTGTACATCAGAATGTCCTGATTCTCCCTGAGTGACTAGGTGGGGTGTCCTGCTATCACCCTGGAGTTAGATGAGTCTTTGATATTGGACTCTATTAGTTTTATTCTCATCTAAAAACAGGGATGATAGCTCATATATGAGACTTCAAAGGTATTTTATTTTGAAACTCTACATCAGAATGTCCTGATTTTTTCGGAGTGACTAGAAGGGGTGTCCTGCTATCACCCTGGAGTGAGTTGAGTATTTGATACTCGACAGTTTTTGTTTTATTCTCATCTAAACAGAGAGGGATGATAGCTCATATATGAGATTTCAAAGGTCTTTTATTTTGAAACTGTACATCAGAATGTCCTGATTCTCCCTGAGTGACTAGGTGGGGTGTCCTGCTATCAGCCTGGAGTGAGATGAGTCTTTGATATTGGACAGTATTTGTTTTATTCTCATCTAAAAATAGGGATGATAGCTCATATATAAAACTTCAAAGGTTTTTTATTTTGAAAATCTAAATCAGAATGTCCTGATTCTCCCTGAGTGACTAGGTGGGTTGTCCTGCGATCACCCTGGAGTGAGATGAGTCTTTGATACTGGACAGTTTTTGTTTTATTCTCATCTAAAAACAGGAATGATAGCTCATGCAATAGAGATTTCAAAGGTCTTTTATTTTGAAACTGTACATCAGAATGTCCTGATTCTCCCTGAGTGACTAGGTGGGGAGTCCTGCTATCACTCTGGAGTGAGATGAGTCTTTGAAATTGGACAGTATTTGTTTTATTCTCATCTAAATACAGGGATGATAGCTCATGCAATAGAGATTTCAAAGGTCTTTTATTTTGAAACTGTACATCAGAATGTCCTGATTCTCCCTGAGTGACTAGGTGGGGAGTCCTGCTATCACTCTGGAGTGAGATGAGTCTTTGATATTGGACAGTATTTGTTTTATTCTCATCTAAAAACAGGGATGATAGCTCATGCAATAGAGATTTCAAAGGTCTTTTATTTTGAAACTGTACATCAGAATGTCCTGATTCTCCCTGAGTGACTAGGTGGGGAGTCCTGCTATCACTCTGGAGTGAGATGAGTCTTTGATATTGGACAGTATTTGTTTTATTCTCATCTAAAAACAGGGATGATAGCTCATGCAATAGAGATTTCAGAGGTCTTTTATTTTGAAGTTCTACATCAGAATGTCCTGATTCTCCCTGAGTGACTAGGTGGGGTGTCCTGCTATCACCCTGGAGTGAGATGAGTCTTTGATAATGGAGAGTTTTTGTTTTATTCTCATCTAAACAGAGAGGGATGATAGCTCATATATGAGATTTCAAAGGTCTTTTATTTTGAAACTCTATCAGAATGTCCTGATTTTTTCTGAGTGACTAGATGGGGTGTCCTGCTATCACCATGGAGTTAGATGAGTCTTTGATACTGGACAGTTTTTGTTTTATTCTCATCTAAAAACAGGGATGATAGCTCATGCAATAGAGATTTCAAACGTCTTTTATTTTGAATTCTACATCAGAATGTCCTGATTCTCCCTGAGTGACTAGGTGGGGTGTCCTGCTATCACCCTGGAGTGAGATGAGTCTTTGATATTGGACAGTATTTGTTTTATTCTCATCTAAATACAGGGATGATAGCTCATATATGAGACTTCAAAGGTCTTTTATTTTGAAACTCTACATCAGAATGTCCTGATGTTTTCGGAGTGACTAGAAGGGGTGTCCTGCTATCACCCTGGAGTGAGATGAGTCTTTGATACTGGACAGTTTTTGTTTAATTCTCCTCTAAAAACAGGGATGATAGCTCATACAATAGAGATGTCAAAGGTCTTTTATTTTGAAACTCTACATCAGAAAATCCTGATTCGCCCTGAGTGACTAGGTGGGGTGTCCTGTTATCACCCTGAAGGGAAATGAGTATTTGATACTGGACAGTTTTTGTTTTATTCTTATCTAAATACAGAGGGATGATAGCTCATATATGAGATTTCAAAGGTCTTTTATTTTGAAACTCTACATCAGAATGTCCTGATTCTCCCTGAGTGACTAGGTGGGGTGTCATGCTATCACCCTGGAGTGAGATGAGTCTTTGATACTGGACAGTTATTGTTTTATTCTCATCTAAAAACAGGGATGATAGCTCATATATGAGACTTCAAAGGTCTTTTATTTTGAAACTCTACATCAGAATGTCCTGATTCTCCCTGAGTGACTAGGTGGGGTGTCCTGCTATCACCGTGGAGTTAGATGAGTCTTTGATACTGGACAGTGTTTGTTTTATTCCCATCTAAAAACAGGGATGATAGCTCATATATGAGACTTCAAACGTATTTTATTTTGAAAATCTAAATCAGAATGTCCTGATTCTCCCTGAGTGACTAGGTGGGTTGTCCTGCTATCACCCTGGAGTGAGATGAGTCTTTGATACTGGACAGTTTTTGTTTTATTCTCATCTAAACAGAGAGGGATGATAGCTCATGCAATAGAGATTTCAAAGGTCTTTTATTTTGAAACTCTACATCAGAATGTCCTGATTCTCCCTGAGTGACTAGGTGGGGTGTCCTGCTATCACCCTGGAGTTAGATGAGTCTTTGATATTGGACTCTATTTTTTTTATTATCATCTAAAAACAGGGATCATAGCTCATGCAATAGAGACTTCAAAGGTCTTTTATTTTGAAACCCTACATCAGAATGTCCTGATTCTCCCTGAGTGACTAGGTGGGGTGTCCTGCTATCACCCTGGAGTGAGATGAGTCTTTGATATTGGACAGTATTTGTTTTATTCTCATCTAAAAACAGGGATGATAGCTCATATATGAGACTTCAAAGGTCTTTTATTTTGAAACTCTACATCAGAATGTCCTGATTTTTTCGGAGTGACTAGAAGGGGTGTCCTGCTATCACCCTGGAGTGAGATGAGTATTTGATACTCGACAGTTTTTGTTTTATTCTCATCTAAACAGAGAGGGATGATAGCTCATATATGAGATTTCAAAGGTCTTTTATTTTGAAACTGTACATCAGAATGTCCTGATTCTCCCTGAGTGACTAGGTGGGGTGTCCTGCTATCAGCCTGGAGTGAGATGAGTCTTTGATATTGGACAGTATTTGTTTCATTCTCATCTAAAAATAGGGATGATAGCTCATATATAAAACTTCAAAGGTCTTTTATTTTGAAACTGTACATCAGAATGTCCTAACTTTTTTCTGAGTGACTAGGTGGGGTGTCCTGCTATCACCCTGGAGTTAGATGAGTATTTGATATTAGACTCTATTTGTTTTATTATCATCTAAAAACAGGGATGATAGCTCATATATGAGACTTCAAAGGTCTTTTATTTTGAAACTCTACATCAGAATGTCCTGATTCTCCCTGAGTGACTAGGTGGGGTGTCCTGCTATCACCCTGGAGTGAGATGAGTCTTTGATATTGGACAGTATTTGTTTTATTCTCATCTAAAAACAGGGATGATAGCTCATATATGAGACTTCAAAGGTCTTTTATTTTGAAACTCTACATCAGAATGTCCTGATTTTTTCGGAGTGACTAGAAGGGGTGTCCTGCTATCACCCTGGAGTGAGATGAGTATTTGATACTTGACAGTTTTTGTTTTATTCTCATCTAAACAGAGAGGGATGATAGCTCATATATGAGATTTCAAAGGTCTTTTATTTTGAAACTGTAGATCAGAATGTCCTGATTCTCCCTGAGTGACTAGGTGGGGTGTCCTGCTATCAGCCTGGAGTGAGATGAGTCTTTGATATTGGACAGTATTTGTTTCATTCTCATCTAAAAATAGGGATGATAGCTCATATATAAAACTTCAAAGGTCTTTTATTTTGAAACTGTACATCAGAATGTCCTAACTTTTTTCTGAGTGACTAGGTTGGGTGTCCTGCTTTCACCCTATAGTGAGATGAGTCTTTGATACTGGACAGTGTTTGTTTTATTCCCATCTAAAAACAGGGATGATAGATCATATATGAGATTTCAAAGGTCTTTTATTTTGAAACTCTACATCAGAATGTCCTGATTTTCTCTGAGTGAATAGATGGCCTGTCCTGCTATCACCATGGAGTTAGATGAGTCTTTGATATTGGACAGTATTTGTTTTATTCTCATCTAAAAATAGGGATGATAGCTCATATATAAAACTTCAAAGGTCTTTTATTTTGAAACTGTACATCAGAATGTCCTGATTTTTTCTGAGTGACTAGATGGGGTGTCCTGCTATCACCATGGAGTTAGATGAGTCTTTGATACTGGACAGTTTTTGTTTTATTCTCATCTAAAAACAGGGATGATAGCTCATGCAATAGAGATTTCAAAGGTCTTTTATTTTGAATTCTACATCAGAATGTCCTGATTCTCCCTGAGTGACTAGGTGGGGTGTCTTGCTATCACCCTGGAGTGAGATGAGTCTTTGATACTGGACAGTGTTTGTTTTATTCCCATCTAAAAACAGGGATGATAGATCATATATTAGACTTCAAAGGTATTTTATTTTGAAACTGTACATCAGAATGTCCTGATTCTCCCTGAGTGACTAGGTGGGGTGGCATGCTATCACCCTGGAGTGAGATGAGTCTTTGATACTGGACAGTTATTGTTTTATTCTCATCTAAAAACAGGGATGATAGCTCATATATGAGACTTCAAAGGTATTTTATTTTGAAACTCTAAGTCAGAATGTCCTGATTTTTTCTGAGTGACTAGGTGGGGTGTCCTGCTATCACCCTGGAGTGAGATGAGTCTTTGATATTGGACAGTATTTGTTTTGTTCTCATCTAAAAACAGGGATGATAGCTCATGCAATAGAGATTTCAGAGGTCTTTTATTTTGAAATTCTACATCAGAATGTCCTAATTCTCCGTGAGTGACTAGGTGTGGTGTCCTGCTATCACCCTGGAGTGAGATGAGTCTTTGATACTGGACAGTGTTTGTTTTATTCCCATCTAAAAACAGGGATGATAGCTCATATATGAGACTTCAAAGGTATTTTATTTTGAAACTCTAAATCGGAATGTCCTGATTTTTTCTGAGTGACTAGGTGGGGTGTCCTTCTATCACCCTGGAGTGAGATGAGTCTTTGATACTGGACAGTTTTTGTTTTATTCTCATCTAAAACAGGGATGATAGCTCATACAATAGAGATTTCAAAGGTCTTTTATTTTGAAACACTACATCAGAATGTCCTGATGTTTTCTGAGTTCTCTAGGTGGGGTGTCCTGCTATCACCCTGGAGTGAGATGCGTCTTTGATACTGGACAGTTTTTGTTTTATTCTCATCTAAAAACAGGAATGATAGCTCATGCAATAGAGATTTCAAAGGTCTTTTATTTTGAAACTGTACATCAGAATGTCCTGATTCTCCCTGAGTGACTAGGTGGGGAGTCCTGCTATCACTCTGGAGTGAGATGAGTCTTTGATATTGTACAGTATTTGTTTTATTCTCATCTAAAAACAGGGATGATAGCTCATGCAATAGAGATTTCAAAGGTCTTTTATTTTGAAACTGTACATCAGAATGTGCTGATTCTCCCTGAGTGACTAGGTGGGGAGTCCTGCTATCACTCTGGAGTGAGATGAGTCTTTGATATTGGACAGTATTTGTTTTATTCTCATCTAAAAACAGGGATGATAGCTCATGCAATAGAGATTTCAGAGGTCTTTTATTTTGAAATTCTACATCAGAATGTCCTGATTCTCCCTGAGTGACTAGGTGGGTTGTCCTGCTATCACCCTGGAGTGAGATGAGTCTTTGATACTGGACAGTTTTTGTTTTATTCTCATCTAAACAGAGAGGGATGATAGCTCATATATGAGATGTCAAAGGTCTTTTATTTTGAAACTCTACATCAGAATGTCCTGATTTTTTCTGAGTGACTAGATGGGGTGTCCTGCTATCACCATGGAGTTAGATGAGTCTTTGATACTGGAAATTTTTTTTTTAAATTCTCATCTAAAAACAGAGATGATAGCTCATGCAATAGAGATTTCAAAGGTCTTTTATTTTGAAACTGTACATCAGAATGTCCTGATTCTCCCTGAGTGACTAGGTGGGGTGTCCTGCTATCACCCTGGAGTTAGATGAGTCTTTGATATTGGACTCTATTTGTTTTATTCTCATCTAAAAACAGGGATGATAGCTCATATATGAGACTTCAAAGGTCTTTTATTTTGAAACTCTACATCAGAATGTCCTGATTCTCCCTGAGTGACTAGGTGGGGTGTCCTGCTATCACCCTGGAGGCAGATGAGTCTTTGATATTTTTCAGTATTTATTTTATTCTCATCTAAAAACAGGGATGATAGCTCATATATGAGACTTCAAAGGTCTTTTATTTTGAAACTCTACATCAGAATGTCCTGATTTTTTCGGAGAGACTAGAAGGGGTGTCCTGCTATCACCCTGGAGTGAGATGAGTATTTGATACTCTACAGTTTTGTTTTATTCTCATCTAAACAGAGAGGGATGATAGCTCATATATGAGATTTCAAAGGTCTTTTATTTTGAAACTCTACATCAGAATGTCCTGATTTTCTCTGAGTGAATAGATGGGGTGTCCTGCTATCACCATGGAGTTAGATGAGTCTTTGATACTGGACAGTGTTTGTTTTATTCCCATCTAAAAACAGGGATGATAGCTCATATATGAGACTTCAAAGGTATTTTATTTTGAAACTCTAAATCAGAATGTCCTGATTTTGTCTGAGTGACTAGGTGGGGTGTCCTTCTATCACCCTGGAGTGAGATGAGTCTTTGATACTGGACAGTTTTTGTTTTATTCTCATCTAAAACAGGGATGATAGCTCATACAATAGAGATTTCAAAGGTCTTTTATTTTGAAACACTACATCAGAATGTCCTGATGTTTTCTGAGTTCTCTAGGTGGGGTGTCCTGATATCACCCTGGAGTGAGATGCGTCTTTGATACTGGACAGTTTTTGTTTTATTCTCATCTAAAAACAGGAATGATAGCTCATGCAATAGAGATTTCAAAGGTCTTTTATTTTGAAACTGTACATCAGAATGTCCTGATTCTCCCTGAGTGACTAGGTGGGGAGTCCTGCTATCACTCTGGAGTGAGATGAGTCTTTGATATTGGACAGTATTTGTTTTATTCTCATCTAAAAACAGGGATGATAGCTCATGCAATAGAGATTTCAAAGGTCTTTTATTTTGAAACTGTACATCAGAATGTCCTGATTCTCCCTGAGTGACTAGGTGGGGAGTCCTGCTATCACTCTGGAGTGAGATGAGTGTTTGATATTGGACAGTATTTGTTTTATTCTCATCTAAAAACAGGGATGATATCTCATGCAATAGAGATTTCAGAGGTCTTTTATTTTGAAATTCTACATCAGAATGTCCTGATTCTCCCTGAGTGACTAGGTGGGGTGTCCTGCTATCACCCTGGAGTGAGATGAGTCTTTGATACTGGACAGTTGTTGTTTTATTCTCATCTAAAAACAGGGATGATAGCTCATATATGAGACTTCAAAGGTATTTTATTTTGAAACTCTACATCAGAATGTCCTGATGTTTTCGGAGTGACTAGAAGGGGTGTCCTGCTATCACCCTGGAGTGAGATGAGTCTTTGATACTGGACAGTTATTGTTTTATTCTCATCTAAATACAGGGATGATAGCTCATATATGAGACTTCAAAGGTCTTTTATTTTGAAACTCTACATCAGAATGTCCTGATTCTCCCTGAGTGACTAGGTGGGGTGTCCTGCTATCACCATGGAGTTAGATGAGTCTTTGATACTGGACAGTGTTTGTTTTATTCCCATCTAAAACAGGGATGATAGCTCATACAATAGAGATTTCAAAGGTCTTTTATTTTGAAACACTACATCAGAATGTCCTGATGTTTTCTGAGTTCTCTAGGTGGGGTGTCCTGATATCACCCTGGAGTGAGATGCGTCTTTGATACTGGACAGTTTTTGTTTTATTCTCATCTAAACAGAGAGGGATGATAGCTCATATATGAGATGTCAAAGGTCTTTTATTTTGAAACTCTACATCAGAATGTCCTGATTTTTTCTGAGTGACTAGATGGGGTGTCCTGCTATCACCATGGAGTTAGATGAGTCTTTGATACTGGACTTTTTTTTTTTTTAATTCTCATCTAAAAACAGGGATGATAGCTCATATATGAGACTTCAAAGGTATTTTATTTTGAAACTCTAAATCAGAATGTCCTGATTTTGTCTGAGTGACTAGGTGGGGTGTCCTTCTATCACCCTGGAGTGAGATGAGTCTTTGATACTGGACAGTTTTTGTTTTATTCTCATCTAAAACAGGGATGATAGCTCATACAATAGAGATTTCAAAGGTCTTTTATTTTGAAACACTACATCAGAATGTCCTGATGTTTTCTGAGTTCTCTAGGTGGGGTGTCCTGATATCACCCTGGAGTGAGATGCGTCTTTGATACTGGACAGTTTTTGTTTTATTCTCATCTAAAAACAGGAATGATAGCTCATGCAATAGAGATTTCAAAGGTATTTTATTTTGAAACTGTACATCAGAATGTCCTGATTCTCCCTGAGTGACTAGGTGGGGAGTCCTGCTATCACTCTGGAGTGAGATGAGTCTTTGATATTGGACAGTATTTGTTTTATTCTCATCTAAAAACAGGGATGATATCTCATGCAATAGAGATTTCAGAGGTCTTTTATTTTGAAATTCTACATCAGAATGTCCTGATTCTCCCTGAGTGACTAGGTGGGGTGTCCTGCTATCACCCTGGAGTGAGATGAGTCTTTGATACTGGACAGTTGTTGTTTTATTCTCATCTAAAAACAGGGATGATAGCTCATATATGAGACTTCAAAGGTCTTTTATTTTGAAACTCTACATCAGAATGTCCTGATGTTTTCGGAGTGACTAGAAGGGGTGTCCTGCTATCACCCTGGAGTGAGATGAGTCTTTGATACTGGACAGTTATTGTTTTATTCTCATCTAAATACAGGGATGATAGCTCATATATGAGACTTCAAAGGTCTTTTATTTTGAAACTCTACATCAGAATGTCCTGATTCTCCCTGAGTGACTGGGTGGGGTGTCCTGCTATCACCATGGAGTTAGATGAGTCTTTGATACTGGACAGTGTTTGTTTTATTCCCATCTAAAACAGGGATGATAGCTCATACAATAGAGATTTCAAAGGTCTTTTATTTTGAAACACTACATCAGAATGTCCTGATGTTTTCTGAGTTCTCTAGGTGGGGTGTCCTGATATCACCCTGAAGTGAGATGCGTCTTTGATACTGGACAGTTTTTGTTTTATTCTCATCTAAACAGAGAGGGATGATAGCTCATATATGAGATGTCAAAGGTCTTTTATTTTGAAACTCTACATCAGAATGTCCTGATTTTTTCTGAGTGACTAGATGGGGTGTCCTGCTATCACCATGGAGTTAGATGTGTCTTTGATACTGGACTTTTTTTTTTTTTAATTCTCATCTAAAAACAGGGATGATAGCTCATATATGAGACTTCAAAGGTATTTTATTTTGAAACTCTAAATCAGAATGTCCTGATTTTGTCTGAGTGACTAGGTGGGGTGTCCTTCTATCACCCTAGAGTGAGATGAGTCTTTGATACTGGACAGTTTTTGTTTTATTCTCATCTAAAACAGGGATGATAGCTCATACAATAGAGATTTCAAAGGTCTTTTATTTTGAAACACTACATCAGAATGTCCTGATGTTTTCTGAGTTCTCTAGGTGGGGTGTCCTGCTATCACCCTGGAGTGAGATGCGTCTTTGATACTGGACAGTTTTTGTTTTATTCTCATCTAAAAACAGGAATGATAGCTCATGCAATAGAGATTTCAAAGGTCTTTTATTTTGAAACTGTACATCAGAATGTCCTGATTCTCCCTGAGTGACTAGGTGGGGAGTCCTGCTATCACTCTGGAGTGAGATGAGTCTTTGATATTGGACAGTATTTGTTTTATTCTCATCTAAAAACAGGGATGATAGCTCATGCAATAGAGATTTCAAAGGTCTTTTATTTTGAAACTGTACATCAGAATGTCCTGATTCTCCCTGAGTGACTAGGTGGGGAGTCCTGCTATCACTCTGGAGTGAGATGAGTCTTTGATATTGGACAGTATTTGTTTTATTCTCATCTAAAAACAGGGATGATAGCTCATGCAATAGAGATTTCAAAGGTCTTTTATTTTGAAACTGTACATCAGAATGTCCTGATTCTCCCTGAGTGACTAGGTGGGGTGTCCCGCTATCACCCTGGAGTGAGATGAGTCTTTGATACTGGACAGTTTTTGTTTTATTCTCATCTAAACAGAGAGGGATGATAGCTCATATATGAGATTTCAAAGGTCTTTTATTTTGAAACTCTACATCAGAATGTCCTGATTTTTTCTGAGTGACTAGATGGGGTGTCCTGCTATCACCATGGAGTTAGATGAGTCTTTGATACTGGACATTTTTTTTTTTAATTCTCATCTAAAAACAGAGATGATAGCTCATGCAATAGAGATTTCAAAGGTCTTTTATTTTGAAACTGTACATCAGAATGTCCTGATTCTCCCTGAGTGACTAGGTGGGGTGTCCTGATATCACCCTGGAGTTAGATGAGTCTTTGATATTGGACTCTATTTGTTTTATTCTCATCTAAAAACAGGGATGATAGCTCATATATGAGACTTCAAAGGTCTTTTATTTTGAAACTCTACATCAGAATGTCCTGATTCTCCCTGAGTGACTAGGTGGGGTGTCCTGCTATCACCCTGGAGTGAGATGAGTCTTTGATATTGGACAGTATTTATTTTATTCTCATCTAAAAACAGGGATGATAGCTCATATATGAGACTTCAAAGGTCTTTTATTTTGAAACTCTACATCAGAATGTCCTGATTTTTTCGGAGTGACTAGAAGGGGTGTCCTGCTATCACCCTGGAGTGAGATGAGTATTTGATACTCTACAGTTTTTGTTTTATTCTCATCTAAACAGAGAGGGATGATAGCTCATATATGAGATTTCAAAGGTATTTTATTTTGAAACTCTAATCAGAATGTCCTGATTTTTTCTGAGTGACTAGATGGGGTGTCCTGCTATCACCATGGAGTTAGATGAGTCTTTGATACTGGACAGTTTTTGTTTTATTCTCATCTAAAAACAGGGATGATAGCTCATGCAATAGAGATTTCAAAGGTCTTTTATTTTGAATTCTACATCAGAATGTCCTGATTCTCCCTGAGTGACTAGGTGGGGTGTCCTGCTATCACCCTGGAGTGAGATGAGTCTTTGATATTGGACACTATTTGTTTTATTCTCATCTAAAAACAGGGATGATAGCTTATATATGAGACTTCAAAGGTCTTTTATTTTGAAACTCTACATCAGAATGTCCTGATGTTTTCGGAGTGACTAGAAGGGGTGTCCTGCTATCACCCTGGAGTGAGATGAGTCTTTGATACTTGACAGTTTTTGTTTTATTCTCCTCTAAAAACAGGGATGATAGCTCATACAATAGAGATGTCAAAGGTCTTTTATTTTGAAACTCTACATCAGAAAGTCCTGATTCGCCCTGAGTGACTAGGTGGGGTGTCCTGTTATCACCCTGAAGGGAAATGAGTATTTGATACTGGACAGTTATTGTTTTATTCCCATCTAAAAACAGGGATGATAGCTCATATATGAGACTTCAAAGGTCTTTTATTTTGAAACTCTACATCAGAATGTCCTGATTTTTTCTGAGTGACTAGATGGGGTGTCCTGCTATCACCATGGATTTAGATGAGTCTTTGATACTGGACATTTTTTTTTTTAATTCTCATCTAAAAACAGGGATGATAGCTCATGCAATAGAGATTTCAAAGGTCTTTTATTTTGAAACCGTACATCAGAATGTCCTGATTCTCCCTGAGTGACTAGGTGGGGTGTCCTGCTATCACCCTGGAGTTAGATGAGTCTTTGATATTGGACTATATTTGTTTTATTCTCATCTAAAAACAGGGATGATAGCTCATATATGAGACTTCAAAGGTCTTTTATTTTGAAACTCTACATCAGAATGTCCTGATTCTCCCTGAGTGACTAGGTGGGGTGTCCTGCTATCACCCTGGAGTGAGATGAGTCTTTGATAATGGAGAGTTTTTGTTTTATTCTCATCTAAACAGAGAGGGATGATAGCTCATATATGAGATTTCAAAGGTCTTTTATTTTGAAACTCTAATCAGAATGTCCTGATTTTTTCTGAGTGACTAGATGGGGTGTCCTGCTATCACCATGGAGTTAGATGAGTCTTTGATACTGGACAGTTTTTGTTTTATTCTCATGTAAAAACAGGGATGATAGCTCATATATGAGATTTCAAAGGTCTTTTATTTTGAAACTCTAATCAGAATGTCCTGATTTTTTCTGAGTGACTAGATGGGGTGTCCTGCTATCACCCTGGAGTGAGATGAGTCTTTGATATTGGACACTCTTTGTTTTATTCTCATCTAAAAACAGGGATGATAGCTCATATATGAGACTTCAAAGGTCTTTTATTTTGAAACTCTACATCAGAATGACCTGATGTTTTCGGAGTGACTAGAAGGGGTGTCCTGCTATCACCCTGGAGTGAGATGAGTCTTTGATACTGGACAGTTTTTGTTTTATTCTCCTCTAAAAACAGGGATGATAGCTCATACAATAGAGATGTCAAAGGTCTTTTATTTTGAAACTCTACATCAGAAAGTCCTGATTCGCCCTGAGTGACTAGGTGGGGTGTCCTGTTATCACCCTGAAGGGAAATGAGTATTTGATACTGGACAGTTTTTGTTTTATTCTTATCTAAATACAGAGGGATGATAGCTCATATATGAGATTTCAAAGGTCTTTTATTTTGAAACTCTACATCAGAATGTCCTGATTCTCCCTGAGTGACTAGGTGGCGTGTCATGCTATCACCCTGGACTGAGATGAGTCTTTGATACTGGACAGTTATTGTTTTATTCCCATCTAAAAACAGGGATGATAGCTCATATATGAGACTTCAAAGGTCTTTTATTTTGAAACTCTACATCAGAATGTCCTGATTCTCCCTGAGTGACTAGGTGGGGTGTCCTGCTATCACCATGGAGTTAGATGAGTCTTTGATACTGGACAGTGTTTGTTTTATTCCCATCTAAAAACAGGGATGATAGCTCATATATGAGACGTCAAACGTATTTTATTTTGAAAATCTAAATCAGAATGTCCTGATTCTCCCTGAGTGACTAGGTGGGTTGTCTTGCTATCACCCTGGAGTGAGATGAGTCTTTGATACTGGACAGTTTTTGTTTTATTCTCATCTAAACAGAGAGGGATGATAGCTCATATATGAGATGTCAAAGGTCTTTTATTTTGAAACTCTAAATCAGAATGTCCTGATTTTTTCTGAGTGACTAGGTGGGGTGTCCTTCTATCACCCTGGAGTGAGATGAGTCTTTGATACTGGACAGTTTTTGTTTTATTCTCATCTAAAACAGGGATGATAGCTCATACAATAGAGATTTCAAAGGTCTTTTATTTTGAAACACTACATCAGAATGTCCTGATGTTTTCTGAGTTCTCTAGGTGGGGTGTCCTGCTATCACCCTGGAGTGAGATGCGTCTTTGATACTGGACAGTTTTTGTTTTATTCTCATCTAAAAACAGGAATGATAGCTCATGCAATAGAGATTTCAAAGGTCTTTTATTTTGAAACTGTACATCAGAATGTCCTGATTCTCCCTGAGTGACTAGGTGGGGAGTCCTGCTATCACTCTGGAGTGAGATGAGTCTTTGATATTGGACAGTATTTGTTTTATTCTCATCTAAATACAGGGATGATAGCTCATGCAATAGAGATTTCAAAGGTCTTTTATTTTGAAACTGTACATCAGAATGTCCTGATTCTCCCTGAGTGACTAGGTGGGGTGTCCTGCTATCACCCTGGAGTTAGATGAGTCTTTGATATTGGACTCTATTTGTTTTATTCCCATCTAAAAACAGGGATAATAGCTCATATATGAGACTTCAAAGGTCTTTTATTTTGAAACTCTACATCAGAATGTCCTTATTCTCCCTGAGTGACTAGGTGGGGTGTCCTGCTATCACCCTGGAGTGAGATAAGTCTTTGATATTGGACAATATTTATTTTATTATCATCTAAAAACAGGGATGATAGCTCATATATGAGACTTCAAAGGTCTTTTATTTTGAAACTCTAAATCAGAATGTCCTGATTTTTTCTGAGTGACTAGGTGGGGTGTCCTTCTATCACCCTGGAGTGAGATGAGTCTTTGATACTGGACAGTTTTTGTTTTATTCTCATCTAAACAGAGAGGGATGATAGCTCATATATGAGATTTCAAAGGTCTTTTTTTTTTAAACTCTACATCAGAATGTCCTGATGTTTTCGGAGTGACTAGAAGGGGTGTCCTGCAATCACCCTGGAGTGAGATGAGTCTTTGATACTGGACAGTTTTTGTTTTATTCTCATCTAAAAACAGGGATGATAGCTCATACAATAGAGATGTCAAAGGTCTTTTATTTTGAAACTCTACATCAGAATGTCCTGATTTTTTCTGAGTGACTAGATGGGGTGTCCTGCTATCACCATGGATTTAGATGAGTCTTTGATACTGGACATTTTTTTTTTTAATTCTCATCTAAAAACAGGGATGATAGCTCATGCAATAGAGATTTCAAAGGTCTTTTATTTTGAAACCGTACATCAGAATGTCCTGATTCTCCCTGAGTGACTAGGTGGGGTGTCCTGCTATCACCCTGAAGTTAGATGAGTCTTTGATATTGGACTCTATTTGTTTTATTCTCATCTAAAAACAGGGATGATAGCTCATATATGAGACTTCAAAGGTCTTTTATTTTGAAACTCTACATCAGAATGTCCTGATTCTCCCTGAGTGACTAGGTGGGGTGTCCTGCTATCACCCTGGAGTGAGATGAGTCTTTGATATTGGACAATATGTATTTTATTCTCATCTAAAAACAGGGATGATAGCTCATATATGAGACTTCAAAGGTCTTTTATTTTGAAACTCTAAATCAGAATGTCCTGATTTTTTCTGAGTGACTAGGTGGGGTGTCCTTCTATCACCCTGGAGTGAGATGAGTCTTTGATACTGGACAGTTTTTGTTTTATTCTCATCTAAATACAGGGATGATAGCTCATGCAATAGAGATTTCAAAGGTCTTTTATTTTGAAACTGTAAATCAGAATGTCCTGATTCTCCCTGAGTGACTAGGTTGGGAGTCCTGCTATCACTCTGGCGTGAGATGAGTCTTTGATAATGGACAGTATTTGTTTTATTCTCATCTAAAAACAGGGATGATAGCTCATGCATTAGAGATTTCAAAGGTCTTTTATTTTGAAACTGTACATCAGAATGTCCTGATTCTCCCTGAGTGACTAGGTGGGGAGTCCTGCTATCACTCTGGAGTGAGATGAGTCTTTGATATTGGACAGTATTTGTTTTATTCTCATCTAAAAACAGGGATGACAGCTCATGCAATAGAGATTTCAGAGGTCTTTTATTTTGAAGTTCTACATCAGAATGTCCTGATTCTCCCTGAGTGACTAGGTGGGGTGTCCTGCTATTACCCTGGAGTGAGATGAGTCTTTGATAATGGAGAGTTTTTGTTTTATTCTCATCTAAACAGAGAGGGATGATAGCTCATATATGAGATTTCAAAGGTATTTTATTTTGAAACTCTAATCAGAATGTCCTGATTTTTTCTGAGTGACTAGATGGGGTGTCCTGCTATCACCATGGAGTTAGATGAGTCTTTGATACTGGACAGTTTTTGTTTTATTCTCATCTAAAAACAGGGATGATAGCTCATGCAATAGAGATTTCAAAGGTCTTTTATTTTGAATTCTACATCAGAATGTCCTGATTCTCCCTGAGTGACTAGGTGGGGTGTCCTGCTATCACCCTGGAGTGAGATGAGTCTTTGATATTGGACACTATTTGTTTTATTCTCATCTAAAAACAGGGATGATAGCTCATATATGAGACTTCAAAGGTCTTTTATTTTGAAACTCTACATCAGAATGTCCTGATGTTTTCGGAGTGACTAGAAGGGGTGTCCTGCTATCACCCTGGAGTGAGATGAGTCTTTGATACTTGACAGTTTTTGTTTTATTCTCCTCTAAAAACAGGGATGATAGCTCATACAATAGAGATGTCAAAGGTCTTTTATTTTGAAACTCTACATCAGAAAGTCCTGATTCGCCCTGAGTGACTAGGTGGGGTGTCCTGTTATCACCCTGAAGGGAAATGAGTATTTGATACTGGACAGTTTTTGTTTTATTCTTATCTAAATACAGAGGGATGATAGCTCATATATGAGATTTCAAAGGTCTTTTATTTTGAAACTCTACATCAGAATGTCCTGATTCTCCCTGAGTGACTAGGTGGCGTGTCATGCTATCACCCTGGAGTGAGATGAGTCTTTGATACTGGACAGTTATTGTTTTATTCCCATCTAAAAACAGGGATGATAGCTCATATATGAGACTTCAAAGGTATTTTATTTTGAAACTCTACATCAGAATGTCCTGATTCTCCCTGAGTGACTAGGTGGGGTGTCCTGCTATCACCATGGAGTTAGATGAGTCTTTGATACTGGACAGTGTTTGTTTTATTCCCATCTAAAAACAGGGATGATAGCTCATATATGAGACTTCAAACGTATTTTATTTTGAAAATCTAAATCAGAATGTCCTGATTCTCCCTGAGTGACTAGGTGGGTTGTCCTGCTATCACCCTGGAGTGAGATGAGTCTTTGATACTGGACAGTTTTTGTTTTATTCTCATCTAAACAGAGAGGGATGATAGCTCATATATGAGATGTCAAAGGTCTTTTATTTTGAAACTCTACATCAGAATGTCCTGATTTTTTCTGAGTGACTAGATGGGGTGTCCTGCTATCACCATGGATTTAGATGAGTCTTTGATACTGGACATTTTTTTTTTTAATTCTCATCTAAAAACAGGGATGATAGCTCATGCAATAGAGATTTCAAAGGTCTTTTATTTTGAAACCGTACATCAGAATGTCCTGATTCTCCCTGAGTGACTAGGTGGGGTGTCCTGCTATCACCCTGGAGTTAGATGAGTCTTTGATATTGGACTCTATTTGTTTTATTCTCATCTAAAAACAGGGATGATAGCTCATATATGAGACTTCAAAGGTCTTTTATTTTGAAACTCTACATCAGAATGTCCTGATTCTCCCTGAGTGACTAGGTGGGGTGTCCTGCTATCACCCTGGAGTGAGATGAGTCTTTGATAATGGAGAGTTTTTGTTTTATTCTCATCTAAACAGAGAGGGATGATAGCTCATATATGAGATTTCAAAGGTCTTTTATTTTGAAACTCTAATCAGAATGTCCTGATTTTTTCTGAGTGACTAGATGGGGTGTCCTGCTATCACCATGGAGTTAGATGAGTCTTTGATACTGGACAGTTTTTGTTTTATTCTCATCTAAAAACAGGGATGATAGCTCATGCAATAGAGATTTCAAAGGTCTTTTATTTTGAATTCTACATCAGAATGTCCTGATTCTCCCTGAGTGACTAGGTGGGGTGTCCTGCTATCACCCTGGAGTGAGATGAGTCTTTGATATTGGACACTATTTGTTTTATTCTCATCTAAAAACAGGGATGATAGCTCATATATGAGACTTCAAAGGTCTTTTATTTTGAAACTCTACATCAGAATGTCCTGATGTTTTCGGAGTGACTAGAAGGGGTGTCCTGCTATCACCCTGGAGTGAGATGAGTCTTTGATACTGGACAGTTTTTGTTTTATTCTCCTCTAAAAACAGGGATGATAGCTCATACAATAGAGATGTCAAAGGTCTTTTATTTTGAAACTCTACATCAGAAAGTCCTGATTCGCCCTGAGTGACTAGGTGGGGTGTCCTGTTATCACCCTGAAGGGAAATGAGTATTTGATACTGGACAGTTTTGGTTTTATTCTTATCTAAATACAGAGGGATGATAGCTCATATATGAGATTTCAAAGGTCTTTTATTTTGAAACTCTACATCAGAATGTCCTGATTCTCCCTGAGTGACTAGGTGGCGTGTCATGCTATCACCCTGGACTGAGATGAGTCTTTGATACTGGACAGTTATTGTTTTATTCCCATCTAAAAACAGGGATGATAGCTCATATATGAGACTTCAAAGGTCTTTTATTTTGAAACTCTACATCAGAATGTCTTGATTTTTTCTGAGTGACTAGATGGGGTGTCCTGCTATCACCATGGATTTAGATGAGTCTTTGATACTGGACATTTTTTTTTTTAATTCTCATCTAAAAACAGGGATGATAGCTCATGCAATAGAGATTTCAAAGGTCTTTTATTTTGAAACCGTACATCAGAATGTCCTGATTCTCCCTGAGTGACTAGGTGGGGTGTCCTGCTATCACCCTGGAGTTAGATGAGTCTTTGATATTGGACTCTATTTGTTTTATTCTCATCTAAAAACAGGGATGATAGCTCATATATGAGACTTCAAAGGTCTTTTATTTTGAAACTCTACATCAGAATGTCCTGATTCTCCCTGAGTGACTAGGTGGGGTGTCCTGCTATCACCCTGGAGTGAGATGAGTCTTTGATAATGGAGAGTTTTTGTTTTATTCTCATCTAAACAGAGAGGGATGATAGCTCATATATGAGATTTCAAAGGTCTTTTATTTTGAAACTCTAATCAGAATGTCCTGATTTTTTCTGAGTGACTAGATGGGGTGTCCTGCTATCACCATGGAGTTAGATGAGTCTTTGATACTGGACAGTTTTTGTTTTATTCTCATCTAAAAACAGGGATGATAGCTCATGCAATAGAGATTTCAAAGGTCTTTTATTTTGAATTCTACATCAGAATGTCCTGATTCTCCCTGAGTGACTAGGTGGGGTGTCCTGCTATCACCCTGGAGTGAGATGAGTCTTTGATATTGGACACTATTTGTTTTATTCTCATCTAAAAACAGGGATGATAGCTCATATATGAGACTTCAAAGGTCTTTTATTTTGAAACTCTACATCAGAATGTCCTGATGTTTTCGGAGTGACTAGAAGGGGTGTCCTGCTATCACCCTGGAGTGAGATGAGTCTTTGATACTGGACAGTTTTTGTTTTATTCTCCTCTAAAAACAGGGATGATAGCTCATACAATAGAGATGTCAAAGGTCTTTTATTTTGAAACTCTACATCAGAAAGTCCTGATTCGCCCTGAGTGACTAGGTGGGGTGTCCTGTTATCACCCTGAAGGGAAATGAGTATTTGATACTGGACAGTTTTTGTTTTATTCTTATCTAAATACAGAGGGATGATAGCTCATATATGAGATTTCAAAGGTCTTTTATTTTGAAACTCTACATCAGAATGTCCTGATTCTCCCTGAGTGACTAGGTGGCGTGTCATGCTATCACCCTGGACTGAGATGAGTCTTTGATACTGGACAGTTATTGTTTTATTCCCATCTAAAAACAGGGATGATAGCTCATATATGAGACTTCAAAGGTATTTTATTTTGAAACTCTACATCAGAATGTCCTGATTCTCCCTGAGTGACTAGGTGGGGTGTCCTGCTATCACCATGGAGTTAGATGAGTCTTTGATACTGGACAGTGTTTGTTTTATTCCCATCTAAAACAGGGATGATAGCTCATATATGAGACGTCAAACGTATTTTATTTTGAAAATCTACATCAGAATGTCCTGATTTTTTCTGAGTGACTAGATGGGGTGTCCTGCTATCACCATGGATTTAGATGAGTCTTTGATACTGGACATTTTTTTTTTATTTTCATCTAAATACAGGGATGATAGCTCATGCAATAGAGATTTCAAAGGTCTTTTATTTTGAAACCGTACATCAGAATGTCCTGATTCTCCCTGAGTGACTAGGTGGGGTGTCCTGCTATCACCCTGGAGTTAGATGAGTCTTTGATATTGGACTCTATTTGTTTTATTCTCATCTAAAAACAGGGATGATAGCTCATATATGAGACTTCAAAGGTCTTTTATTTTGAAACTCTACATCAGAATGTCCTGATTCTCCCTGAGTGACTAGGTGGGGTGTCCTGCTATCACCCTGGAGTGAGATGAGTCTTTGATATTGGACAATATTTATTTTATTCTCATCTAAAAACAGGGATGATAGCTCATATATGAGACTTCAAAGGTCTTTTATTTTGAAACTCTAAATCAGAATGTCCTGATTTTTTCTGAGTGACTAGGTGGGGTGTCCTTCTATCACCCTGGAGTGAGATGAGTCTTTGATACTGGACAGTTTTTGTTTTATTCTCATCTAAAAACAGGGATGATAGCTCATACAATAGAGATGTCAAGGGTCTTTTATTTTGAAACTCTACATCAGAATGTCCTGATTTTTTCTGAGTGACTAGATGGGGTGTCCTGCTATCACCATGGATTTAGATGAGTCTTTGATACTGGACTTTTTTTTTTTTAATTCTCATCTAAAAACAGGGATGATAGCTCATGCAATAGAGATTTCAAAGGTCTTTTATTTTGAAACCGTACATCAGAATGTCCTGATTCTCCCTGAGTGACTAGGTGGGGTGTCCTACTATCACCCTGGAGTTAGATGAGTCTTTGATATTGGACTCTATTTGTTTTATTCTCATCTAAAAACAGGGATGATAGCTCATATATGAGACTTCAAAGGTCTTTTATTTTGAAACTCTACATCAGAATGTCCTGATTCTCCCTGAGTGACTAGGTGGGGTGTCCTGCTATCACCCTGGAGTGAGATGAGTCTTTGATATTGGACAATATTTATTTTATTCTCATCTAAAAACAGGGATGATAGCTCATATATGAGACTTCAAAGGTCTTTTATTTTGAAACTCTAAATCAGAATGTCCTGATTTTTTCTGAGTGACTAGGTGGGGTGTCCTTCTATCACCCTGGAGTGAGATGAGTCTTTGATACTGGACAGTTTTTGTTTTATTCTCATCTAAATACAGGGATGATAGCTCATGCAATAGAGATTTCAAAGGTATTTTATTTTGAAACTGTACATCAGAATGTCCTGATTCTCCCTGAGTGACTAGGTTGGGAGTCCTGCTATCACTCTGGCGTGAGATGAGTCTTTGATATTGGACAGTATTTGTTTTATTCTCATCTAAAAACAGGGATGATAGCTCATGCAATAGAGATTTCAGAGGTCTTTTATTTTGAAGTTCTACATCAGAATGTCCTGATTCTCCCTGAGTGACTAGGTGGGGTGTCCTGCTATCACCATGGAGTTAGATGAGTCTTTGATACTGGACAGTGTTTGTTTTATTCCCATCTAAAAACAGGGATGATAGCTCATATATGAGACGTCAAACGTATTTTATTTTGAAAATCTAAATCAGAATGTCCTGATTCTCCCTGAGTGACTAGGTGGGTTGTCCTGCTATCACCCTGGAGTGAGATGAGTCTTTGATACTGGACAGTTTTTGTTTTATTCTCATCTAAACAGAGAGGGATGATAGCTCATATATGAGATGTCAAAGGTCTTTTATTTTGAAACTCTACATCAGAATGTCCTGATCTTTTCTGAGTGACTAGATGGGGTGTCCTGCTATCACCATGGATTTAGATGAGTCTTTGATACTGGACATTTTTTTTTTTAATTCTCATCTAAAAACAGGGATGATAGCTCATGCAATAGAGATTTCAAAGGTCTTTTATTTTGAAACCGTACATCAGAATGTCCTGATTCTCCCTGAGTGACTAGGTGGGGTGTCCTGCTATCACCCTGGAGTTAGATGAGTCTTTGATATTGGACTCTATTTGTTTTATTCTCATCTAAAAACAGGGATGATAGCTCATATATGAGACTTCAAAGGTCTTTTATTTTGAAACTCTACATCAGAATGTCCTGATTCTCCCTGAGTGACTAGGTGGGGTGTCCTGCTATCACCCTGGAGTGAGATGAGTCTTTGATATTGGACAATATTTATTTTATTCTCATCTAAAAACAGGGATGATAGCTCATATATGAGACTTCAAAGGTCTTTTATTTTGAAACTCTAAATCAGAATGTCCTGATTTTTTCTGAGTGACTAGGTGGGGTGTCCTTCTATCACCCTGGAGTGAGATGAGTCTTTGATACTGGACAGTTGTTGTTGTATTCTCATCTAAAAACAGGGATGATAGCTCATACAATAGAGATGTCAAAGGTCTTTTATTTTGAAACTCTACATCAGAATGTCCTGATTTTTTCTGAGTGACTAGATGGGGTGTCCTGCTATCACCATGGATTTAGATGAGTCTTTGATATTGGACAATATTTATTTTATTCTCATCTAAAAACAGGGATGATAGCTCATATATGAGACTTCAAAGGTCTTTTATTTTGAAACCGTACATCAGAATGTCCTGATTTTTTCTGAGTGACTAGGTGGGGTGTCCTTCTATCACCCTGGAGTGAGATGAGTCTTTGATACTGGACAGTTTTTGTTTTATTCTCATCTAAATACAGGGATGATAGCTCATGCAATAGAGATTTCAAAGGTATTTTATTTTGAAACTGTACATCAGAATGTCCTGATTCTCCCTGAGTGACTAGGTTGGGAGTCCTGCTATCACTCTGGCGTGAGATGAGTCTTTGATATTGGACAGTATTTGTTTTATTCTCATCTAAAAACAGGGATGATAGCTCATGCAATAGAGATTTCAGAGGTCTTTTATTTTGAAGTTCTACATCAGAATGTCCTGATTCTCCCTGAGTGACTAGGTGGGGTGTCCTGCTATCACCATGGAGTTAGATGAGTCTTTGATACTGGACAGTGTTTGTTTTATTCCCATCTAAAAACAGGGATGATAGCTCATATATGAGACGTCAAACGTATTTTATTTTGAAAATCTAAATCAGAATGTCCTGATTCTCCCTGAGTGACTAGGTGGGTTGTCCTGCTATCACCCTGGAGTGAGATGAGTCTTTGATACTGGACAGTTTTTGTTTTATTCTCATCTAAACAGAGAGGGATGATAGCTCATATATGAGATGTCAAAGGTCTTTTATTTTGAAACTCTACATCAGAATGTCCTGATCTTTTCTGAGTGACTAGATGGGGTGTCCTGCTATCACCATGGATTTAGATGAGTCTTTGATACTGGACATTTTTTTTTTTAATTCTCATCTAAAAACAGGGATGATAGCTCATGCAATAGAGATTTCAAAGGTCTTTTGTTTTGAAACCGTACATCAGAATGTCCTGATTCTCCCTGAGTGACTAGGTGGGGTGTCCTGCTATCACCCTGGAGTTAGATGAGTCTTTGATATTGGACTCTATTTGTTTTATTCTCATCTAAAAACAGGGATGATAGCTCATATATGAGACTTCAAAGGTCTTTTATTTTGAAACTCTACATCAGAATGTCCTGATTCTCCCTGAGTGACTAGGTGGGGTGTCCTGCTATCACCCTGGAGTGAGATGAGTCTTTGATATTGGACAATATTTATTTTATTCTCATCTAAAAACAGGGATGATAGCTCATATATGAGACTTCAAAGGTCTTTTATTTTGAAACTCTAAATCAGAATGTCCTGATTTTTTCTGAGTGACTAGGTGGGGTGTCCTTCTATCACCCTGGAGTGAGATGAGTCTTTGATACTGGACAGTTGTTGTTGTATTCTCATCTAAAAACAGGGATGATAGCTCATACAATAGAGATGTCAAAGGTCTTTTATTTTGAAACTCTACATCAGAATGTCCTGATTTTTTCTGAGTGACTAGATGGGGTGTCCTGCTATCACCATGGATTTAGATGAGTCTTTGATACTGGACTTTTTTTTTTTTAATTCTCATCTAAAAACAGGGATGATAGCTCATGCAATAGAGATTTCAAAGGTCTTTTATTTTGAAACCGTACATCAGAATGTCCTGATTCTCCCTGAGTGACTAGGTGGGGTGTCCTGCTATCACCCTGGAGTTAGATGAGTCTTTGATATTGGACTCTATTTGTTTTATTCTCATCTAAAAACAGGGATGATAGCTCATGCAATAGAGATTTCAAAGGTCTTTTATTTTGAAACTGTACATCAGAATGTCCTGATTCTCCCTGAGTGACTAGGTTGGGAGTCCTGCTATCACTCTGGCGTGAGATGAGTCTTTGATATTGGACAGTATTTGTTTTATTCTCATCTAAAAACAGGGATGATAGCTCATGCAATAGAGATTTCAGAGGTCTTTTATTTTGAAGTTCTACATCAGAATGTCCTGATTCTCCCTGAGTGACTAGGTGGGGTGTCCTGCTATCACCCTGGAGTCAGATGAGTCTTTGATAATGGAGAGTTTTTGTTTTATTCTCATCTAAACAGAGAGGGATGATAGCTCATATATGAGATTTCAAAGGTCTTTTATTTTGAAACTCTAATCAGAATGTCCTGATTTTTTCTGAGTGACTAGATGGGGTGTCCTGCTATCACCATGGAGTTAGATGAGTCTTTGATACTGGACAGTTTTTGTTTTATTCTCATCTAAAAACAGGGATGATAGCTCATGCAATAGAGATTTCAAAGGTCTTTTATTTTGAAACTCTACATCAGAAAGTCCTGATTCGCCCTGAGTGACTAGGTGGGGTGTCCTGTTATCACCCTGAAGGGAAATGAGTATTTGATACTGGACAGTTTTTGTTTTATTCTTATCTAAATACAGAGGGATGATAGCTCATATATGAGATTTCAAAGGTCTTTTATTTTGAAACTCTACATCAGAATGTCCTGATTCTCCCTGAGTGACTAGGTGGGGTGTCCTGCTATCACCCTGGAGTGAGATGAGTCTTTGATATTGGACAATATTTATTTTATTCTCATCTAAAAACAGGGATGATAGCTCATATATGAGACTTCAAAGGTCTTTTATTTTGAAACTCTAAATCAGAATGTCCTGATTTTTTCTGAGTGACTAGGTGGGGTGTCCTTCTATCACCCTGGAGTGAGATGAGTCTTTGATACTGGACAGTTTTTGTTTTATTCTCATCTAAATACAGGGATGATAGCTCATGCAATAGAGATTTCAAAGGTATTTTATTTTGAAACTGTACATCAGAATGTCCTGATTCTCCCTGAGTGACTAGGTTGGGAGTCCTGCTATCACTCTGGCGTGAGATGAGTCTTTGATATTGGACAGTATTTGTTTTATTCTCATCTAAAAACAGGGATGATAGCTCATGCAATAGAGATTTCAGAGGTCTTTTATTTTGAAGTTCTACATCAGAATGTCCTGATTCTCCCTGAGTGACTAGGTGGGGTGTCCTGCTATCACCATGGAGTTAGATGAGTCTTTGATACTGGACAGTGTTTGTTTTATTCCCATCTAAAAACAGGGATGATAGCTCATATATGAGACGTCAAACGTATTTTATTTTGAAAATCTAAATCAGAATGTCCTGATTCTCCCTGAGTGACTAGGTGGGTTGTCCTGCTATCACCCTGGAGTGAGATGAGTCTTTGATACTGGACAGTTTTTGTTTTATTCTCATCTAAACAGAGAGGGATGATAGCTCATATATGAGATGTCAAAGGTCTTTTATTTTGAAACTCTACATCAGAATGTCCTGATCTTTTCTGAGTGACTAGATGGGGTGTCCTGCTATCACCATGGATTTAGATGAGTCTTTGATACTGGACATTTTTTTTTTTAATTCTCATCTAAAAACAGGGATGATAGCTCATGCAATAGAGATTTCAAAGGTCTTTTATTTTGAAACCGTACATCAGAATGTCCTGATTCTCCCTGAGTGACTAGGTGGGGTGTCCTGCTATCACCCTGGAGTTAGATGAGTCTTTGATATTGGACTCTATTTGTTTTATTCTCATCTAAAAACAGGGATGATAGCTCATATATGAGACTTCAAAGGTCTTTTATTTTGAAACTCTACATCAGAATGTCCTGATTCTCCCTGAGTGACTAGGTGGGGTGTCCTGCTATCACCCTGGAGTGAGATGAGTCTTTGATATTGGACAATATTTATTTTATTCTCATCTAAAAACAGGGATGATAGCTCATATATGAGATTTCAAAGGTCTTTTATTTTGAAACTCTAAATCAGAATGTCCTGATTTTTTCTGAGTGACTAGGTGGGGTGTCCTTCTATCACCCTGGAGTGAGATGAGTCTTTGATACTGGACAGTTGTTGTTGTATTCTCATCTAAAAACAGGGATGATAGCTCATACAATAGAGATGTCAAAGGTCTTTTATTTTGAAACTCTACATCAGAATGTCCTGATTTTTTCTGAGTGACTAGATGGGGTGTCCTGCTATCACCATGGATTTAGATGAGTCTTTGATACTGGACTTTTTTTTTTTTAATTCTCATCTAAAAACAGGGATGATAGCTCATGCAATAGAGATTTCAAAGGTCTTTTATTTTGAAACCGTACATCAGAATGTCCTGATTCTCCCTGAGTGACTAGGTGGGGTGTCCTGCTATCACCCTGGAGTTAGATGAGTCTTTGATATTGGACTCTATTTGTTTTATTCTCATCTAAAAACAGGGATGATAGCTCATGCAATAGAGATTTCAAAGGTCTTTTATTTTGAAACTGTACATCAGAATGTCCTGATTCTCCCTGAGTGACTAGGTTGGGAGTCCTGCTATCACTCTGGCGTGAGATGAGTCTTTGATATTGGACAGTATTTGTTTTATTCTCATCTAAAAACAGGGATGATAGCTCATGCAATAGAGATTTCAGAGGTCTTTTATTTTGAAGTTCTACATCAGAATGTCCTGATTCTCCCTGAGTGACTAGGTGGGGTGTCCTGCTATCACCCTGGAGTGAGATGAGTCTTTGATAATGGAGAGTTTTTGTTTTATTCTCATCTAAACAGAGAGGGATGATAGCTCATATATGAGATTTCAAAGGTCTTTTATTTTGAAACTCTAATCAGAATGTCCTGATTTTTTCTGAGTGACTAGATGGGGTGTCCTGCTATCACCATGGAGTTAGATGAGTCTTTGATACTGGACAGTTTTTGTTTTATTCTCATCTAAAAACAGGGATGATAGCTCATGCAATAGAGATTTCAAAGGTCTTTTATTTTGAAACTCTACATCAGAAAGTCCTGATTCGCCCTGAGTGACTAGGTGGGGTGTCCTGTTATCACCCTGAAGGGAAATGAGTATTTGATACTGGACAGTTTTTGTTTTATTCTTATCTAAATACAGAGGGATGATAGCTCATATATGAGATTTCAAAGGTCTTTTATTTTGAAACTCTACATCAGAATGTCCTGATTCTCCCTGAGTGACTAGGTGGCGTGTCAAGCTATCACCCTGGAGTGAGATGAGTCTTTGATACTGGACAGTTATTGTTTTATTCCCATCTAAAAACAGGGATGATAGCTCATATATGAGACTTCAAAGGTCTTTTATTTTGAAACTCTACATCAGAATGTCCTGATTCTCCCTGAGTGACTAGGTGGGGTGTCCTGCTATCACCATGGAGTTAGATGAGTCTTTGATACTGGACAGTGTTTGTTTTATTCCCATCTAAAAACAGGGATGATAGCTCATATATGAGACGTCAAACGTATTTTATTTTGAAAATCTAAATCAGAATGTCCTGATTCTCCCTGAGTGACTAGCTGGGTTGTCCTGCTATCACCCTGGAGTGAGATGAGTCTTTGATACTGGACAGTTTTTGTTTTATTCTCATCTAAACAGAGAGGGATGATAGCTCATATATGAGATGTCAAAGGTCTTTTATTTTGAAACTCTACATCAGAATGTCCTGATTTTTTCTGAGTGACTAGATGGGGTGTCCTGCTATCACCATGGATTTAGATGAGTCTTTGATACTGGACATTTTTTTTTTAAATTCTCATCTAAAAACAGGGATGATAGCTCATGCAATAGAGATTTCAAAGGTCTTTTATTTTGAAACCGTACATCAGAATGTCCTGATTCTCCCTGAGTGACTAGGTGGGGTGTCCTGCTATCACCCTGGAGTTAGATGAGTCTTTGATATTGGACTCTATTTGTTTTATTCTCATCTAAAAACAGGGATGATAGCTCATATATGAGACTTCAAAGGTCTTTTATTTTGAAACTCTACATCAGAATGTCCTGATTCTCCCTGAGTGACTAGGTGGGGTGTCCTGCTATCACCCTGGAGTGAGATGAGTCTTTGATATTGGACAATATTTATTTTATTCTCATCTAAAAACAGGGATGATAGCTCATATATGAGACTTCAAAGGTATTTTATTTTGAAACTCTAAATCAGAATGTCCTGATTCTCCCTGAGTGACTAGATGGGGTGTCCTGCTATCACCCTGGAGTGAGATGAGTCTTTGATACTGGACAGTGTTTGTTTTATTCTCATCTAAAAACAGGGATGATAGCTCATGCAATTGAGATTTCAAAGGTCTTTTATTTTGAAACTGTACATGAGAATGTCCTGATTCTCCCTGAGTGACTAGGTGGGGTGTCCTGCTATCACCCTGGAGTGAGATGAGTCTTTAATATTTGACAGTATTTGTTTTGTTCTCATCTAAAAACAGGGATGATAGCTCATGCAATAGAGATTTCAGAGGTCTTTTATTTTGAAATTCTACATCAGAATGTCCTGATTCTCACTGAGTGACTAGGTGGGGTGTCCTGCTATCACCCTGGAGTGAGATGAGTCTTTGATACTGGAGAGTTTTTGTTTTATTCTCATCTAAACAGAGAGGGATGATAGCTCATATATGAGATCTCAAAGGTCTTTTATTTTGAAACTCTAAATCAGAATGTCCTGATTTTTTCTGAGTGACTAGATGGGGTGTCCTGCTATCACCATGGCGTTAGATGAGTCTTTGATACTAGACAGTTTTTGTTTTATTCTCATCTAAAAACAGGGATGATAGCTCATGCAATAGAGATTTCAAAGGTCTTTTATTTTGAATTCTACATCAGAATGTCCTGATTCTCCCTGAGTGACTAGGTGGGGTGTCCTGCTATCACCCTGGAGTGAGATGAGTCTTTGATATTGGACAGTATTTGATTTATTCTCATCTAAAAACAGGGATGATAGCTCATATATGAGACTTCAAAGGTCTTTTATTTTGAAACTCTACATCAGAATGTCCTGATGTTTTCGGAGTGACTAGAAGGGGTGTCCTGCTATCACCCTGGAGTTAGATGAGTCTTTGATACTGGACAGTTTTTGTTTTATTCTCATCTAAAAACAGGGATGATAGCTCATACAATAGAGATGTCAAAGGTCTTTTATTTTGAAACTCTACATCAGAATGTCCTGATTCTCCCTGAGTGACTAGGTGGGGTGTCCTGCTATCACCATGGAGTTAGATGAGTCTTTGATACTGGACAGTGTTTGTTTTATTCCTATCTAAAAACAGGGATGATAGCTCATATATGAGACTTCAAACGTATTTTATTTTGAAAATCTAAATCAGAATGTCCTGATTCTCCCTGAGTGACTAGGTGGGGTGTCCTGCTATCACCCTGGATTGAGATGAGTCTTTGATACTGGACAGTGTTTGTTTTATTCTCATCTAAAAACAGTGATGATAGCTCATGCAATAGAGATTTCAAAGGTCTTTTATTTTGAAACTGTACATCAGAATGTCCTGATTCTCCCTGAGTGACTAGGTGGGGTGTCCTGCTATCAGCCTGGAGTGAGATGAATCTTTGATATTGGACAGTATTTGTTTTATTCTCATCTAAAAATAGGGATGATAGCTCATATATAAAACTTCAAAGGTCTTTTATTTTGAAACTGTACATCAGAAAGTCCTGATCTTCTCTGAGTGACTAGGTGGGGTGTCCTGCTATCACCCTGTAGTGAGATGAGTCTTTGATACTGGACAGTGTTTGTTTTATTCCCATCTAAAAACAGGGATGATAGATCATATATGAGACTTCAAAGGTATTTTATTTTGAAAATCTAAATCAGAATGTCCTGATTCTCCCTGAGTGACTAGGTGGGTTGTCCTGCTATCACTCTGGAGTGAGATGAGTCTTTGATACTGGACAGTTTTTTTTTTATTCTCATCTAAAAACAGGGATGATAGCTCATACAATAGAGATGTCAAAGGTCTTTTATTTTGAAACTCTACATCAGAAAGTCCTGATTCGCCCTGAGTGACTAGGTGGGGTTTCCTGTTATCACCCTGAAGGGAAATGAGTATTTGATACTGGACAGTTTTTGTTTTATTCTTATCTAAATACAGAGGGATGATAGCTCATATATGAGATTTCAAAGGTCTTTTATTTTTAAACTGTACATCAGAATGTCCTGATTCTCCCTGAGTGACTAGGTGGGGTGTCTTGCTATCACCCTGGAGTGAGATGAGTCTTTGATACTGGACAGTTATTGTTTTATTCTCATCTAAAAACAGGGATGATAGCTCATATATGAGACTTCAAAGGTATTTTATTTTGAAACTCTACATCAGAATGTCCTGATTTTTTCTGAGTGACTAGATCGGGTGTCCTGCTTTCACCATGGAGTTAGATGAGTCTTTGATATTGGACTCTATTTGTTTTATTCTCATCTAAAAACAGGATTGATAGCTCATATATGAGACTTCAAAGGTCTTTTATTTTGAAACTCTACATCAGAATGTCCTGATCTTTTCTGAGTGACTAGGTGGGGTGTCCTGCTATCACCCTGGATTGAGATGAGTCTTTGATACTGGACAGTGTTTGTTTTATTCTCATCTAAAAACAGGGATGATAGCTCATGCAATAGAGATTTCAAAGGTCTTTTATTTTGAAACTGTACATCAGAATGTCCTGATTCTCCCTGAGTGACTAGGTGGGGTGTCCTGCTATCAGCCTGGAGTGAGATGAATCTTTGATATTGGACAGTATTTGTTTTATTCTCATCTAAAAATAGGGATGATAGCTCATATATAAAACTTCAAAGGTCTTTTATTTTGAAACTGTACATCAGAAAGTCCTGATCTTCTCTGAGTGACTAGGTGGGGTGTCCTGCTATCACCCTGTAGTGAGATGAGTCTTTGATACTGGACAGTGTTTGTTTTATTCCCATCTAAAAACAGGGATGATAGATCATATATGAGACTTCAAAGGTATTTTATTTTGAAACTGTACATGAGAATGTCCTGATTCTCCCTGAGTGACTAGGTGGGGTGTCCTGCTATCACCCTGGAGTGAGATGAGTCTTTGATATTGGACAGTATTTGTTTTGTTCTCATCTAAAAACAGGGATGATAGCTCATGCAATAGAGATTTCAGAGGTCTTTTATTTTGAAATTCTACATCAGAGTGTCCTGATTCTCCCTGAGTGACTAGGTGGGGTTTCATGCTATCACCCTGGAGTGAGATGAGTCTTTGATACTGGACAGTTATTGTTTTATTCTCATCTAAAAACAGGGATGACAGCTCATATATGAGACTTCAAAGGTATTTTATTTTGAAAATCTACATCAGAATGTCCTGATATTTTCTGAGTGACTAGATGGGGTGTCCTGCTATCACCATGGAGTTAGATGAGTCTTTGATATTGGACAGTATTTGTTTTATTCTCATCTAAAAACAGGGATGATAGCTCATATATGAGACTTCAAAGGTCTTTTATTTTGAAACTCTAGATCAGAATGTCCTGATGTTTTCGGAGTGACTAGAAGGGGTGTCCTGCTATCACCCTGGAGTGAGATGAGTCTTTGATACTGGACAGTTTTTGTTTTATTCTCATCTAAAAACAGGGATGATAGCTCATACAATAGAGATGTCAAAGGTCTTTTATTTTGAAACTCTACATCAGAAAGTCCTGATTCGCCCTGAGTGACTAGGTGGGGTGTCCTGTTATCACCCTGAAGGGAAATGAGTATTTGATACTGGACTTTTTTTGTTTTATTCTTATCTAAATACAGGGATGATAGCTCATATATGAGATTTCAAAGGTCTTTTATTTTGAAACTGTACATCAGAATGTCCTGATTCTCCCTGAGTGACTAGGTGGGGTTTCATGCAATCACCCTGGAGTGAGATGAGTCTTTGATACTGGACAGTTATTGTTTTATTCTCATCTAAAAACAGGGATGACAGCTCATATATGAGACTTCAAAGGTATTTTATTTTGAAAATCTACATCAGAATGTCCTGATATTTTCTGAGTGACTAGATGGGGTGTCCTGCTATCACCATGGAGTTAGATGAGTCTTTGATACTGGACAGTGTTTGTTTTATTCCCATCTAAAAACAGGGATGATAGCTCATATATGAGATTTCAAAGGTCTTTTATTTTGAAATTCTACATCAGAATGTCCTGATTTTTTCTGAGTGACTAGATGGGGTGTCCTGCTATCACCATGGAGTTAGATGAGTCTTTGATACTGGACATCTTTTTTTTCTTATTCTCATCTAAAAACAGGGATGATAGCTCATGCAATAGAGATTTCAAAGGTCTTTTATTTTGAAACTCTACATCAGAATGTCCTGATTCTCCCTGAGTGACTAGGTGGGGTGTCCTGCTATCACCCTGGAGTTAGATGAGTCTTTGATATTGGACTCTATTTGTTGTATTCTCATCTAAAAACAGGGATGATAGCTCATATATGAGACTTCAAAGGTCTTTTATTTTGAAACTCTACATCAGAATGTCCTGATTCTCCCTGAGTGACTAGGTGGGGTGTCCTGCTATCACCCTGGAGTGAGATGAGTCTTTGATATTGGACAGTATTTGTTTTATTCTCATCTAAAAACAGGGATGATAGCTCATATATGAGAATTCAAAGGTATTTTATTTTGAAACACTACATCAGAATGTCCTGATTCTCCCTGAGTGACTAGATGGGGTGTCCTGCTATCACCCTGGAGTGAGATGAGTCTTTGATACTGGACAGTTTTTGTTTTATTCTCATCTAAAAACAGGGATGATAGCTCATACAATAGAGATGTCAAAGGTCTTTTATTTTGAAACTCTACATCAGAAAGTCCTGATTCGCCCTGAGTGACTAGGTGGGGTGTCCTGTTATCACCCTGAAGGGAAATGAGTATTTGATACTGGACTTTTTTTGTTTTATTCTTATCTAAATACAGGGATGATAGCTCATATATGAGATTTCAAAGGTCTTTTATTTTGAAACTGTACATCAGAATGTCCTGATTCTCCCTGAGTGACTAGGTGGGGTTTCATGCTATCACCCTGGAGTGAGATGAGTCTTTGATACTGGATAGTTATTGTTTTATTCTCATCTAAAAACAGGGATGACAGCTCATATATGAGACTTCAAAGGTATTTTATTTTGAAAATCTACATCAGAATGTACTGATATTTTCTGAGTGACTAGATGGGGTGTCCTGCTATCACCATGGAGTTAGATGAGTCTTTGATACTGGACAGTGTTTGTTTTATTCCCATCTAAAAACAGGGATGATAGCTCATATATGAGATTTCAAAGGTCTTTTATTTTGAAATTCTACATCAGAATGTCCTGATTTTTTCTGAGTGACTAGATGGGGTGTCCTGCTATCACCATGGAGTTAGATGAGTCTTTGATACTGGACATCTTTTTTTTCTTATTCTCATCTAAAAACAGGGATGATAGCTCATGCAATAGAGATTTCAAAGGTCTTTTATTTTGAAACTCTACATCAGAATGTCCTGATTCTCCCTGAGTGACTAGGTGGGGTGTCCTGCTATCACCCTGGAGTTAGATGAGTCTTTGATATTGGACTCTATTTGTTTTATTCTCATCTAAAAACAGGGATGATAGCTCATATATGAGACTTCAAAGGTCTTTTATTTTGAAACTCTACATCAGAATGTCCTGATTCTCCCTGAGTGACTAGGTGGGGTGTCCTGCTATCACCCTGGAGTGAGATGAGTCTTTGATATTGGACAGTATTTGTTTTATTCTCATCTAAAAACAGGGATGATAGCTCATATATGAGAATTCAAAGGTATTTTATTTTGAAACACTACATCAGAATGTCCTGATTCTCCCTGAGTGACTAGATGGGGTGTCCTGCTATCACCCTGGAGTGAGATGAGTCTTTGATACTGGACAGTTTTTGTTTTATTCTCATCTAAAAACAGGGATGATAGTTCATGCAATAGAGATTTCAAAGGTCTTTTATTTTGAAACTCTAAATCAGAATGTCCTGATTCTCCCTGAGTGACTAGGTGGGGTTTCCTGCTATCACCCTGGAGTGAGATGCGTCTTTGATACTGGACAGTTTTTGTTTTATTCTCATCTAAAAACAGGGATGATAGCTCATACAAAAGAGATTTCAAAGGTATTTTATTTTGAAACTCTACATCAGAATGTCTTGATTTTTTCTGAGTGACTAGATGGGGTGTCCTGATATCACCCTGGAGTGAGATGAATCTTTGATATTGGACAGTATTTGTTTTGTTCTCATCTAAAAACAGGGATGATAGCTCATGCAATAGAGATTTCAGAGGTCTTTTATTTTGAAATTCTACATCAGGGTGTCCTGATTCTCCCTGAGTGACTAGGTGGGGTGTCCTGCTATCACCCTGGAGTGAGATGAGTCTTTGATATTGGACAGTATTTGTTTTATTCTCATCTAAAAACAGGGATGATAGCTCATATATGAGACTTCAAAGGTCTTTTATTTTGAAACTCTACATCAGAATGTCCTGATGTTTTCGGAGTGACTAGGTGGGGTGTCCTGCTATCACCCTGGAGTGAGATGAGTCTTTGATACTGGACAGTTTTTGTTTTATTCTCATCTAAAAACAGGGATGATAGCTCATACAATAGAGATGTCAAAGGTCTTTTATTTTGAAACTCTACATCAGAAAGTCCTGATTCTCCCTGAGTGACTAGGTGGGGTGTCCTGCTATCACCCTGGAGTGAGATTCGTCTTTGATACTGGACAGTTTTTGTTTTATTCTCATCTAAAAACAGGGATGATAGCTCATACAAAAGAGATTTCTGAGGTATTTTATTTTGAAACTCTACATCAGAATGTCTTGATTTTTTCTGAGTGACTTGATGGGGTGTCCTGCTATCACCCTGGAGTGAGATGAGTCTTTGATACTGGACAGTTTTTGTTTTATTCTCATCTAAAAACAGGGATGATAGTTCATGCAATAGAGATTTCAAAGGTCTTTTATTTTGAAACTCTAAATCAGAATGTCCTGATTCTCCCTGAGTGACTAGGTGGGGTTTCCTGCTATCACCCTGGAGTGAGATGCGTCTTTGATACTGGACAGTTTTTGTTTTATTCTCATCTAAAAACAGGGATGATAGCTCATACAAAAGAGATTTCAAAGGTATTTTATTTTGAAACTCTACATCAGAATGTCTTGATTTTTTCTGAGTGACTAGATGGGGTGTCCTGATATCACCCTGGAGTGAGATGAATCTTTGATATTGGACAGTATTTGTTTTGTTCTCATCTAAAAACAGGGATGATAGCTCATGCAATAGAGATTTCAGAGGTATTTTATTTTGAAATTCTACATCAGGGTGTCCTGATTCTCCCTGAGTGACTAGGTGGGGTGTCCTGCTATCACCCTGGAGTGAGATGAGTCTTTGATATTGGACAGTATTTGTTTTATTCTCATCTAAAAACAGGGATGATAGCTCATATATGAGACTTCAAAGGTCTTTTATTTTGAAACTCTACATCAGAATGTCCTGATGTTTTCGGAGTGACTAGGTGGGGTGTCCTGCTATCACCCTGGAGTGAGATGAGTCTTTGATACTGGACAGTTTTTGTTTTATTCTCATCTAAAAACAGGGATGATAGCTCATACAATAGAGATGTCAAAGGTCTTTTATTTTGAAACTCTACATCAGAAAGTCCTGATTCTCCCTGAGTGACTAGGTGGGGTGTCCTGCTATCACCCTGGAGTGAGATTCGTCTTTGATACTGGACAGTTTTTGTTTTATTCTCATCTAAAAACAGGGATGATAGCTCATACAAAAGAGATTTCTGAGGTATTTTATTTTGAAACTCTACATCAGAATGTCTTGATTTTTTCTGAGTGACTTGATGGGGTGTCCTGCTATCACCCTGGAGTGAGATGAGTCTTTGATACTGGACAGTTTTTGTTTTATTCTCATCTAAAAACAGGGATGATAGCTCATGCAATAGAGATTTGAAAGGTATTTTATTTTGAAACTGTACATGAGAATGTCCTGATTCTCCCTGAGTGACTAGGTGGGGTGTCCTGCTATCACCCTGGAGTGAGATGAGTCTTTGATATTGGACAGTATTTGTTTTGTTCTCATCTAAAAACAGGGATGATAGCTCATGCAATAGAGATTTCAGAGGTCTTTTATTTTGAAATTCTACATCAGAGTGTCCTGATTCTCCCTGAGTGACTAGGTGGGGTGTCCTGCTATCACCCTGGAGTTAGATGAGTCTTTGATATTGGACAGTATTTGTTTTATTCTCATCTAAAAACAGGGATGATAGCTCATATATGAGACTTCAAAGGTCTTTTATTTTGAAACTCTACATCAGAATGTCCTGATGTTTTCGGAGTGACTAGAAGGGGTGTCCTGCTATCACCCTGGAGTGAGATGAGTCTTTGATACTGGACAGTTTTTGTTTTATTCTCATCTAAAAACAGGGATGATAGCTCATACAATAGAGATGTCAAAGGTCTTTTATTTTGAAACTCTACATCAGAATGTCCTGATTCTCCCTGAGTGACTAGGTGGGGTGTCCTGCTATCACCCTGGAGTTAGATGAGTCTTTGATATTGGACTCTATTTGTTTTATTCTCATCTAAAAACAGGGATGATAGCTCATATATGAGACTTCAAAGGTCTTTTATTTTGAAACTCTACATCAGAATGTCCTGATTCTCCCTGAGTGACTAGGTGGGGTGTCCTGCTATCACCCTGGAGTGAGATGAGTCTTTGATACTGGACAGTTTTTGTTTTATTCTCATCTAAAAACAGGGATGATAGTTCATGCAATAGAGATTTCAAAGGTCTTTTATTTTGAAACTCTAAATCAGAATGTCCTGATTCTCCCTGAGTGACTAGGTGGGGTGTCCTGCTATCACCCTGGAGTGAGATGCGTCTTTGATACTGGACAGTTTTTGTTTTATTCTCATCTAAAAACAGGGATGATAGCTCATACAAAAGAGATTTCAAAGGTATTTTATTTTGAAACTCTAGATCAGAATGTCTTGATTTTTTCTGAGTGACTAGATGGGGTGTCCTGCTATCACCCTGGAGTGAGATGAGTCTTTGATATTGGACAGTATTTGTTTTGTTCTCATCTAAAAACAGGGATGATAGCTCATGCAATAGAGATTTCAGAGGTCTTTTATTTTGAAATTCTACATCAGAGTGTCCTGATTCTCCCTGAGTGACTAGGTGGGGTGTCCTGCTATCACCCTGGAGTGAGATGAGTCTTTGATATTGGACAGTATTTGTTTTATTCTCATCTAAAAACAGGGATGATAGCTCATATATGAGACTTCAAAGGTCTTTTATTTTGAAACTCTACATCAGAATGTCCTGATGTTTTCGGAGTGACTAGAAGGGGTGTCCTGCTATCACCCTGGAGTGAGATGAGTCTTTGATACTGGACAGTTTTTGTTTTATTCTCATCTAAAAACAGGGATGATAGCTCATACAATAGAGATGTCAAAGGTCTTTTATTTTGAAACTCTACATCAGAAAGTCCTGATTCACCCTGAGTGACTAGGTGGGGTGTCCTGTTATCACCCTGAAGGGAAATGAGTATTTGATACTGGACTTTTTTTGTTTTATTCTTATCTAAATACAGAGGGATGATAGCTCATATATGAGATTTCAAAGGTCTTTTATTTTGAAACTGTACATCAGAATGTCCTGATTCTCCCTGAGTGACTAGGTGGGGTGTCATGCTATCACCCTGGAGTGAGATGAGTCTTTGATACTGGACAGTTATTGTTTTATTCTCATCTAAAAACAGGGATGACAGCTCATATATGAGACTTCAAAGGTATTTTATTTTGAAAATCTACATCAGAATGTCCTGATTTTTTCTGAGTGACTAGATGGGGTGTCCTGCTATCACCATGGAGTTAGATGAGTCTTTGATACTGGACAGTGTTTGTTTTATTCCCATCTAAAAACAGGGATGATAGCTCATATATGAGACTTCAAACCTATTTTATTTTGAAAATCTAAATCAGAATGTCCTGATTCTCCCTGAGTGACTAGGTGGGGTGTCTTGCTATCACCCTGGAGTAAGATGAGTCTTTGATACTGGAGAGTTTTTGTTTTATTCTCATCTAAACAGAGAGGGATGATAGCTCATATATGAGATTTCAAAGGTCTTTTATTTTGAAACTCTACATCAGAATGTCCTGATTTTTTCTGAGTGACTAGATGGGGTGTCCTGCTATCACCATGGAGTTAGATGAGTCTTTGATACTGGACATCTTTTTTTTCTTATTCTCATCTAAAAACAGGGATGATAGCTCATGCAATAGAGATTTCAAAGGTATTTTATTTTGAAACTGTACATCAGAATGTCCTGATTCTCCCTGAGTGACTAGGTGGGGTGTCCTGCTATTACCCTGGAGTTAGATGAGTCTTTGATATTGGACTCTATTTGTTTTATTCTCATCTAAAAACAGGGATGATAGCTCATATATGAGACTTCAAAGGTCTTTTATTTTGAAACTCTACATCAGAATGTCCTGATTCTCCCTGAGTGACTAGATGGTGTGTCCTGCTATCACCCTGGAGTGAGATGAGTCTTTGATACTGGACAGTTTTTGTGTTATTCTCATCTAAAAACAGGGATGATAGCTCATGCAATAGAGATTTCAAAGGTCTTTTATTTTGAAACTGTACATGAGAATGTCCTGATTCTCCCTGAGTGACTAGGTGGGGTGTCCTGCTATCACCCTGGAGTGAGATGAGTCTTTGATATTGGACAGTATTTGTTTTGTTCTCATCTAAAAACAGGGATGATAGCTCATGCAATAGAGATTTCAGAGGTCTTTTATTTTGAAATTCTACATCAGAATGTCCTGATTCTCCCTGAGTGACTAGGTGGGGTGTCCTGCTATCACCCTGGAGTGAGATGAGTCTTTGATACTGGAGAGTTTTTGTTTTATTCTCATCTAAACAGAGAGGGATGATAGCTCATATATGAGATTTCAAAGGTCTTTTATTTTGAAACTCTAAATCAGAATGTCCTGATTCTCCCTGAGTGACTAGGTGGGGTGTCCTACTATCACCCTGGAGTGAGATGGGTCTTTGATACTGGACAGTTTTTGTTTTATTCTCATCTAAAAACAGGGATGATAGCTCATACAAAAGAGATTTCAAAGGTATTTTAATTTGAAACTCTACATCAGAATGTCTTGATTTTTTCTGAGTGACTAGATGGGGTGTCCTGCTATCACCCTGGAGTGAGATGAGTCTTTGATACTGGAAAGTTTTTGTTTTATTCTCATCTAAAAACAGGGATGATAGCTCATGCAATAGAGATTTCAAAGGTCTTTTATTTTGAAACTGTACATGAGAATGTCCTGATTCTTCCTGAGTGACTAGGTGGGGTGTCCTGCCATCACCCTGGAGTGAGATGAGTCTTTGATACTGGAGAGTTTTTGTTTTATTCTCATCTAAACAGAGAGGGATGATAGCTCATATATGAGATTTCAAAGGTCTTTTATTTTGAAACTCTACATCAGAATGTCCTGATTTTTTCTGATTGACTAGATGGGGTGTCCTGCTATCACCATGGAGTTAGATGAGTCTTTGATACTGGACAGTTTTTGTTTTATTCTCATCTAAAAACAGGGATGATAGCTCATGCAATAGAGATTTCAAAGGTCTTTTATTTTGAATTCTACATCAGAATGTCCTGATTCTCCCTGAGTGACTAGGTGGGGTGTCCTGCTATCACCCTGGAGTGAGATGAGTCTTTGATATTGGACAGTATTTGTTTTATTCTCATCTAAAAATAGTGATGATAGCTCATATATGAGACTTCAAAGGTATTTTATTTTGAAACTCTAGATCAGAATGTCCTGATGTTTTCGGAGTAACTAGAAGGGATGTCCTGCTATCACCCTGGAGTGAGATGAGTCTTTGATACTGGACAGTTTTTGTTTTATTCTCATCTAAAAACAGGGATGATAGCTCATACAATAGAGATGTCAAAGGTCTTTTATTTTGAAACTCTACATCAGAAAGTCCTGATTCGCCCTGAGTGACTAGGTGGGGTGTCCTGTTATCACCCTGAAGGGAAATGAGTATTTGATACTGGACAGTTTTTGTTTTATTCTTATCTAAATACAGAGGGATGATAGCTCATATATGAGATTTCAAAGGTCTTTTATTTTGAAACTGTACATGAGAATGTCCTGATTCTCCCTGAGTGACTAGGTGGGGTGTCATGCTATCACCCTGGAGTGAGATGAGTCTTTGATACTGGACAGTTATTGTTTTATTCTCATCTAAAAACAGGGATGATAGCTCATATATGAGACTTCAAAGGTATTTTATTTTGAAACTCTACATCAGAATGTCCTGATTTTTTCTGAGTGACTAGATGGGGTGTCCTGCTTTAACCATGGAGTTAGATGAGTCTTTGATATTGGACTCTATTTGTTTTATTCTCATCTAAAAACAGGATTGATAGCTCATATATGAGACTTCAAAGGTCTTTTATTTTGAAACTCTACATCAGAATGTCCTGATATTTTCTGAGTGACTAGGTGGGGTGTCCTGCTATCACCCTGGATTGAGATTAGTCTTTGATACTGGACAGTGTTTGTTTTATTCTCATCTAAAAACAGGGATGATAGCTCATGCAATAGAGATTTCAAAGGTCTTTTATTTTGAAACTGTACATCAGAATGTCCTGATTCTCCCTGAGTGACTAGGTGGGGTGTCCTGCTATCACCCTGGAGTTAGATGAGTCTTTGATATTGGACTCTATTTGTTTTATTCTCATCTAAAAACAGGGATGATAGCTCATATATGAGACTTCAAAGGTCTTTTATTTTGAAACTCTACATCAGAATGTCCTGATTCTCCCTGAGTGACTAGATGGGGTGTCCTGCTATCACCCTGGAGTGAGATGAGTCTTTGATACTGGACAGTTTTTGTTTTATTCTCATCTAAAAACAGGGATGATAGCTCATGCAATAGAGATTTCAAAGGTCTTTTATTTTGAAACTGTACATGAGAATGTCCTGATTCTCCCTGAGTGACTAGGTGGGGTGTCCTGCTATCACCCTGGAGTGAGATGAGTCTTTGATATTGGACAGTATTTGTTTTGTTCTCATCTAAAAACAGGGATGATAGCTCTGCAATAGAGATTTCAGAGGTCTTTTATTTTGAAATTCTACATCAGAATGTCCTGATTCTCCCTGAGTGACTAGGTGGGGTGTCCTGCTATCACCATGGAGTTAGATGAGTCTTTGATATTGGACAGTATTTGTTTTATTCTCATCTAAAAACAGGGATGATAGCTCATATATGAGAATTCAAAGGTATTTTATTTTGAAACTCTACATCAGAATGTCCTGATGTTTTCGGAGTGACTAGAAGGGGTGTCCTGCTATCACCCTGGAGTGAGATAAGTCTTTGATACTGGATAGTTTTTGTTTTATTCTCATCTAAAAACAGGGATGATAGCTCATACAATAGAGATTTCAAATGTCTTTTATTTTGAAACTGTACATGAGAATGTCCTGATTCTCCCTGAGTGACTAGGTGGGGTGTCCTGCTATCACCCTGGAGTGAGATGAGTCTTTGATATTGGACAGTATTTGTTTTGTTCTCATCTAAAAACAGGGATGATAGCTCATGCAATAGAGATTTCAGAGGTCTTTTATTTTGAAATTCTACATCAGAATGTCCTGATTCTCCCTGAGTGACTAGGTGGGGTGTCCTGCTATCACCTTGGAGTGAGATGAGTCTTTGATATTGGACAGTATTTGTGTTATTCTCATCTAAAAACAGGGATGATAGCTCATATATGAGACTTCAAAGGTATTTTATTTTTGAAACTCTACATCAGAATGTCCTGATGTTTTCGGAGTGACTAGACGGGGTGTCCTGCTATCACCCTGGAGTGAGATGAGTCTTTGATACTGGATAGTTTTTGTTTTATTCTCATCTAAAAACAGGGATGATAGCTCATATATGAGAATTCAAAGGTATTTTATTTTGAAACACTACATCAGAATGTCCTGATTCTCCCTGAGTGACTAGATGGGGTGTCCTGCTATCACCCTGGAGTTAGATGAGTCTTTGATATTGGACTCTATTTGTTTTATTCTCATCTAAAAACAGGGATGATAGCTCATATATGAGAATTCAAAGGTATTTTATTTTGAAACACTACATCAGAATGTCCTGATTCTCCCTGAGTGACTAGATGGGGTGTCCTGCTATCACCCTGGAGTGAGATGAGTCTTTGATACAAGACAGTTTTTGTTTTATTCTCATCTAAAAACAGGGATGATAGCTCATGCAATAGAGATTTCAAAGGTCTTTTATTTTGAAACTGTAGATGAGAATGTCCTGATTCTCCCTGAGTGACTAGGTGGGGTGTCCTGCTATCACCCTGGAGTGAGATGAGTCTTTGATATTGGACAGTATTTGTTTTGTTCTCATCTAAAAACAGGGATGATAGCTCATGCAATAGATATTTCAGAGGTCTTTTATTTTGAAATTCTACATCAGAATGTCCTGATTTTCCCTGAGTGACTAGGTGGGGTGTCCTGCTATCACACTGGAGTAAGATGAGTCTTTGATACTGGAGAGTTTTTGTTTTATTCTCATCTAAACAGAGAGGGATGATAGCTCATATATGAGATTTCAAAGGTCTTTTATTTTGAAACTCTACATTAGAATGTCCTGATTTTTTCTGAGTGACTAGATGGGGTGTCCTGCTATCACCATGGAGTTAGATGAGTCTTTGATACTGGACATCTTTTTTTTCTTATTCTCATCTAAAAACAGGGATGATAGCTCATGCAATAGAGATTTCAAAGGTCTTTTATTTTGAAACTGTACATCAGAATGTCCTGATTCTCCCTGAGTGACTAGGTGGGGTGTCCTGCTATTACCCTGGAGTTAGATGAGTCTTTGATATTGGACTCTATTTGTTTTATTCTCATCTAAAAACAGGGATGATAGCTCATATATGAGACTTCAAAGGTCTTTTATTTTGAAACTCTACATCAGAATGTCCTGATTCTCCCTGAGTGACTAGATGGTGTGTCCTGCTATCACCCTGGAGTGAGATGAGTCTTTGATACTGGACAGTTTTTGTGTTATACTCATCTAAAAACAGGGATGATAGCTCATGCAATAGAGATTTCAAAGGTCTTTTATTTTGAAACTGTACATGAGAATGTCCTGATTCTCCCTGAGTGACTAGGTGGGGTGTCCTGCTATCACCCTGGAGTGAGATGAGTCTTTGATATTGGTCAGTATTTGTTTTGTTCTCATCTAAAAACAGGGATGATAGCTCATGCAATAGAGATTTCAGAGGTCTTTTATTTTGAAATTCTACATCAGAATGTCCTGATTCTCCCTGAGTGACTAGGTGGGGTGTCCTGCTATCACCCTGGAGTGAGATGAGTCTTTGATACTGGAGAGTTTTTGTTTTATTCTCATCTAAACAGAGAGGGATGATAGCTCATATATGAGATTTCAAAGGTCTTTTATTTTGAAACTCTAAATCAGAATGTCCTGATTCTCCCTGAGTGACTAGGTGGGGTGTCCTACTATCACCCTGGATTGAGATGGGTCTTTGGTACTGGACAGTTTTTGTTTTATTCTCATCTAAAAACAGGGATGATAGCTCATACAAAAGAGATTTCAAAGGTATTTTATTTTGAAACTCTACATCAGAATGTCTTGATTTTTTCTGAGTGACTAGATGGGGTGTCCTGCTATCACCCTGGAGTGAGATGAGTCTTTGATACTGGACAGTTTTTGTTTTATTCTCATCTAAAAACAGGGATGATAGCTCATGCAATAGAGATTTCAAAGGTCTTTTATTTTGAATTCTACATCAGAATGTCCTGATTCTCCCTGAGTGACTAGGTGGGGTGTCCTGCTATCACCCTGGAGTGAGATGAGTCTTTGATATTGGACAGTATTTGTTTTATTCTCATCTAAAAACAGTGATGATAGCTCATATATGAGACTTCAAAGGTATTTTATTTTGAAACTCTAGATCAGAATGTCCTGATGTTTTCGGAGTAACTAGAAGGGATGTCCTGCTATCACCCTGGAGTGAGATGAGTCTTTGATATTGGACAGTTTTTGTTTTATTCTCATCTAAAAACAGGGATGATAGCTCATACAATAGAGATGTCAAAGGTCTTTTATTTTGAAACTCTACATCAGAAAGTCCTGATTCGCCCTGAGTGACTAGGTGGGGTGTCCTGTTATCACCCTGAAGGGAAATGAGTATTTGATACTGGACAGTTTTTGTTTTATTCTTATCTAAATACAGAGGGATGATAGCTCATATATGAGATTTCAAAGGTCTTTTATTTTGAAACTGTACATGAGAATGTCCTGATTCTCCCTGAGTGACTAGGTGGGGTGTCATGCTATCACCCTGGAGTGAGATGAGTCTTTGATACTGGACAGTTATTGTTTTATTCTCATCTAAAAACAGGGATGATAGCTCATATATGAGACTTCAAAGGTATTTTATTTTGAAACTCTACATCAGAATGTCCTGATTTTTTCTGAGTGACTAGATGGGGTGTCCTGCTTTAACCATGGAGTTAGATGAGTCTTTGATATTGGACTCTATTTGTTTTATTCTCATCTAAAAACAGGATTGATAGCTCATATATGAGACTTCAAAGGTATTTTATTTTTGAAACTCTACATCAGAATGTCCTGATGTTTTCGGAGTGACTAGAAGGGGTGTCCTGCTATCACCCTGGAGTGAGATGAGTCTTTGATACTGGATAGTTTTTGTTTTATTCTCATCTAAAAACAGGGATGATAGCTCATATATGAGAATTCAAAGGTATTTTATTTTGAAACTCTAAATCAGAATGTCCTGATTCTCCCTGAGTGACTAGGTGGGGTGTCCTGCTATCACCCTGGAGTGAGATGCGTCTTTGATACTGGACAGTTTTTGTTTTATTCTCATCTAAATACAGGGATGATAGCTCATACAAAAGAGATTTCAAAGGTATTTTATTTTGAAACTCTACATCAGAATGTCTTGATTTTTTCTGAGTGACTAGATGGGGTGTCCTGCTATCACCCTGGAGTGAGATGAGTCTTTGATACTGGACAGTTTCTGTTTTATTCTCATCTAAAAACAGGGATGATAGCTCATGCAATAGAGATTTCAAAGGTCTTTTATTTTGAAACTGTACATGAGAATGTCCTGATTCTCCCTGAGTGACTAGGTGGGGTGTCCTGCTATCACCCTGGAGTGAGATGAGTCTTTGATATTGGACAGTATTTGTTTTGTTCTCATCTAAAAACAGGGATGATAGCTCTGCAATAGAGATTTCAGAGGTCTTTTATTTTGAAATTCTACATCAGAATGTCCTGATTCTCCCTGAGTGACTAGGTGGGGTGTCCTGCTATCACCCTGGAGTTAGATGAGTCTTTGATATTGGACAGTATTTGTTTTATTCTCATCTAAAAACAGGGATGATAGCTCATATATGAGAATTCAAAGGTATTTTATTTTGAAACTCTACATCAGAATGTCCTGATATTTTCGGAGTGACTAGAAGGGGTGTCCTGCTATCACCCTGGAGTGAGATGAGTCTTTGATACTGGATAGTTTTTGTTTTATTCTCATCTAAAAACAGGGATGATAGCTCATACAATAGAGATTTCAAAGGTCTTTTATTTTGAAACTGTACATGAGAATGTCCTGATTCTCCCTGAGTGACTAGGTGGGGTGTCCTGCTATCACCCTGGAGTGAGATGAGTCTTTGATATTGGACAGTATTTGTTTTGTTCTCATCTAAAAACAGGGATGATAGCTCATGCAATAGAGATTTCAGAGGTCTTTTATTTTGAAATTCTACATCAGAATGTCCTGATTCTCCCTGAGTGACTAGGTGGGGTGTCCTGCTATCACCTTGGAGTGAGATGAGTCTTTGATATTGGACAGTATTTGTGTTATTCTCATCTAAAAACAGGGATGATAGCTCATATATGAGACTTCAAAGGTATTTTATTTTTGAAACTCTACATCAGAATGTCCTGATGTTTTCGGAGTGACTAGAAGGGGTGTCCTGCTATCACCCTGGAGTGAGATGAGTCTTTGATACTGGATAGTTTTTGTTTTATTCTCATCTAAAAACAGGGATGATAGCTCATATATGAGAATTCAAAGGTATTTTATTTTGAAACACTACATCAGAATGTCCTGATTCTCCCTGAGTGACTAGATGGGGTGTCCTGCTATCACCCTGGAGTTAGATGAGTCTTTGATATTGGACTCTATTTGTTTTATTCTCATCTAAAAACCGGGATGATAGCTCATATATGAGACTTCAAAGGTCTTTTATTTTGAAACTCTACATCAGAATGTCATGATTCTCCCTGAGTGACTAGGTGGGGTGTCCTGCTATCACCCTGGAGTGAGATGAGTCTTTGATATTGGACAGTAGTTGTTTTATTCTCATCTAAAAACAGGGATGATAGCTCATATATGAGAATTCAAAGGTATTTTATTTTGAAACACTACATCAGAATGTCCTGATTCTCCCTGAGTGACTAGATGGGGTGTCCTGCTATCACCCTGGAGTGAGATGAGTCTTTGATACTGGACAGTTTTTGTTTTATTCTCATCTAAAAACAGGGATGATAGCTCATGCAATAGAGATTTCAAAGGTCTTTTATTTTGAAACTGTAGATGAGAATGTCCTGATTCTCCCTGAGTGACTAGGTGGGGTGTCCTGCTATCACCCTGGAGTGAGATGAGTCTTTGATATTGGACAGTATTTGTTTTGTTCTCATCTAAAAACAGGGATGATAGCTCATGCAATAGATATTTCAGAGGTCTTTTATTTTGAAATTCTACATCAGAATGTCCTGATTTTCCCTGAGTGACTAGGTGGGGTGTCCTGCTATCACCCTGGAGTAAGATGAGTCTTTGATACTGGAGAGTTTTTGTTTTATTCTCATCTAAACAGAGAGGGATGATAGCTCATATATGAGATTTCAAAGGTCTTTTATTTTGAAACTCTACATCAGAATGTCCTGATTTTTTCTGAGTGACTAGATGGGGTGTCCTGCTATCACCATGGAGTTAGATGAGTCTTTGATACTGGACATCTTTTTTTTCTTATTCTCATCTAAAAACAGGGATGATAGCTCATGCAATAGAGATTTCAAAGGTCTTTTATTTTGAAACTGTACATCAGAATGTCCTGATTCTCCCTGAGTGACTAGGTGGGGTGTCCTGCTATTACCCTGGAGTTAGATGAGTCTTTGATATTGGACTCTATTTGTTTTATTCTCATCTAAAAACAGGGATGATAGCTCATATATGAGACTTCAAAGGTCTTTTATTTTGAAACTCTACATCAGAATGTCCTGATTCTCCCTGAGTGACTAGATGGTGTGTCCTGCTATCACCCTGGAGTGAGATGAGTCTTTGATACTGGACAGTTTTTGTGTTATTCTCATCTAAAAACAGGGATGATAGCTCATGCAATAGAGATTTCAAAGGTCTTTTATTTTGAAACTGTACATGAGAATGTCCTGATTCTCCCTGAGTGACTAGGTGGGGTGTCCTGCTATCACCCTGGAGTGAGATGAGTCTTTGATATTGGACAGTATTTGTTTTGTTCTCATCTAAAAACAGGGATGATAGCTCATGCAATAGAGATTTCAGAGGTCTTTTATTTTGAAATTCTACATCAGAATGTCCTGATTCTCCCTGAGTGACTAGGTGGGGTGTCCTGCTATCACCCTGGAGTGAGATGAGTCTTTGATACTGGAGAGTTTTTGTTTTATTCTCATCTAAACAGAGAGGGATGATAGCTCATATATGAGATTTCAAAGGTCTTTTATTTTGAAACTCTAAATCAGAATGTCCTGATTCTCCCTGAGTGACTAGGTGGGGTGTCCTACTATCACCCTGGATTGAGATGGGTCTTTGATACTGGACAGTTTTTGTTTTATTCTCATCTAAAAACAGGGATGATAGCTCATACAATAGAGATGTCAAAGGTCTTTTATTTTGAAACTCTACATCAGAAAGTCCTGATTCGCCCTGAGTGACTAGGTGGGGTGTCCTGTTATCACCCTGAAGGGAAATGAGTATTTGATACTGGACAGTTTTTGTTTTATTCTCATCTAAATACAGAGGGATGATAGCTCATATATGAGATTTCAAAGGTCTTTTATTTTGAAACTGTACATGAGAATGTCCTGATTCTCCCTGAGTGACTAGGTGGGGTGTCATGCTATCACCCTGGAGTGAGATGAGTCTTTGATACTGGACAGTTATTGTTTTATTCTCATCTAAAAACAGGGATGATAGCTCATGCAATAGAGATTTCAGAGGTCTTTTATTTTGAAATTCTACATCAGAATGTCCTGATTCTCCCTGAGTGACTAGGTGGGGTGTCCTGCTATCACCCTGGAGTAAGATGAGTCTTTGATACTGGAGAGTTTTTGTTTTATTCTCATCTAAACAGAGAGGGATGATAGCTCATATATGAGATTTCAAAGGTCTTTTATTTTGAAACTCTACATCAGAATGTCCTGATTTTTTCTGAGTGACTAGATGGGGTGTCCTGCTATCACCATGGAGTTAGATGAGTCTTTGATACTGGACATCTTTTTTTTCTTATTCTCATCTAAAAACAGGGATGATAGCTCATGCAATAGAGATTTCAAAGGTCTTTTATTTTGAAACTGTACATCAGAATGTCCTGATTCTCCCTGAGTGACTAGGTGGGGTGTCCTGCTATTACCCTGGAGTTAGATGAGTCTTTGATATTGGACTCTATTTGTTTTATTCTCATCTAAAAACAGGGATGATAGCTCATATATGAGACTTCAAAGGTCTTTTATTTTGAAACTCTACATCAGAATGTCCTGATTCTCCCTGAGTGACTAGATGGTGTGTCCTGCTATCACCCTGGAGTGAGATGAGTCTTTGATACTGGACAATTTTTGTGTTATTCTCATCTAAAAACAGGGATGATAGCTCATGCAATAGAGATTTCAAAGGTCTTTTATTTTGAAACTGTACATGAGAATGTCCTGATTCTCCCTGAGTGACTAGGTGGGGTGTCCTGCTATCACCCTGGAGTGAGATGAGTCTTTGATATTGGACAGTATTTGTTTTGTTCTCATCTAAAAACAGGGATGATAGCTCATGCAATAGAGATTTCAGAGGTCTTTTATTTTGAAATTCTACATCAGAATGTCCTGATTCTCCCTGAGTGACTAGGTGGGGTGTCCTGCTATCACCCTGGAGTGAGATGAGTCTTTGATACTGGAGAGTTTTTGTTTTATTCTCATCTAAACAGAGAGGGATGATAGCTCATATATGAGATTTCAAAGGTCTTTTATTTTGAAACTCTAAATCAGAATGTCCTGATTCTCCCTGAGTGACTAGGTGGGGTGTCCTACTATCACCCTGGATTGAGATGGGTCTTTGATACTGGACAGTTTTTGTTTTATTCTCATCTAAAAACAGGGATGATAGCTCATACAAAAGAGATTTCAAAGGTATTTTATTTTGAAACTCTACATCAGAATGTCTTGATTTTTTCTGAGTGACTAGATGGGGTGTCCTGCTATCACCCTGGAGTGAGATGAGTCTTTGATACTGGACAGTTTTTGTTTTATTCTCATCTAAAAACAGGGATGATAGCTCATGCAATAGAGATTTCAAAGGTCTTTTATTTTGAAACTGTACATGAGAATGTCCTGATTCTTCCTGAGTGACTAGGTGGGGTGTCCTGCCATCACCCTGGAGTGAGATGAGTCTTTGATACTGGAGAGTTTTTGTTTTATTCTCATCTAAACAGAGAGGGATGATAGCTCATATATGAGATTTCAAAGGTCTTTTATTTTGAAACTCTACATCAGAATGTCCTGATTTTTTCTGATTGACTAGATGGGGTGTCCTGCTATCACCATGGAGTTAGATGAGTCTTTGATACTGGACAGTTTTTGTTTTATTCTCATCTAAAAACAGGGATGATAGCTCATGCAATAGAGATTTCAAAGGTCTTTTATTTTGAATTCTACATCAGAATGTCCTGATTCTCCCTGAGTGACTAGGTGGGGTGTCCTGCTATCACCCTGGAGTGAGATGAGTCTTTGATATTGGACAGTATTTGTTTTATTCTCATCTAAAAACAGTGATGATAGCTCATATATGAGACTTCAAAGGTATTTTATTTTGAAACTCTAGATCAGAATGTCCTGATGTTTTCGGAGTAACTAGAAGGGATGTTCTGCTATCACCCTGGAGTGAGATGAGTCTTTGATATTGGACAGTTTTTGTTTTATTCTCATCTAAAAACAGGGATGATAGCTCATACAATAGAGATGTCAAAGGTCTTTTATTTTGAAACTCTACATCAGAAAGTCCTGATTCGCCCTGAGTGACTAGGTGGGGTGTCCTGTTATCACCCTGAAGGGAAATGAGTATTTGATACTGGAAAGTTTTTGTTTTATTCTCATCTAAATACAGAGGGATGATAGCTCATATATGAGATTTCAAAGGTCTTTTATTTTGAAACTGTACATGAGAATGACCTGATTCTCCCTGAGTGACTAGGTGGGGTGTCATGCTATCACCCTGGAGTGAGATGAGTCTTTGATACTGGACAGTTATTGTTTTATTCTCATCTAAAAACAGGGATGATAGCTCATGCAATAGAGATTTCAGAGGTCTTTTATTTTGAAATTCTACATCAGAATGTCCTGATTCTCCCTGAGTGACTAGGTGGGGTGTCCTGCTATCAGCCTGGAGTGAGATGAATCTTTGATATTGGACAGTATTTGTTTTATTCTCATCTAAAAATAGGGATGATAGCTCATATATAAAACTTCAAAGGTCTTTTATTTTGAAACTGTACATCAGAAAGTCCTGATCTTCTCTGAGTGACTAGGTGGGGCGTCCTGCTATCACCCTGTAGTGAGATGAGTCTTTGATACTGGACAGTGTTTGTTTTATTCCCATCTAAAAACAGGGATGATAGATCATATATGAGACTTCAAAGGTATTTTATTTTGAAACTCTAAATCAGAATGTCCTGATTCTCCCTGAGTGACTAGATGGGGTGTCCTGCTATCACCCTGGAGTGAGATGAGTCTTTGATACTGGACAGTTTTTGTTTTATTCTCATCTAAAAACAGGGATGATAGCTCATGCAATAGAGATTTCAAAGGTCTTTTATTTTGAAACTGTACATGAGAATGTCCTGATTCTCCCTGAGTGACTAGGTGGGGTGTCCTGCTATCACCCTGGAGTGAGATGAGTCTTTGATATTTGACTGTATTTGTTTTGTTCTCATCTAAAAACAGGGATGATAGCTCATGCAATAGAGATTTCAGAGGTCTTTTATTTTGAAATTTTACATCAGAATGTCCTGATTCTCCCTGAGTGACTAGGTGGGGTGTCCTGCTATCACCCTGGAGTGAGATGAGTCTTTGATACTGGACAGTTTTTGTTTTATTCTCATCTAAACAGAGAGGGATGATAGCTCATATATGAGATTTCAAAGGTCTTTTATTTTGAAACTCTAAATCAAAATGTCCTGATTTTTTCTGAGTGACTAGATGGGGTGTCCTGCTATCACCATGGCATTAGATGAGTCTTTGAAACTGGACAGTTTTTGTTTTATTCTCATCTAAATACAGGGATGATAGCTCATGCAATAGAGATTTCAAAGGTCTTTTATTTTGAAACTCTACATCAGAATGTCCTGATTCTCCCTGAGTGACTAGGTGGGGTGTCCTGCTATCACCATGGAGTTAGATGAGTCTTTGATACTGGACAGTGTTTGTTTTATTCCCATCTAAAAACAGGGATGATAGCTCATATATGAGACTTCAAACGTATTTTATTTTGAAAATCTAAATCAGAATGTCCTGATTCTCCCTGAGTGACTAGGTGGGTTGTCCTGCTATCACCCTGGAGTGAGATGCGTCTTTGATACTGGACAGTTTTTGTTTTATTCTCATCTAAAAACAGGGATGATAGCTCATACAAAAGAGATTTCAAAGGTATTTTATTTTGAAACTCTACATCAGAATGTCTTGATTTTTTCTGAGTGACTAGATGGGGTGTCCTGCTATCACCCTGGAGTGAGATGAGTCTTTGATACTGGACAGTTTTTGTTTTATTCTCATCTAAAAACAGGGATGATAGCTCATGCAATAGAGATTTCAAAGGTCTTTTATTTTGAAACTGTACATGAGAATGTCCTGATTCTCCCTGAGTGACTAGGTGGGGTGTCCTGCTATCACCCTGGAGTGAGATGAGTCTTTGATATTGGACTCTATTTGTTTTATTCTCATCTAAAAACAGGGATGATAGCTCATATATGAGATTTCAAAGGTCTTTTATTTTGAAATTCTACATCAGAATGTCCTGATTCTCCCTGAGTGACTCGGTGGGGTGTCTTGCTATCACCCTGGAGTTAGATGAGTCTTTGATATTGTACTCTATTTGTTTTATTCTCATCTAAAAACAGGGATGATAGCTCATATATGAGACTTCAAAGGTATTTTATTTTGAAACTCTACATCAGAATGTCCTGATTCTCCCTGAGTGACTAGGTGGGGTGTCCTGCTATCACCCTGGAGTGAGATGAGTCTTTGATATTGGACAGTATTTGTTTTATTCTCATCTAAAAACAGGGATGATAGCTCATATATGAGAATTCAAAGGTATTTTATTTTGAAACACTACATCAGAATGTCCTGATTCTCCCTGAGTGACTAGATGGGGTGTCCTGCTATCACCCTGGAGTGAGATGAGTCTTTGATACTGGACAGTTTTTGTTTTATTCTCATCTAAAAACAGGGATGATAGCTCATGCAATAGAGATTTCAAAGGTCTTTTATTTTGAAACTGTACATGAGAATGTCCTGATTCTCCCTGAGTGACTAGGTGGGGTGTCCTGCTATCACCCTGGAGTGAGATGAGTCTTTGATATTGGACAGTATTTGTTTTGTTCTCATCTAAAAACAGGGATGATAGCTCATGCAATAGATATTTCAGAGGTCTTTTATTTTGAAATTCTACATCAGAATGTCCTGATTCTCCCTGAGTGACTAGGTGGGGTGTCCTGCTATCACCCTGGAGTAAGATGAGTCTTTGATACTGGAGAGTTTTTGTTTTATTCTCATCTAAACAGAGAGGGATGATAGCTCATATATGAGATTTCAAAGGTCTTTTATTTTGAAACTCTACATCAGAATGTCCTGATTTTTTCTGAGTGACTAGATGGGGTGTCCTGCTATCACCATGGAGTTAGATGAGTCTTTGATACTGGACATCTTTTTTTTCTTATTCTCATCTAAAAACAGGGATGATAGCTCATGCAATAGAGATTTCAAAGGTCTTTTATTTTGAAACTGTACATCAGAATGTCCTGATTCTCCCTGAGTGACTAGGTGGGGTGTCCTGCTATCACCCTGGAGTTAGATGAGTCTTTGATATTGGACTCTATTTGTTTTATTCTCATCTAAAAACAGGGATGATAGCTCATATATGAGACTTCAAAGGTCTTTTATTTTGAAACTCTACATCAGAATGTCCTGATTCTCCCTGAGTGACTAGATGGGGTGTCCTGCTATCACCCTGGAGTGAGATGAGTCTTTGATACTGGACAGTTTTTGTTTTATTCTCATCTAAAAACAGGGATGATAGCTCATGCAATAGAGATTTCAAAGGTCTTTTATTTTGAAACTGTACATGAGAATGTCCTGATTCTCCCTGAGTGACTAGGTGGGGTGTCCTGCTATCACCCTGGAGTGATATGAGTCTTTGATATTGGACAGTATTTGTTTTGTTCTCATCTAAAAACAGGGATGATAGCTCATGCAATAGAGATTTCAAAGGTCTTTTATTTTGAAATTCTACATCAGAATGTCCTGATTCTCCCTGAGTGACTAGGTGGGGTGTCCTGCTATCACCCTGGAGTGAGATGAGTCTTTGATACTGGAGAGTTTTTGTTTTATTCTCATCTAAAAACAGGGATGATAGCTCATACAAAAGAGATTTCAAAGGTATTTTATTTTGAAACTGTACATGAGAATGTCCTGATTCTCCCTGAGTGACTAGGTGGGGTGTCCTGCTATCACCCTGGAGTAAGATGAGTCTTTGATATTGGACAGTATTTGTTTTGTTCTCATCTAAAAACAGGGATGATAGCTCATGCAATAGAGATTTCAGAGGTCTTTTATTTTGAAATTCTACATCAGAATGTCCTGATTCTCCCTGAGTGACTAGGTGGGGTGTCATGCTATCACCCTGGAGTGAGATGAGTCTTTGATACTGGACAGTTTTTGTTTTATTCTCATCTAAAAACAGGGATGATAGCTCATGCAATAGAGATTTCAAAGGTCTTTTATTTTGAAACTGTACATGAGAATGTCCTGATTCTTCCTGAGTGACTAGGTGGGGTGTCCTGCCATCACCCTGGAGTGAGATGAGTCTTTGATACTGGAGAGTTTTTGTTTTATTCTCATCTAAACAGAGAGGGTTGATAGCTCATATATGAGATTTCAAAGGTCTTTTATTTTGAAACTCTACATCAGAATGTCCTGATTTTTTCTGATTGACTAGATGGGGTGTCCTGCTATCACCATGGAGTTAGATGAGTCTTTGATACTGGACAGTTTTTGTTTTATTCTCATCTAAAAACAGGGATGATAGCTCATGCAATAGAGATTTCAAAGGTCTTTTATTTTGAATTCTACATCAGAATGTCCTGATTCTCCCTGAGTGACTAGGTGGGGTGTCCTGCTATCACCCTGGAGTGAGATGAGTCTTTGATATTGGACAGTATTTGTTTTATTCTCATCTAAAAACAGTGATGATAGCTCATATATGAGACTTCAAAGGTATTTTATTTTGAATCTCTAGATCAGAATGTCCTGATGTTTTCGGAGTAACTAGAAGGGATGTCCTGCTATCACCCTGGAGTGAGATGAGTCTTTGATACTGGACAGACTAGATGGGGTGTCCTGCTTTAACCATGGAGTTAGATGAGTCTTTGATATTGGACTCTATTTGTTTTATTCTCATCTAAAAACAGGGATGATAGCTCATATATGAGATTTCAAAGGTCTTTTATTTTGAAATTCTACATCAGAATGTCCTGATTCTCCCTGAGTGACTCGGTGGGGTGTCTTGCTATCACCCTGGAGTTAGATGAGTCTTTGATATTGGACTCTATTTGTTTTATTCTCATCTAAAAACAGGGATGATAGCTCATATATGAGACTTCAAAGGTCTTTTATTTTGAAACTCTACATCAGAATGTCCTGATTCTCCCTGAGTGACTAGGTGGGGTGTCCTGCTATCACCCTGGAGTGAGATGAGTCTTTGATATTGGACAGTATTTGTTTTTTTCTCATCTAAAAACAGGGATGATAGCTCATATATGAGAATTCAAAGGTATTTTATTTTGAAACACTACATCAGAATGTCCTGATTCTCCCTGAGTGACTAGATGGGGTGTCCTGCTATCACCCTGGAGTGAGATGAGTCTTTGATACTGGACAGTTTTTGTTTTATTCTCATCTAAAAACAGGGATGATAGCTCATGCAATAGAGATTTCAAAGGTCTTTTATTTTGAAACTGTACATGAGAATGTCCTGATTCTCCCTGAGTGACTAGGTGGGGTGTCCTGCTATCACCCTGGAGTGAGATGAGTCTTTGATATTGGACAGTATTTGTTTTGTTCTCATCTAAAAACAGGGATGATAGCTCATGCAATAGATATTTCAGAGGTCTTTTATTTTGAAATTCTACATCAGAATGTCCTGATTCTCCCTGAGTGACTAGGTGGGGTGTCCTGCTATCACCCTGGAGTAAGATGAGTCTTTGATACTGGAGAGTTTTTGTTTTATTCTCATCTAAACAGAGAGGGATGATAGCTCATATATGAGATTTCAAAGGTCTTTTATTTTGAAACTCTACATCAGAATGTCCTGATTTTTTCTGAGTGACTAGATGGGGTGTCCTGCTATCACCATGGAGTTAGATGAGTCTTTGATACTGGACATCTTTTTTTTCTTATTCTCATCTAAAAACAGGGATGATAGCTCATGCAATAGAGATTTCAAAGGTCTTTTATTTTGAAACTGTACATCAGAATGTCCTGATTCTCCCTGAGTGACTAGGTGGGGTGTCCTGCTATCACCCTGGAGTTAGATGAGTCTTTGATATTGGACTCTATTTGTTTTATTCTCATCTAAAAACAGGGATGATAGCTCATATATGAGACTTCAAAGGTCTTTTATTTTGAAACTCTACATCAGAATGTCCTGATTCTCCCTGAGTGACTAGATGGGGTGTCCTGCTATCACCCTGGAGTGAGATGAGTCTTTGATACTGGACAGTTTTTGTTTTATTCTCATCTAAAAACAGGGATGATAGCTCATGCAATAGAGATTTCAAAGGTCTTTTATTTTGAAACTGTACATGAGAATGTCCTGATTCTCCCTGAGTGACTAGGTGGGGTGTCCTGCTATCACCCTGGAGTGAGATGAGTCTTTGATATTGGACAGTATTTGTTTTGTTCTCATCTAAAAACAGGGATGATAGCTCATGCAATAGAGATTTCAAAGGTCTTTTATTTTGAAATTCTACATCAGAATGTCCTGATTCTCCCTGAGTGACTAGGTGGGGTGTCATGCTATCACCCTGGAGTGAGATGAGTCTTTGATACTGGACAGTTTTTGTTTTATTCTCATCTAAAAACAGGGATGATAGCTCATGCAATAGAGATTTCAAAGGTCTTTTATTTTGAAACTGTACATGAGAATGTCCTGATTCTTCCTGAGTGACTAGGTGGGGTGTCCTGCCATCACCCTGGAGTGAGATGAGTCTTTGATACTGGAGAGTTTTTGTTTTATTCTCATCTAAACAGAGAGGGTTGATAGCTCATATATGAGATTTCAAAGGTCTTTTATTTTGAAACTCTACATCAGAATGTCCTGATTTTTTCTGATTGACTAGATGGGGTGTCCTGCTATCACCATGGAGTTAGATGAGTCTTTGATACTGGACAGTTTTTGTTTTATTCTCATCTAAAAACAGGGATGATAGCTCATGCAATAGAGATTTCAAAGGTCTTTTATTTTGAATTCTACATCAGAATGTCCTGATTCTCCCTGAGTGACTAGGTGGGGTGTCCTGCTATCACCCTGGAGTGAGATGAGTCTTTGATATTGGACAGTATTTGTTTTATTCTCATCTAAAAACAGTGATGATAGCTCATATATGAGACTTCAAAGGTATTTTATTTTGAATCTCTAGATCAGAATGTCCTGATGTTTTCGGAGTAACTAGAAGGGATGTCCTGCTATCACCCTGGAGTGAGATGAGTCTTTGATACTGGACAGTTTTTATTTTATTCTCATCTAAAAACAGGGATGATAGCTCATACAATAGAGATGTCAAAGGTCTTTTATTTTGAAACTCTACATCAGAAAGTCCTGATTCGCCCTGAGTGACTAGGTGGGGTGTCCTGTTATCACCCTGAAGGGAAATGAGTATTTGATACTGGACAGTTTTTGTTTTATTCTTATCTAAATACAGAGGGATGATAGCTCATATATGAGATTTCAAAGGTCTTTTATTTTGAAACTGACATGAGAATGTCCTGATTCTCCCTGAGTGACTAGGTGGGGTTTCATGCTATCACCCTGGAGTAAGATGAGTCTTTGATATTGGACAGTATTTGTTTTGTTCTCATCTAAAAACAGGGATGATAGCTCATGCAATAGAGATTTCAGAGGTCTTTTATTTTGAAATTCTACATCAGAATGTCCTGATTCTCCCTGAGTGACTAGGTGGGGTGTCCTGCTATCACCCTGGAGTGAGATGAGTCTTTGATACTGGAGAGTTTTTGTTTTATTCTCATCTAAAAACAGGGATGTTAGCTCATACAAAAGAGATTTCAAAGGTATTTTATTTTGAAACTCTACATCAGACTGTCTTGATTTTTTCTGAGTGACTAGATGGGGTGTCCTGCTGTCACCCTGGAGTGAGATGAGTCTTTGATACTGGACAGTTTTTGTTTTATTCTCATCTAAAAACAGGGATGATAGCTCATGCAATAGAGATTTCAAAGGTCTTTTATTTTGAAACTGTACATGAGAATGTCCTGATTCTTCCTGAGTGACTAGGTGGGGTGTCCTGCCATCACCCTGGAGTGAGATGAGTCTTTGATACTGGAGAGTTTTTGTTTTATTCTCATCTAAACAGAGAGGGATGATAGCTCATATATGAGATTTCAAAGGTCTTTTATTTTGAAACTCTACATCAGAATGTCCTGATTTTTTCTGATTGACTAGATGGGGTGTCCTGCTATCACCATGGAGTTAGATGAGTCTTTGATACTGGACAGTTTTTGTTTTATTCTCATCTAAAAACAGGGATGATAGCTCATGCAATAGAGATTTCAAAGGTCTTTTATTTTGAATTCTACATCAGAATGTCCTGATTCTCCCTGAGTGACTAGGTGGGGTGTCCTGCTATCACCCTGGAGTGAGATGAGTCTTTGATATTGGACAGTATTTGTTTTATTCTCATCTAAAAACAGTGATGATAGCTCATATATGAGACTTCAAAGGTATTTTATTTTGAATCTCTAGATCAGAATGTCCTGATGTTTTCGGAGTAACTAGAAGGGATGTCCTGCTATCACCCTGGAGTGAGATGAGTCTTTGATACTGGACAGTTTTTATTTTATTCTCATCTAAAAACAGGGATGATAGCTCATACAATAGAGATGTCAAAGGTCTTTTATTTTGAAACTCTACATCAGAAAGTCCTGATTCGCCCTGAGTGACTAGGTGGGGTGTCCTGTTATCACCCTGAAGGGAAATGAGTATTTGATACTGGACAGTTTTTGTTTTATTCTTATCTAAATACAGAGGGATGATAGCTCATATATGAGATTTCAAAGGTCTTTTATTTTGAAACTGTACATGAGAATGTCCTGATTCTCCCTGAGTGACTAGGAGGGGTGTCATGCTATCACCCTGGAGTGAGATGAGTCTTTGATACTGGACAGTTATTGTTTTATTCTCATCTAAAAACAGGGATGATAGCTCATATATGAGACTTCAAAGGTATTTTATTTTGAAACTCTACATCAGAATGTCCTGATTTTTTCTGAGTGACTAGATGGGGTGTCCTGCTTTAACCATGGAGTTAGATGAGTCTTTGATATTGGACTCTATTTGTTTTATTCTCATCTAAAAACAGGATTGATAGCTCATATATGAGACTTCAAAGGTCTTTTATTTTGAAACTCTACATCAGAATGTCCTGATGTTTTCGGAGTGACTAGAAGGGGTGTCCTGCTATCACCCTGGAGTGAGATGAGTCTTTGATACTGGACAGTTTTTGTTTTATTCTCATCTAAAAACAGGGATGATAGCTCATACAATAGAGATGTCAAAGGTCTTTTATTTTGAAACCCTACATCAGAATGTCCTGATTCTCCCTGAGTGACTAGGTGGGGTGTCCTGCTATCACCATGGAGTTAGATGAGTCTTTGATACTGGACAGTGTTTGTTTTATTCCCATCTAAAAACAGGGATGATAGCTCATATATGAGACTTCAAACGTATTTTATTTTGAAAATCTAAATCAGAATGTCCTGATTCTCCCTGAGTGACTAGGTGGGTTGTCCTGCTATCACCCTGGAGTGAGATGAGTCTTTGATACTGGACAGTTTTTTTTTTATTCTCATCTAAAAACAGGGATGACAGCTCATACAATAGAGATGTCAAAGGTCTTTTATTTTGAAACTCTACATCAGAATGTCCTGATTTTTTCTGAGTGACTAGATGGGGTGTCCTGCTTTCACCATGGAGTTAGATGAGTCTTTGATATTGGACTCTATTTGTTTTATTCTCATCTAAAAACAGGATTGATAGCTCATATATGAGACTTCAAATGTCTTTTATTTTGAAACTCTACATCAGAATGTCCTGATCTTTTCTGAGTGACTAGGTGGGGTGTCCTGCTATCACCCTGGATTGAGATGAGTCTTTGATACTGGACAGTGTTTGTTTTATTCTCATCTAAAAACAGGGATGATAGCTCATGCAATAGAGATTTCAAAGGTCTTTTATTTTGAAACTGTACAACAGAATGTCCTGATTCTCCCTGAGTGACTAGGTGGGGTGTCCTGCTATCAGCCTGGAGTGAGATGAATCTTTGATATTGGACAGTATTTGTTTTATTCTCATCTAAAAATAGGGATGATAGCTCATATATAAAACTTCAAAGGTCTTTTATTTTGAAACTGTAAATCAGAAAGTCCTGATCTTCTTTGAGTGACTAGGTGGGGTGTCCTGCTATCACCCTGTAGTGAGATGAGTCTTTGATACTGGACAGTGTTTGTTTTATTCCCATCTAAAAACAGGGATGATAGATCATATATGAGACTTCAAAGGTATTTTATTTTGAAACTCTAAATCAGAATGTCCTGATTCTCCCTGAGTGACTAGATGGGGTGTCCTGCTATCACCCTGGAGTGAGATGAGTCTTTGATACTGGACAGTTTTTGTTTTATTCTCATCTAAAAACAGGGATGATAGCTCATGCAATAGAGATTTCAAAGGTCTTTTATTTTGAAACTGTACATGAGAATGTCCTGATTCTCCCTGAGTGACTAGGTGGGGTGTCCTGCTATCACCCTGGAGTGAGATGAGTCTTTGATATTTGACTGTATTTGTTTTGTTCTCATCTAAAAACAGGGATGATAGCTCATGCAATAGAGATTTCAGAGGTCTTTTATTTTGAAATTTTACATCAGAATGTCCTGATTCTCCCTGAGTGACTAGGTGGGGTGTCCTGCTATCACCCTGGAGTGAGAGGAGTCTTTGATACTGGACAGTTTTTGTTTTATTCTCATCTAAACAGAGAGGGATGATAGCTCATATATGAGATTTCAAAGGTCTTTTATTTTGAAACTCTAAATCAAAATGTCCTGATTTTTTCTGAGTGACTAGATGGGGTGTCCTGCTATCACCATGGCATTAGATGAGTCTTTGAAACTGGACAGTTTTTGTTTTATTCTCATCTAAAAACAGGGATGATAGCTCATGCAATAGAGATTTCAAAGGTCTTTTATTTTGAAACTCTACATCAGAATGTCCTGATTCTCCCTGAGTGACTAGGTGGGGTGTCCTGCTATCACCATGGAGTTAGATGAGTCTTTGATACTGGACAGTGTTTGTTTTATTCCCATCTTAAAACAGGGATGATAGCTCATATATGAGATTTCAAAGGTCTTTTATTTTGAAACTCTACATCAGAATGTCCTGATTTTTTCTGAGTGACTAGATTGGGTGTCCTGCTATCACCATGGAGTTAGATGAGTCTTTGATACTGGACATCTTTTTTTTCTTATTCTCATCTAAAAACAGGGATGATAGCTCATGCAATAGAGATTTCAAAGGTCTTTTATTTTGAAACTGTACATCAGAATGTCCTGATTCTCCCTGAGTGACTAGGTGGGGTGTCCTGCTATCACCCTGGAGTTAGATGAGTCTTTGATATTGGACTCTATTTGTTTTATTCTCATCTAAAAACAGGGATGATAGCTCATATATGAGACTTCAAAGGTCTTTTATTTTGAAACTCTACATCAGAATGTCCTGATTCTCCCTGAGTGACTAGATGGGGTGTCCTGCTATCACCCTGGAGTGAGATGAGTCTTTGATACTGGACAGTTTTTGTTTTATTCTCATCTAAAAACAGGGATGATAGCTCATGCAATAGAGATTTCAAAGGTCTTTTATTTTGAAACTGTACATGAGAATGTCCTGATTCTCCCTGAGTGACTAGGTGGGGTGTCCTGCTATCACCCTGGAGTGAGATGAGTCTTTGATATTGGACAGTATTTGTTTTGTTCTCATCTAAAAACAGGGATGATAGCTCATGCAATAGAGATTTCAGAGGTCTTTTATTTTGAAATTCTACATCAGAATGTCCTGATTCTCCCTGAGTGACTAGGTGGGGTGTCCTGCTATCACCCTGGAGTGAGATGAGTCTTTGATACTGGAGAGTTTTTGTTTTATTCTCATCTAAAAACAGGGATGATAGCTCATACAAAAGAGATTTCAAAGGTATTTTATTTTGAAACTGTACATGAGAATGTCCTGATTCTCCCTGAGTGACTAGGTGGGGTGTCCTGCTATCACCCTGGAGTGAGATGAGTCTTTGATATTGGACAGTATTTGTTTTGTTCTCATCTAAAAACAGGGATGATAGCTCATGCAATAGAGATTTCAGAGGTCTTTTATTTTGAAATTCTACATCAGAATGTCCTGATTCTCCCTGAGTGACTAGGTGGGGTGTCCTGCTATCACCCTGGAGTGAGATGAGTCTTTGATACTGGACAGTTTTTGTTTTATTCTCATCTAAAAACAGGGATGATAGCTCATGCAATAGAGATTTCAAAGGTCTTTTATTTTGAAACTGTACATGAGAATGTCCTGATTCTTCCTGAGTGACTAGGTGGGGTGTCCTGCCATCACCCTGGAGTGAGATGAGTCTTTGATACTGGAGAGTTTTTGTTTTATTCTCATCTAAACAGAGAGGGTTGATAGCTCATATATGAGATTTCAAAGGTCTTTTATTTTGAAACTCTACATCAGAATGTCCTGATTTTTTCTGATTGACTAGATGGGGTGTCCTGCTATCACCATGGAGTTAGATGAGTCTTTGATACTGGACAGTTTTTGTTTTATTCTCATCTAAAAACAGGGATGATAGCTCATGCAATAGAGATTTCAAAGGTCTTTTATTTTGAATTCTACATCAGAATGTCCTGATTCTCCCTGAGTGACTAGGTGGGGTGTCCTGCTATCACCCTGGAGTGAGATGAGTCTTTGATATTGGACAGTATTTGTTTTATTCTCATCTAAAAACAGTGATGATAGCTCATATATGAGACTTCAAAGGTATTTTATTTTGAATCTCTAGATCAGAATGTCCTGATGTTTTCGGAGTAACTAGAAGGGATGTCCTGCTATCACCCTGGAGTGAGATGAGTCTTTGATACTGGACAGTTTTTATTTTATTCTCATCTAAAAACAGGGATGATAGCTCATACAATAGAGATGTCAAAGGTCTTTTATTTTGAAACTCTACATCAGAAAGTCCTGATTCGCCCTGAGTGACTAGGTGGGGTGTCCTGTTATCACCCTGAAGGGAAATGAGTATTTGATACTGGACAGTTTTTGTTTTATTCTTATCTAAATACAGAGGGATGATAGCTCATATATGAGATTTCAAAGGTCTTTTATTTTGAAACTGTACATGAGAATGTCCTGATTCTCCCTGAGTGACTAGGTGGGGTGTCATGCTATCACCCTGGAGTAAGATGAGTCTTTGATATTGGACAGTATTTGTTTTGTTCTCATCTAAAAACAGGGATGATAGCTCATGCAATAGAGATTTCAGAGGTCTTTTATTTTGAAATTCTACATCAGAATGTCCTGATTCTCCCTGAGTGACTAGGTGGGGTGTCCTGCTATCACCCTGGAGTGAGATGAGTCTTTGATACTGGAGAGTTTTTGTTTTATTCTCATCTAAAAACAGGGATGATAGCTCATACAAAAGAGATTTCAAAGGTATTTTATTTTGAAACTCTACATCAGACTGTCTTGATTTTTTCTGAGTGACTAGATGGGGTGTCCTGCTATCACCCTGGAGTGAGATGAGTCTTTGATACTGGACAGTTTTTGTTTTATTCTCATCTAAAAACAGGGATGATAGCTCATGCAATAGAGATTTCAAAGGTCTTTTATTTTGAAACTGTACATGAGAATGTCCTGATTCTTCCTGAGTGACTAGGTGGGGTGTCCTGCCATCACCCTGGAGTGAGATGAGTCTTTGATACTGGAGAGTTTTTGTTTTATTCTCATCTAAACAGAGAGGGATGATAGCTCATATATGAGATTTCAAAGGTCTTTTATTTTGAAACTCTACATCAGAATGTCCTGATTTTTTCTGATTGACTAGATGGGGTGTCCTGCTATCACCATGGAGTTAGATGAGTCTTTGATACTGGACAGTTTTTGTTTTATTCTCATCTAAAAACAGGGATGATAGCTCATGCAATAGAGATTTCAAAGGTCTTTTATTTTGAATTCTACATCAGAATGTCCTGATTCTCCCTGAGTGACTAGGTGGGGTGTCCTGCTATCACCCTGGAGTGAGATGAGTCTTTGATATTGGACAGTATTTGTTTTATTCTCATCTAAAAACAGTGATGATAGCTCATATATGAGACTTCAAAGGTATTTTATTTTGAATCTCTAGATCAGAATGTCCTGATGTTTTCGGAGTAACTAGAAGGGATGTCCTGCTATCACCCTGGAGTGAGATGAGTCTTTGATACTGGACAGTTTTTATTTTATTCTCATCTAAAAACAGGGATGATAGCTCATACAATAGAGATGTCAAAGGTCTTTTATTTTGAAACTCTACATCAGAAAGTCCTGATTCGCCCTGAGTGACTAGGTGGGGTGTCCTGTTATCACCCTCAAGGGAAATGAGTATTTGATACTGGACAGTTTTTGTTTTATTCTTATCTAAATACAGAGGGATGATAGCTCATATATGAGATTTCAAAGGTCTTTTATTTTGAAACTGTACATGAGAATGTCCTGATTCTCCCTGAGTGACTAGGTGGGGTGTCATGCTATCACCCTGGAGTGAGATGAGTCTTTGATACTGGACAGTTATTGTTTTATTCTCATCTAAAAACAGGGATGATAGCTCATATATGAGACTTCAAAGGTATTTTATTTTGAAACTCTACATCAGAATGTCCTGATTTTTTCTGAGTGACTAGATGGGGTGTCCTGCTTTAACCATGGAGTTAGATGAGTCTTTGATATTGGACTCTATTTGTTTTATTCTCATCTAAAAACAGGATTGATAGCTCATATATGAGACTTCAAAGGTCTTTTATTTTGAAACTCTACATCAGAATGTCCTGATGTTTTCGGAGTGACTAGAAGGGGTGTCCTGCTATCACCCTGGAGTGAGATGAGTCTTTGATACTGGACAGTTTTTGTTTTATTCTCATCTAAAAACAGGGATGATAGCTCATACAATAGAGATGTCAAAGGTCTTTTATTTTGAAACTCTACATCAGAATGTCCTGATTCTCCCTGAGTGACTAGGTGGGGTGTCCTGCTATCACCATGGAGTTAGATGAGTCTTTGATACTGGACAGTGTTTGTTTTATTCCCATCTAAAAACAGGGATGATAGCTCATATATGAGACTTCAAACGTATTTTATTTTGAAAATCTAAATCAGAATGTCCTGATTCTCCCTGAGTGACTAGGTGGGTTGTCCTGCTATCACCCTGGAGTGAGATGAGTCTTTGATACTGGACAGTTTTTTTTTTATTCTCATCTAAAAACAGGGATGACAGCTCATACAATAGAGATGTCAAAGGTCTTTTATTTTGAAACTCTACATCAGAATGTCCTGATTTTTTCTGAGTGACTAGATGGGGTGTCTTGCTTTCACCATGGAGTTAGATGAGTCTTTGATATTGGACTCTATTTGTTTTATTCTCATCTAAAAACAGGATTGATAGCTCATATATGAGACTTCAAAGGTCTTTTATTTTGAAACTCTACATCAGAATGTCCTGATCTTTTCTGAGTGACTAGGTGGGGTGTCCTGCTATCACCCTGGATTGAGATGAGTCTTTGATACTGGACAGTGTTTGTTTTATTCTCATCTAAAAACAGGGATGATAGCTCATGCAATAGAGATTTCAAAGGTCTTTTATTTTGAAACTGTACAACAGAATGTCCTGATTCTCCCTGAGTGACTAGGTGGGGTGTCCTGCTATCAGCCTGGAGTGAGATGAATCTTTGATATTGGACAGTATTTGTTTTATTCTCATCTAAAAATAGGGATGATAGCTCATATATAAAACTTCAAAGGTCTTTTATTTTGAAACTGTACATCAGAAAGTCCTGATCTTCTCTGAGTGACTAGGTGGGGTGTCCTGCTATCACCCTGTAGTGAGATGAGTCTTTGATACTGGACAGTGTTTGTTTTATTCCCATCTAAAAACAGGGATGATAGATCATATATGAGACTTCAAAGGTATTTTATTTTGAAACTCTAAATCAGAATGTCCTGATTCTCCCTGAGTGACTAGATGGGGTGTCCTGCTATCACCCTGGAGTGAGATGAGTCTTTGATACTGGACAGTTTTTGTTTTATTCTCATCTAAAAACAGGGATGATAGCTCATGCAATAGAGATTTCAAAGGTCTTTTATTTTGAAACTGTACATGAGAATGTCCTGATTCTCCCTGAGTGACTAGGTGGGGTGTCCTGCTATCACCCTGGAGTGAGATGAGTCTTTGATATTTGACTGTATTTGTTTTGTTCTCATCTAAAAACAGGGATGATAGCTCATGCAATAGAGATTTCAGAGGTCTTTTATTTTGAAATTTTACATCAGAATGTCCTGATTCTCCCTGAGTGACTAGGTGGGGTGTCCTGCTATCACCCTGGAGTGAGATGAGTCTTTGATACTGGAGAGTTTTTGTTTTATTCTCATCTAAACAGAGAGGGATGATAGCTCATATATGAGATTTCAAAGGTCTTTTATTTTGAAACTCTAAATCAAAATGTCCTGATTTTTTCTGAGTGACTAGATGGGGTGTCCTGCTATCACCATGGCATTAGATGAGTCTTTGAAACTGGACAGTTTTTGTTTTATTCTCATCTAAAAACAGGGATGATAGCTCATGCAATAGAGATTTCAAAGGTCTTTTATTTTGAAACTCTACATCAGAATGTCCTGATTCTCCCTGAGTGACTAGGTGGGGTGTCCTGCTATCACCATGGAGTTAGATGAGTCTTTGATACTGGACAGTGTTTGTTTTATTCCCATCTAAAAACAGGGATGATAGCTCATATATGAGACTTCAAACGTATTTTATTTTGAAAATCTAAATCAGAATGTCCTGATTCTCCCTGAGTGACTAGGTGGGTTGTCCTGCTATCACCCTGGAGTGAGATGAGTCTTTGATACTGGACAGTTTTTTTTTTATTCTCATCTAAAAACAGGGATGATAGCTCATACAATAGAGATGTCAAAGGTCTTTTATTTTGAAACTCTACATCAGAATGTCCTGATTCGCCCTGAGTGACTAGGTGGGGTGTCCTGCTATCACCCTGGAGTGAGATGAGTCTTTGATACTGGACAGTTTTTGTTTTATTCTCATCTAAAAACAGGGATGATAGCTCATGCAATAGAGATTTCAAAGGTCTTTTATTTTGAAACTGTACATGAGAATGTCCTGATTCTCCCTGAGTGACTAGGTGGGGTGTCCTGCTATCACCCTGGAGTGAGATGAGTCTTTGATATTTGACTGTATTTGTTTTGTTCTCATCTAAAAACAGGGATGATAGCTCATGCAATAGAGATTTCAGAGGTCTTTTATTTTGAAATTTTACATCAGAATGTCCTGATTCTCCCTGAGTGACTAGGTGGGGTGTCCTGCTATCACCCTTGAGTGAGATGAGTCTTTGATACTGGACAGTTTTTGTTTTATTCTCATCTAAACAGAGAGGGATGATAGCTCATATATGAGATTTCAAAGGTCTTTTATTTTGAAACTCTAAATCAAAATGTCCTGATTTTTTCTGAGTGACTAGATGGGGTGTCCTGCTATCACCATGGCATTAGATGAGTCTTTGAAACTGGACAGTTTTTGTTTTATTCTCATCTAAAAACAGGGATGATAGCTCATGCAATAGAGATTTCAAAGGTCTTTTATTTTGAAACTCTACATCAGAATGTCCTGATTCTCCCTGAGTGACTAGGTGGGGTGTCCTGCTATCACCCTGGAGTTAGATGCGTCTTTGATATTGGACTCTATTTGTTTTATTCTCATCTAAAAACAGGGATGATAGCTCATATATGAGACTTCAAAGGTCTTTTATTTTGAAACTCTACATCAGAATGTCCTGATTCTCCCTGAGTGACTAGATGGGGTGTCCTGCTATCACCCTGGAGTGAGATGAGTCTTTGATACTGGACAGTTTTTGTTTTATTCTCATCTAAAAACAGGGATGATAGCTCATGCAATAGAGATTTCAGAGGTCTTTTATTTTGAAATTCTACATCAGAATGTCCTGATTCTCCCTGAGTGACTAGGTGGGGTGTCCTGCTATCACCCTGGAGTGAGATGAGTCTTTGATACTGGAGAGTTTTTGTTTTATTCTCATCTAAAAACAGGGATGATAGCTCATACAAAAGAGATTTCAAAGGTATTTTATTTTGAAACTGTACATGAGAATGTCCTGATTCTCCCTGAGTGACTAGGTGGGGTGTCATGCTATCACCCTGGAGTGAGATGAGTCTTTGATATTGGACAGTATTTGTTTTGTTCTCATCTAAAAACAGGGATGATAGCTCATGCAATAGAGATTTCAGAGGTCTTTTATTTTGAAATTCTACATCAGAATGTCCTGATTCTCCCTGAGTGACTAGGTGGGGTGTCCTGCTATCACCCTGGAGTGAGATGAGTCTTTGATACTGGACAGTTTTTGTTTTATTCTCATCTAAAAACAGGGATGATAGCTCATGCAATAGAGATTTCAAAGGTCTTTTATTTTGAAACTGTACATGAGAATGTCCTGATTCTTCCTGAGTGACTAGGTGGGGTGTCCTGCCATCACCCTGGAGTGAGATGAGTCTTTGATACTGGAGAGTTTTTGTTTTATTCTCATCTAAACAGAGAGGGTTGATAGCTCATATATGAGATTTCAAAGGTCTTTTATTTTGAAACTCTACATCAGAATGTCCTGATTTTTTCTGATTGACTAGATGGGGTGTCCTGCTATCACCATGGAGTTAGATGAGTCTTTGATACTGGACAGTTTTTGTTTTATTCTCATCTAAAAACAGGGATGATAGCTCATGCAATAGAGATTTCAAAGGTCTTTTATTTTGAATTCTACATCAGAATGTCCTGATTCTCCCTGAGTGACTAGGTGGGGTGTCCTGCTATCACCCTGGAGTGAGATGAGTCTTTGATATTGGACAGTATTTGTTTTATTCTCATCTAAAAACAGTGATGATAGCTCATATATGAGACTTCAAAGGTATTTTATTTTGAATCTCTAGATCAGAATGTCCTGATGTTTTCGGAGTAACTAGAAGGGATGTCCTGCTATCACCCTGGAGTGAGATGAGTCTTTGATACTGGACAGTTTTTATTTTATTCTCATCTAAAAACAGGGATGATAGCTCATACAATAGAGATGTCAAAGGTCTTTTATTTTGAAACTCTACATCAGAAAGTCCTGATTCGCCCTGAGTGACTAGGTGGGGTGTCCTGTTATCACCCTGAAGGGAAATGAGTATTTGATACTGGACAGTTTTTGTTTTATTCTTATCTAAATACAGAGGGATGATAGCTCATATATGAGATTTCAAAGGTCTTTTATTTTGAAACTGTACATGAGAATGTCCTGATTCTCCCTGAGTGACTAGGTGGGGTGTCATGCTATCACCCTGGAGTAAGATGAGTCTTTGATATTGGACAGTATTTGTTTTGTTCTCATTTAAAAACAGGGATGATAGCTCATGCAATAGAGATTTCAGAGGTCTTTTATTTTGAAATTCTACATCAGAATGTCCTGATTCTCCCTGAGTGACTAGGTGGGGTGTCCTGCTATCACCCTGGAGTGAGATGAGTCTTTGATACTGGAGAGTTTTTGTTTTATTCTCATCTAAAAACAGGGATGATAGCTCATACAAAAGAGATTTCAAAGGTATTTTATTTTGAAACTCTACATCAGACTGTCTTGATTTTTTCTGAGTGACTAGATGGGGTGTCCTGCTATCACCCTGGAGTGAGATGAGTCTTTGATACTGGACAGTTTTTGTTTTATCCTCATCTAAAAACAGGGATGATAGCTCATGCAATAGAGATTTCAAAGGTCTTTTATTTTGAAACTGTACATGAGAATGTCCTGATTCTTCCTGAGTGACTAGGTGGGGTGTCCTGCCATCACCCTGGAGTGAGATGAGTCTTTGATACTGGAGAGTTTTTGTTTTATTCTCATCTAAACAGAGAGGGATGATAGCTCATATATGAGATTTCAAAGGTCTTTTATTTTGAAACTCTACATCAGAATGTCCTGATTTTTTCTGATTGACTAGATGGGGTGTCCTGCTATCACCATGGAGTTAGATGAGTCTTTGATACTGGACAGTTTTTGTTTTATTCTCATCTAAAAACAGGGATGATAGCTCATGCAATAGAGATTTCAAAGGTCTTTTATTTTGAATTCTACATCAGAATGTCCTGATTCTCCCTGAGTGACTAGGTGGGGTGTCCTGCTATCACCCTGGAGTGAGATGAGTCTTTGATATTGGACAGTATTTGTTTTATTCTCATCTAAAAACAGTGATGATAGCTCATATATGAGACTTCAAAGGTATTTTATTTTGAATCTCTAGATCAGAATGTCCTGATGTTTTCGGAGTAACTAGAAGGGATGTCCTGCTATCACCCTGGAGTGAGATGAGTCTTTGATACTGGACAGTTTTTATTTTATTCTCATCTAAAAACAGGGATGATAGCTCATACAATAGAGATGTCAAAGGTCTTTTATTTTGAAACTCTACATCAGAATGTCCTGATTCTCCCTGAGTGACTAGGTGGGGTGTCCTGCTATCACCATGGAGTTAGATGAGTCTTTGATACTGGACAGTGTTTGTTTTATTCCCATCTAAAAACAGGGATGATAGCTCATATATGAGACTTCAAACGTATTTTATTTTGAAAATCTAAATCAGAATGTCCTGATTCTCCCTGAGTGACTAGGTGGGTTGTCCTGCTATCACCCTGGAGTGAGATGAGTCTTTGATACTGGACAGTTTTTTTTTTATTCTCATCTAAAAACAGGGATGACAGCTCATACAATAGAGATGTCAAAGGTCTTTTATTTTGAAACTCTACATCAGAATGTCCTGATTTTTTCTGAGTGACTAGATGGGGTGTCCTGCTTTCACCATGGAGTTAGATGAGTCTTTGATATTGGACTCTATTTGTTTTATTCTCATCTAAAAACAGGATTGATAGCTCATATATGAGACTTCAAATTTCTTTTATTTTGAAACTCTACATCAGAATGTCCTGATCTTTTCTGAGTGACTAGGTGGGGTGTCCTGCTATCACCCTGGATTGAGATGAGTCTTTGATACTGGACAGTGTTTGTTTTATTCTCATCTAAAAACAGGGATGATAGCTCATGCAATAGAGATTTCAAAGGTCTTTTATTTTGAAACTGTACAACAGAATGTCCTGATTCTCCCTGAGTGACTAGGTGGGGTGTCCTGCTATCAGCCTGGAGTGAGATGAATCTTTGATATTGGACAGTATTTGTTTTATTCTCATCTAAAAATAGGGATGATAGCTCATATATAAAACTTCAAAGGTCTTTTATTTTGAAACTGTACATCAGAAAGTCCTGATCTTCTCTGAGTGACTAGGTGGGGTGTCCTGCTATCACCCTGTAGTGAGATGAGTCTTTGATACTGGACAGTGTTTGTTTTATTCCCATCTAAAAACAGGGATGATAAATCATATATGAGACTTCAAAGGTATTTTATTTTGAAACTCTAAATCAGAATGTCCTGATTCTCCCTGAGTGACTAGATGGGGTGTCCTGCTATCACCCTGGAGTGAGATGAGTCTTTGATACTGGACAGTTTTTGTTTTATTCTCATCTAAAAACAGGGATGATAGCTCATGCAATAGAGATTTCAAAGGTCTTTTATTTTGAAACTGTACATGAGAATGTCCTGATTCTCCCTGAGTGACTAGGTGGGGTGTCCTGCTATCACCCTGGAGTGAGATGAGTCTTTGATATTTGACTGTATTTGTTTTGTTCTCATCTAAAAACAGGGATGATAGCTCATGCAATAGAGATTTCAGAGGTCTTTTATTTTGAAATTTTACATCAGAATGTCCTGATTCTCCCTGAGTGACTAGGTGGGGTGTCCTGCTATCACCCTGGAGTGAGATGAGTCTTTGATACTGGAGAGTTTTTGTTTTATTCTCATCTAAACAGAGAGGGATGATAGCTCATATATGAGATTTCAAAGGTCTTTTATTTTGAAACTCTAAATCAAAATGTCCTGATTTTTTCTGAGTGACTAGATGGGGTGTCCTGCTATCACCATGGCATTAGATGAGTCTTTGAAACTGGACAGTTTTTGTTTTATTCTCATCTAAAAACAGGGATGATAGCTCATGCAATAGAGATTTCAAAGGTCTTTTATTTTGAAACTCTACATCAGAATGTCCTGATTCTCCCTGAGTGACTAGGTGGGGTGTCTTGCTATCACCATGGAGTTAGATGAGTCTTTGATACTGGACAGTGTTTGTTTTATTCCCATCTAAAAACAGGGATGATAGCTCATATATGAGACTTCAAACGTATTTTATTTTGAAAATCTAAATCAGAATGTCCTGATTCTCCCTGAGTGACTAGGTGGGTTGTCCTGCTATCACCCTGGAGTGAGATGAGTCTTTGATACTGGACAGTTTTTTTTTTATTCTCATCTAAAAACAGGGATGATAGCTCATACAATAGAGATGTCAAAGGTCTTTTATTTTGAAACTCTACATCAGAATGTCCTGATTCGCCCTGAGTGACTAGGTGGGGTGTCCTGCTATCAACCTGGAGTGAGATGAGTCTTTGATATTGGACAGTATTTGTTTTATTCTCATCTAAAAACAGGGATGATAGCTCATATATGAGACTTCAAAGGTCTTTTATTTTGAAACTCTACATCAGAATGTCCTGATGTTTTCGGAGTGACTAGAAGGGGTGTCCTGCTATCACCCTGGAGTGAGATGAGTCTTTGATACTGGACAGTTTTTGTTTTATTCTCATCTAAAAACAGGGATGATAGCTCATACAATAGAGATGTCAAAGGTCTTTTATTTTGAAACTCTACATCAGAAAGTCCTGATTCACCCTGAGTGACTAGGTGGGGTGTCCTGTTATCACCCTGAAGGGAAATGAGTATTTGATACTGGACTTTTTTTGTTTTATTCTTATCTAAATACAGAGGGATGATAGCTCATATATGAGATTTCAAAGGTCTTTTATTTTGAAACTGTACATCAGAATGTCCTGATTCTCCCTGAGTGACTAGGTGGGGTGTCATGCTATCACACTGGAGTGAGATGAGTCTTTGATACTGGACAGTTATTGTTTTATTCTCATCTAAAAACAGGGATGATAGCTCATATATGAGATTTCAAAGGTCTTTTATTTTGAAACTCTACATCAGAATGTCCTGATTTTTTCTGATTGACTAGATGGGGTGTCCTGCTATCACCATGGAGTTAGATGAGTCTTTGATACTGGACAGTTTTTGTTTTTATTCTCATCTAAAAACAGGGATGATAGCTCATGCAATAGAGATTTCAAAGGTCTTTTATTTTGAATTCTACATCAGAATGTCCTGATTCTCCCTGAGTGACTAGGTGGGGTGTCCTGCTATCACCCTGGAGTGAGATGAGTCTTTGATATTGGACAGTATTTGTTTTATTCTCATCTAAAAACAGTGATGATAGCTCATATATGAGACTTCAAAGGTATTTTATTTTGAATCTCTAGATCAGAATGTCCTGATGTTTTCGGAGTAACTAGAAGGGATGTCCTGCTATCACCCTGGAGTGAGATGAGTCTTTGATACTGGACAGTTTTTATTTTATTCTCATCTAAAAACAGGGATGATAGCTCATACAATAGAGATGTCAAAGGTCTTTTATTTTGAAACTCTACATCAGAAAGTCCTGATTCGCCCTGAGTGACTAGGTGGGGTGTCCTGTTATCACCCTGAAGGGAAATGAGTATTTGATACTGGACAGTTTTTGTTTTATTCTTATCTAAATACAGAGGGATGATAGCTCATATATGAGATTTCAAAGGTCTTTTATTTTGAAACTGTACATGAGAATGTCCTGATTCTCCCTGAGTGACTAGGTGGGGTGTCATGCTATCACCCTGGAGTGAGATGAGTCTTTGATACTGGACAGTTATTGTTTTATTCTCATCTAAAAACAGGGATGATAGCTCATATATGAGACTTCAAAGGTATTTTATTTTGAAACTCTACATCAGAATGTCCTGATTTTTTCTGAGTGACTAGATGGGGTGTCCTGCTTTAACCATGGAGTTAGATGAGTCTTTGATATTGGACTCTATTTGTTTTATTCTCATCTAAAAACAGGATTGATAGCTCATATATGAGACTTCAAAGGTCTTTTATTTTGAAACTCTACATCAGAATGTCCTGATGTTTTAGGAGTGACTAGAAGGGGTGTCCTGCTATCACCCTGGAGTGAGATGAGTCTTTGATACTGGACAGTTTTTGTTTTATTCTCATCTAAAAACAGGGATGATAGCTCATACAATAGAGATGTCAAAGGTCTTTTATTTTGAAACTCTACATCAGAATGTCCTGATTCTCCCTGAGTGACTAGGTGGGGTGTCCTGCTATCACCATGGAGTTAGATGAGTCTTTGATACTGGACAGTGTTTGTTTTATTCCCATCTAAAAACAGGGATGATAGCTCATATATGAGACTTCAAACGTATTTTATTTTGAAAATCTAAATCAGAATGTCCTGATTCTCCCTGAGTGACTAGGTGGGTTGTCCTGCTATCACCCTGGAGTGAGATGAGTCTTTGATACTGGACAGTTTTTTTTTTATTCTCATCTAAAAACAGGGATGACAGCTCATACAATAGAGATGTCAAAGGTCTTTTATTTTGAAACTCTACATCAGAATGTCCTGATTTTTTCTGAGTGACTAGATGGGGTGTCCTGCTTTCACCATGGAGTTAGATGAGTCTTTGATATTGGACTCTATTTGTTTTATTCTCATCTAAAAACAGGATTGATAGCTCATATATGAGACTTCAAATTTCTTTTATTTTGAAACTCTAGATCAGAATGTCCTGATCTTTTCTGAGTGACTAGGTGGGGTGTCCTGCTATCACCCTGGATTGAGATGAGTCTTTGATACTGGACAGTGTTTGTTTTATTCTCATCTAAAAACAGGGATGATAGCTCATGCAATAGAGATTTCAAAGGTCTTTTATTTTGAAACTGTACAACAGAATGTCCTGATTCTCCCTGAGTGACTAGGTGGGGTGTCCTGCTATCAGCCTGGAGTGAGATGAATCTTTGATATTGGACAGTATTTGTTTTATTCTCATCTAAAAATAGGGATGATAGCTCATATATAAAACTTCAAAGGTCTTTTATTTTGAAACTGTACATCAGAAAGTCCTGATCTTCTCTGAGTGACTAGGTGGGGTGTCCTGCTATCACCCTGTAGTGAGATGAGTCTTTGATACTGGACAGTGTTTGTTTTATTCCCATCTAAAAACAGGGATGATAAATCATATATGAGACTTCAAAGGTATTTTATTTTGAAACTCTAAATCAGAATGTCCTGATTCTCCCTGAGTGACTAGATGGGGTGTCCTGCTATCACCCTGGAGTGAGATGAGTCTTTGATACTGGACAGTTTTTGTTTTATTCTCATCTAAAAACAGGGATGATAGCTCATGCAATAGAGATTTCAAAGGTCTTTTATTTTGAAACTGTACATGAGAATGTCCTGATTCTCCCTGAGTGACTAGGTGGGGTGTCCTGCTATCACCCTGGAGTGAGATGAGTCTTTGATATTTGACTGTATTTGTTTTGTTCTCATCTAAAAACAGGGATGATAGCTCATGCAATAGAGATTTCAGAGGTCTTTTATTTTGAAATTTTACATCAGAATGTCCTGATTCTCCCTGAGTGACTAGGTGGGGTGTCCTGCTATCACCCTGGAGTGAGATGAGTCTTTGATACTGGAGAGTTTTTGTTTTATTCTCATCTAAACAGAGAGGGATGATAGCTCATATATGAGATTTCAAAGGTCTTTTATTTTGAAACTCTAAATCAAAATGTCCTGATTTTTTCTGAGTGACTAGATGGGGTGTCCTGCTATCACCATGGCATTAGATGAGTCTTTGAAACTGGACAGTTTTTGTTTTATTCTCATCTAAAAACAGGGATGATAGCTCATGCAATAGAGATTTCAAAGGTCTTTTATTTTGAAACTCTAAATCAGAATGTCCTGATTCTCCCTGAGTGACTAGGTGGGGTGTCTTGCTATCACCATGGAGTTAGATGAGTCTTTGATACTGGACAGTGTTTGTTTTATTCCCATCTAAAAACAGGGATGATAGCTCATATATGAGACTTCAAACGTATTTTATTTTGAAAATCTAAATCAGAATGTCCTGATTCGCCCTGAGTGACTAGGTGGGGTGTCCTGTTATCACCCTGAAGGGAAATGAGTATTTGATACTGGACATTTTTTGTTTTATTCTTATCTAAATACAGAGGGATGATAGCTCATATATGAGACTTCAAAGGTATTTTATTTTGAAACTCTAAATCAGAATGTCCTGATTCTCCCTGAGTGACTAGGTGGGGTGTCCTGCTATCACCCTGGAGTGAGATGCGTCTTTGATACTGGACAGTTTTTGTTTTATTCTCATCTAAAAACAGGGATGATAGCTCATACAAAAGAGATTTCAAAGGTATTTTATTTTGAAACTCTACATCAGAATGTCTTGATTTTTTCTGAGTGACTAGATGGGGTGTCCTGCTATCACCCTGGAGTGAGGTGAGTCTTTGATACTGGACAGTTTTTGTTTTATTCTCATCTAAAAACAGGGATGATAGCTCATGCAATAGAGATTTCAAAGGTCTTTTATTTTGAAACTGTACATGAGAATGTCCTGATTCTCCCTGAGTGACTAGGTGGGGTGTCCTGCTATCACCCTGGAGTGAGATGAGTCTTTGATATTGGACTCTATTTGTTTTATTCTCATCTAAAAACAGGGATGATAGCTCATATATGAGATTTCAAAGGTCTTTTATTTTGAAATTGTACATCAGAATGTCCTGATTCTCCCTGAGTGACTAGGTGGGGTGTCCTGCTATCACCATGGAGTGAGATGAATCTTTGATATTGGACAGTATTTGTTTTATTCTCATCTAAAAATAGGGATGATAGCTCATATATAAAACTTCAAAGGTCTTTTATTTTGAAACTGTACATCAGAAAGTCCTGATCTTCTCTGAGTGACTAGGTGGGGTGTCCTGCTATCACCCTGTAGTGAGATGAGTCTTTGATACTGGACAGTGTTTGTTTTATTCCCATCTAAAAACAGGGATGATAAATCATATATGAGACTTCAAAGGTATTTTATTTTGAAACTCTAAATCAGAATGTCCTGATTCTCCCTGAGTGACTAGATGGGGTGTCCTGCTATCACCCTGGAGTGAGATGAGTCTTTGATACTGGACAGTTTTTGTTTTATTCTCATCTAAAAACAGGGATGATAGCTCATGCAATAGAGATTTCAAAGGTCTTTTATTTTGAAACTGTACATGAGAATGTCCTGATTCTCCCTGAGTGACTAGGTGGGGTGTCCTGCTATCACCCTGGAGTGAGATGAGTCTTTGATATTTGACTGTATTTGTTTTGTTCTCATCTAAAAACAGGGATGATAGCTCATGCAATAGAGATTTCAGAGGTCTTTTATTTTGAAATTTTACATCAGAATGTCCTGATTCTCCCTGAGTGACTAGGTGGGGTGTCCTGCTATCACCCTGGAGTGAGATGAGTCTTTGATACTGGAGAGTTTTTGTTTTATTCTCATCTAAACAGAGAGGGATGATAGCTCATATATGAGATTTCAAAGGTCTTTTATTTTGAAACTCTAAATCAAAATGTCCTGATTTTTTCTGAGTGACTAGATGGGGTGTCCTGCTATCACCATGGCATTAGATGAGTCTTTGAAACTGGACAGTTTTTGTTTTATTCTCATCTAAAAACAGGGATGATAGCTCATGCAATAGAGATTTCAAAGGTCTTTTATTTTGAAACTCTAAATCAGAATGTCCTGATTCTCCCTGAGTGACTAGGTGGGGTGTCTTGCTATCACCATGGAGTTAGATGAGTCTTTGATACTGGACAGTGTTTGTTTTATTCCCATCTAAAAACAGGGATGATAGCTCATATATGAGACTTCAAACGTATTTTATTTTGAAAATCTAAATCAGAATGTCCTGATTCTCCCTGAGTGACTAGGTGGGTTGTCCTGCTATCACCCTGGAGTGAGATGAGTCTTTGATACTGGACAGTTTTTTTTTTATTCTCATCTAAAAACAGGGATGATAGCTCATACAATAGAGATGTCAAAGGTCTTTTATTTTGAAACTCTACATCAGAATGTCCTGATTCGCCCTGAGTGACTAGGTGGGGTGTCCTGTTATCACCCTGAAGGGAAATGAGTATTTGATACTGGACATTTTTTGTTTTATTCTTATCTAAATACAGAGGGATGATAGCTCATATATGAGACTTCAAAGGTATTTTATTTTGAAACTCTAAATCAGAATGTCCTGATTCTCCCTGAGTGACTAGGTGGGGTGTCCTGCTATCACCCTGGAGTGAGATGCGTCTTTGATACTGGACAGTTTTTGTTTTATTCTCATCTAAAAACAGGGATGATAGCTCATACAAAAGAGATTTCAAAGGTATTTTATTTTGAAACTCTACATCAGAATGTCTTGATTTTTTCTGAGTGACTAGATGGGGTGTCCTGCTATCACCCTGGAGTGAGATGAGTCTTTGATACTGGACAGTTTTTGTTTTATTCTCATCTAAAAACAGGGATGATAGCTCATGCAATAGAGATTTCAAAGGTCTTTTATTTTGAAACTGTACATGAGAATGTCCTGATTCTCCCTGAGTGACTAGGTGGGGTGTCCTGCTATCACCCTGGAGTGAGATGAGTCTTTGATATTGGACTCTATTTGTTTTATTCTCATCTAAAAACAGGGATGATAGCTCATATATGAGATTTCAAAGGTCTTTTATTTTGAAATTGTACATCAGAATGTCCTGATTCTCCCTGAGTGACTAGGTGGGGTGTCCTGCTATCACCATGGAGTTAGATGAGTCTTTGATATTGGACTCTATTTGTTTTATTCTCATCTAAAAACAGGGATGATAGCTCATATATGAGACTTCAAAGGTCTTTTATTTTGAAACTCTCCATCAGAATGTCCTGATTCTCCCTGAGTGACTAGGTGGGGTGTCCTGCTATCACCCTGGAGTGAGATGAGTCTTTGATATTGGACAGTATTTGTTTTATTCTCATCTAAAAACAGGGATGATAGCTCATATATGAGAATTCAAAGGTATTTTATTTTGAAACACTACATCAGAATGTCCTGATTCTCCCTGAGTGACTAGATGGGGTGTCCTGCTATCACCCTGGAGTGAGATGAGTCTTTGATACTGGACAGTTTTTGTTTTATTCTCATCTAAAAACAGGGATGATAGCTCATGCAATAGAGATTTCAAAGGTCTTTTATTTTGAAACTGTACATGAGAATGTCCTGATTCTCCCTGAGTGACTAGGTGGGGTGTCCTGCTATCACCCTGGAGTGAGATGAGTCTTTGATATTGGACAGTATTTGTTTTGTTCTCATCTAAAAACAGGGATGATAGCTCATGCAATAGATATTTCAGAGGTCTTTTATTTTGAAATTCTACATCAGAATGTCCTGATTCTCCCTGAGTGACTAGGTGGGGTGTCCTGCTATCACCCTGGAGTAAGATGAGTCTTTGATACTGGAGAGTTTTTGTTTTTTTCTCATCTAAACAGAGAGGGATGATAGCTCATATATGAGATTTCAAAGGTCTTTTATTTTGAAACTCTACATCAGAATGTCCTGATTTTTTCTGAGTGACTAGATGGGGTGTCCTGCTATCACCATGGAGTTAGATGAGTCTTTGATACTGGACATCCTTTTTTTCTTATTCTCATCTAAAAACATGGATGATAGCTCATGCAATAGAGATTTCAAAGGTCTTTTATTTTGAAACTGTACATCAGAATGTCCTGATTCTCCCTGAGTGACTAGGTGGGGTGTCCTGCTATCACCCTGGAGTTAGATGAGTCTTTGATATTGGACTCTATTTGTTTTATTCTCATCTAAAAACAGGGATGATAGCTCATATATGAGACTTCAAAGGTCTTTTATTTTGAAACTCTACATCAGAATGTCCTGATTCTCCCTGAGTGACTAGATGGGGTGTCCTGCTATCACCCTGGAGTGAGATGAGTCTTTGATACTGGACAGTTTTTGTTTTATTCTCATCTAAAAACAGGGATGATAGCTCATGCAATAGAGATTTCAAAGGTCTTTTATTTTGAAACTGTACATGAGAATGTCCTGATTCTCCCTGAGTGACTAGGTGGGGTGTCCTGCTATCACCCTGGAGTGAGATGAGTCTTTGATATTGGACAGTATTTGTTTTGTTCTCATCTAAAAACAGGGATGATAGCTCATGCAATAGAGATTTCAGAGGTCTTTTATTTTGAAATTCTACATCAGAATGTCCTGATTCTCCCTGAGTGACTAGGTGGGGTGTCCTGCTATCACCCTGGAGTGAGATGAGTCTTTGATACTGGAGAGTTTTTGTTTTATTCTCATCTAAAAACAGGGATGATAGCTCATACAAAAGAGATTTCAAAGGTATTTTATTTTGAAACTCTACATCAGAATGTCTTGATTTTTTCTGAGTGACTAGATGGGGTGTCCTGCTATCACCCTGGAGTGAGATGAGTCTTTGATACTGGACAGTTTTTGTTTTATTCTCATCTAAAAACAGGGATGATAGCTCATGCAATAGAGATTTCAAAGGTCTTTTATTTTGAAACTGTACATGAGAATGTCCTGATTCTTCCTGAGTGACTAGGTGGGGTGTCCTGCCATCACCCTGGAGTGAGATGAGTCTTTGATACTGGAGAGTTTTTGTTTTATTCTCATCTAAACAGAGAGGGATGATAGCTCATATATTAGATTTCAAAGGTCTTTTATTTTGAAACTCTACATCAGAATGTCCTGATTTTTTCTGATTGACTAGATGGGGTGTCCTGCTATCACCATGGAGTTAGATGAGTCTTTGATACTGGACAGTTTTTGTTTTATTCTCATCTAAAAACAGGGATGATAGCTCATGCAATAGAGATTTCAAAGGTCTTTTATTTTGAATTATACATCAGAATGTCCTGATTCTCCCTGAGTGACTAGGTGGGGTGTCCTGCTATCACCCTGGAGTGAGATGAGTCTTTGATATTGGACAGTATTTGTTTTATTCTCATCTAAAAACAGTGATGATAGCTCATATATGAGACTTCAAAGGTATTTTATTTTGAATCTCTAGATCAGAATGTCCTGATGTTTTCGGAGTAACTAGAAGGGATGTCCTGCTATCACCCTGGAGTGAGATGAGTCTTTGATACTGGACAGTTTTTATTTTATTCTCATCTAAAAACAGGGATGATAGCTCATACAATAGAGATGTCAAAGGTCTTTTATTTTGAAACTCTACATCAGAAAGTCCTGATTCGCCCTGAGTGACTAGGTGGGGTGTCCTGTTATCACCCTGAAGGGAAATTAGTATTTGATACTGGACAGTTTTTGTTTTATTCTTATCTAAATACAGAGGGATGATAGCTCATATATGAGATTTCAAAGGTCTTTTATTTTGAAACTGTACATGAGAATGTCCTGATTCTCCCTGAGTGACTAGGTGGGGTGTCATGCTATCACCCTGGAGTGAGATGAGTCTTTGATACTGGACAGTTATTGTTTTATTCTCATCTAAAAACAGGGATGATAGCTCATATATGAGACTTCAAAGGTATTTTATTTTGAAACTCTACATCAGAATGTCCTGATTTTTTCTGAGTGACTAGATGGGGTGTCCTGCTTTAACCATGGAGTTAGATGAGTCTTTGATATTGGACTCTATTTGTTTTATTCTCATCTAAAAACAGGATTGATAGCTCATATATGAGACTTCAAAGGTCTTTTATTTTGAAACTCTACATCAGAATGTCCTGATCTTTTCTGAGTGACTAGGTGGGGTGTCCTGCTATCACCCTGGATTGAGATGAGTCTTTGATACTGGACAGTGTTTGTTTTATTCTCATCTAAAAGCAGGGATGATAGCTCATGCAATAGAGATTTCAAAGGTCTTTTATTTTGAAACTGTACATCAGAATGTCCTGATTCTCCCTGAGTGACTAGGTGGGGTGTCCTGCTATCAGCCTGGAGTGAGATGCATCTTTGATATTGGACAGTATTTGTTTTATTCTCATCTAAAAATAGGGATGATAGCTCATATATAAAACGTCAAAGGTCTTTTATTTTGAAACTGTACATCAGAATGTCCTGATCTTTTCTGAGTGACTAGGTGGGGTGTCCTGCTATCACCCTGGAGTGAGATGAGTCTTTGATATTGGACAGTATTTGTTGTATTCTCATCTAAAAACAGGGATGATAGCTCATATATGAGAATTCAAAGGTATTTTATTTTGAAACACTACATCAGAATGTCCTGATTCTCCCTGAGTGACTAGATGGGGTGTCCTGCTATCACCCTGGAGTGAGATGAGTCTTTGATACTGGACAGTTTTTGTTTTATTCTCATCTAAAAACAGGGATGATAGCTCATGCAATAGAGATTTCAAAGGTCTTTTATTTTGAAACTGTACATGAGAATGTCCTGATTCTCCCTGAGTGACTAGGTGGGGTGTCCTGCTATCACCCTGGAGTGAGATGAGTCTTTGATATTGGACAGTATTTGTTTTGTTCTCATCTAAAAACAGGGATGATAGCTCATGCAATAGATATTTCAGAGGTCTTTTATTTTGAAATTCTACATCAGAATGTCCTGATTCTCCCTGAGTGACTAGGTGGGGTGTCCTGCTATCACCCTGGAGTAAGATGAGTCTTTGATACTGGAGAGTTTTTGTTTTTTTCTCATCTAAACAGAGAGGGATGATAGCTCATATATGAGATTTCAAAGGTCTTTTATTTTGAAACTGTACATCAGAATGTCCTGATTCTCCCTGAGTGACTAGGTGGGGTGTCCTGCTATCACCCTGGAGTTAGATGAGTCTTTGATATTGGACTCTATTTGTTTTATTCTCATCTAAAAACAGGGATGATAGCTCATATATGAGACTTCAAAGGTCTTTTATTTTGAAACTCTACATCAGAATGTCCTGATTCTCCCTGAGTGACTAGATGGGGTGTCCTGCTATCACCCTGGAGTGAGATGAGTCTTTGATACTGGACAGTTTCTGTTTTATTCTCATCTAAAAACAGGGATGATAGCTCATGCAATAGAGATTTCAAAGGTCTTTTATTTTGAAACTGTACATGAGAATGTCCTGATTCTCCCTGAGTGACTAGGTGGGGTGTCCTGCTATCACCCTGGAGTGAGATGAGTCTTTGATATTGGACAGTATTTGTTTTGTTCTCATCTAAAAACAGGGATGATAGCTCATGCAATAGAGATTTCAGAGGTCTTTTATTTTGAAATTCTACATCAGAATGTCCTGATTCTCCCTGAGTGACTAGGTGGGGTGTCCTGCTATCACCCTGGAGTGAGATGAGTCTTTGATACTGGAGAGTTTTTGTTTTATTCTCATCTAAAAACAGGGATGATAGCTCATACAAAAGAGATTTCAAAGGTATTTTATTTTGAAACTCTACATCAGAATGTCTTGATTTTTTCTGAGTGACTAGATGGGGTGTCCTGCTATCACCCTGGAGTGAGATGAGTCTTTGATACTGGACAGTTTTTGTTTTATTCTCATCTAAAAACAGGGATGATAGCTCATGCAATAGAGATTTCAAAGGTCTTTTATTTTGAAACTGTACATGAGAATGTCCTGATTCTTCCTGAGTGACTAGGTGGGGTGTCCTGCCATCACCCTGGAGTGAGATGAGTCTTTGATACCCGAGAGTTTTTGTTTTATTCTCATCTAAACAGAGAGGGATGATAGCTCATATATGAGATTTCAAAGGTCTTTTATTTTGAAACTCTACATCAGAATGTCCTGATTTTTTCTGATTGACTAGATGGGGTGTCCTGCTATCACCATGGAGTTAGATGAGTCTTTGATACTGGACAGTTTTTGTTTTATTCTCATCTAAAAACAGGGATGATAGCTCATGCAATAGAGATTTCAAAGGTCTTTTATTTTGAATTCTACATCAGAATGTCCTGATTCTCCCTGAGTGACTAGGTGGGGTGTCCTGCTATCACCCTGGAGTGAGATGAGTCTTTGATATTGGACAGTATTTGTTTTATTCTCATCTAAAAACAGTGATGATAGCTCATATATGAGACTTCAAAGGTATTTTATTTTGAATCTCTAGATCAGAATGTCCTGATGTTTTCGGAGTAACTAGAAGGGATGTCCTGCTATCACCCTGGAGTGAGATGAGTCTTTGATACTGGACAGTTTTTATTTTATTCTCATCTAAAAACAGGGATGATAGCTCATACAATAGAGATGTCAAAGGTCTTTTATTTTGAAACTCTACATCAGAAAGTCCTGATTCGCCCTGAGTGACTAGGTGGGGTGTCCTGTTATCACCCTGAAGGGAAATTAGTATTTGATACTGGACAGTTTTTGTTTTATTCTTATCTAAATACAGAGGGATGATAGCTCATATATGAGATTTCAAAGGTCTTTTATTTTGAAACTGTACATGAGAATGTCCTGATTCTCCCTGAGTGACTAGGTGGGGTGTCATGCTATCACCCTGGAGTGAGATGAGTCTTTGATACTGGACAGTTATTGTTTTATTCTCATCTAAAAACAGGGATGATAGCTCATATATGAGACTTCAAAGGTATTTTATTTTGAAACTCTACATCAGAATGTCCTGATTTTTTCTGAGTGACTAGATGGGGTGTCCTGCTTTAACCATGGAGTTAGATGAGTCTTTGATATTGGACTCTATTTGTTTTATTCTCATCTAAAAACAGGATTGATAGCTCATATATGAGACTTCAAAGGTCTTTTATTTTGAAACTCTACATCAGAATGTCCTGATCTTTTCTGAGTGACTAGGTGGGGTGTCCTGCTATCACCCTGGATTGAGATGAGTCTTTGATACTGGACAGTGTTTGTTTTATTCTCATCTAAAAACAGGGATGATAGCTCATGCAATAGAGATTTCAAAGGTCTTTTATTTTGAAACTGTACATCAGAATGTCCTGATTCTCCCTGAGTGACTAGGTGGGGTGTCCTGCTATCAGCCTGGAGTGAGATGCATCTTTGATATTGGACAGTATTTGTTTTATTCTCATCTAAAAATAGGGATGATAGCTCATATATAAAACGTCAAAGGTCTTTTATTTTGAAACTGTACATCAGAATGTCCTGATCTTTTCTGAGTGACTAGGTGGGGTGTCCTGCTATCACCCTGGAGTGAGATGAGTCTTTGATATTGGACAGTATTTGTTTTATTCTCATCTAAAAACAGGGATGATAGCTCATATATGAGAATTCAAAGGTATTTTATTTTGAAACACTACATCAGAATGTCCTGATTCTCCCTGAGTGACTAGATGGGGTGTCCTGCTATCACCCTGGAGTGAGATGAGTCTTTGATACTGGACAGTTTTTGTTTTATTCTCATCTAAAAACAGGGATGATAGCTCATGCAATAGAGATTTCAAAGGTATTTTATTTTGAAACTGTACATGAGAATGTCCTGATTCTCCCTGAGTGACTAGGTGGGGTGTCCTGCTATCACCCTGGAGTGAGATGAGTCTTTGATATTGGACAGTATTTGTTTTGTTCTCATCTAAAAACAGGGATGATAGCTCATGCAATAGATATTTCAGAGGTCTTTTATTTTGAAATTCTACATCAGAATGTCCTGATTCTCCCTGAGTGACTAGGTGGGGTGTCCTGCTATCACCCTGGAGTAAGATGAGTCTTTGATACTGGAGAGTTTTTGTTTTATTCTCATCTAAACAGAGAGGGATGATAGCTCATATATGAGATTTCAAAGGTCTTTTATTTTGAAACTGTACATCAGAATGTCCTGATTCTCCCTGAGTGACTAGGTGGGGTGTCCTGCTATCACCCTGGAGTTAGATGAGTCTTTGATATTGGACTCTATTTGTTTTATTCTCATCTAAAAACAGGGATGATAGCTCATATATGAGACTTCAAAGGTCTTTTATTTTGAAACTCTACATCAGAATGTCCTGATTCTCCCTGAGTGACTAGATGGGGTGTCCTGCTATCACCCTGGAGTGAGATGAGTCTTTGATACTGGACAGTTTCTGTTTTATTCTCATCTAAAAACAGGGATGATAGCTCATGCAATAGAGATTTCAAAGGTCTTTTATTTTGAAACTGTACATGAGAATGTCCTGATTCTCCCTGAGTGACTAGGTGGGGTGTCCTGCTATCACCCTGGAGTGAGATGAGTCTTTGATATTGGACAGTATTTGTTTTGTTCTCATCTAAAAACAGGGATGATAGCTCATGCAATAGAGATTTCAGAGGTCTTTTATTTTGAAATTCTACATCAGAATGTCCTGATTCTCCCTGAGTGACTAGGTGGGGTGTCCTGCTATCACCCTGGAGTGAGATGAGTCTTTGATACTGGAGAGTTTTTGTTTTATTCTCATCTAAAAACAGGGATGATAGCTCATACAAAAGAGATTTCAAAGGTATTTTATTTTGAAACTCTACATCAGAATGTCTTGATTTTTTCTGAGTGACTAGATGGGGTGTCCTGCTATCACCCTTGAGTGAGATGAGTCTTTGATACTGGACAGTTTTTGTTTTATTCTCATCTAAAAACAGGGATGATAGCTCATGCAATAGAGATTTCAAAGGTCTTTTATTTTGAAACTGTACATGAGAATGTCCTGATTCTTCCTGAGTGACTAGGTGGGGTGTCCTGCCATCACCCTGGAGTGAGATGAGTCTTTGATACTGGAGAGTTTTTGTTTTATTCTCATCTAAACAGAGAGGGATGATAGCTCATATATGAGATTTCAAAGGCTTTTATTTTGAAACTCTACATCAGAATGTCCTGATTTTTTCTGATTGACTAGATGGGGTGTCCTGCTATCACCATGGAGTTAGATGAGTCTTTGATACTGGACAGTTTTTGTTTTATTCTCATCTAAAAACAGGGATGATAGCTCATGCAATAGAGATTTCAAAGGTCTTTTATTTTGAATTCTACATCAGAATGTCCTGATTCTCCCTGAGTGACTAGGTGGGGTGTCCTGCTATCACCCTGGAGTGAGATGAGTCTTTGATATTGGACAGTATTTGTTTTATTCTCATCTAAAAACAGTGATGATAGCTCATATATGAGACTTCAAAGGTATTTTATTTTGAATCTCTAGATCAGAATGTCCTGATGTTTTCGGAGTAACTAGAAGGGATGTCCTGCTATCACCCTGGAGTGAGATGAGTCTTTGATACTGGACAGTTTTTATTTTATTCTCATCTAAAAACAGGGATGATAGCTCATACAATAGAGATGTCAAAGGTCTTTTATTTTGAAACTCTACATCAGAAAGTCCTGATTCGCCCTGAGTGACTAGGTGGGGTGTCCTGTTATCACCCTGAAGGGAAATTAGTATTTGATACTGGACAGTTTTTGTTTTATTCTTATCTAAATACAGAGGGATGATAGCTCATATATGAGATTTCAAAGGTCTTTTATTTTGAAACTGTACATGAGAATGTCCTGATTCTCCCTGAGTGACTAGGTGGGGTGTCATGCTATCACCCTGGAGTGAGATGAGTCTTTGATACTGGACAGTTATTGTTTTATTCTCATCTAAAAACAGGGATGATAGCTCATATATGAGACTTCAAAGGTATTTTATTTTGAAACTCTACATCAGAATGTCCTGATTTTTTCTGAGTGACTAGATGGGGTGTCCTGCTTTAACCATGGAGTTAGATGAGTCTTTGATATTGGACTCTATTTGTTTTATTCTCATCTAAAAACAGGATTGATAGCTCATATATGAGACTTCAAAGGTCTTTTATTTTGAAACTCTACATCAGAATGTCCTGATCTTTTCTGAGTGACTAGGTGGGGTGTCCTGCTATCACCCTGGATTGAGATGAGTCTTTGATACTGGACAGTGTTTGTTTTATTCTCATCTAAAAACAGGGATGATAGCTCATGCAATAGAGATTTCAAAGGTCTTTTATTTTGAAACTGTACATCAGAATGTCCTGATTCTCCCTGAGTGACTAGGTGGGGTGTCCTGCTATCAGCCTGGAGTGAGATGCATCTTTGATATTGGACAGTATTTGTTTTATTCTCATCTAAAAATAGGGATGATAGCTCATATATAAAACGTCAAAGGTCTTTTATTTTGAAACTGTACATCAGAATGTCCTGATCTTTTCTGAGTGACTAGGTGGGGTGTCCTGCTATCACCCTGGAGTGAGATGAGTCTTTGATATTGGACAGTATTTGTTTTATTCTCATCTAAAAACAGGGATGATAGCTCATATATGAGAATTCAAAGGTATTTTATTTTGAAACACTACATCAGAATGTCCTGATTCTCCCTGAGTGACTAGATGGGGTGTCCTGCTATCACCCTGGAGTGAGATGAGTCTTTGATACTGGACAGTTTTTGTTTTATTCTCATCTAAAAACAGGGATGATAGCTCATGCAATAGAGATTTCAAAGGTCTTTTATTTTGAAACTGTACATGAGAATGTCCTGATTCTCCCTGAGTGACTAGGTGGGGTGTCCTGCTATCACCCTGGAGTGAGATGAGTCTTTGATATTGGACAGTATTTGTTTTGTTCTCATCTAAAAACAGGGATGATAGCTCATGCAATAGATATTTCAGAGGTCTTTTATTTTGAAATTCTACATCAGAATGTCCTGATTCTCCCTGAGTGACTAGGTGGGGTGTCCTGCTATCACCCTGGAGTAAGATGAGTCTTTGATACTGGAGAGTTTTTGTTTTATTCTCATCTAAACAGAGAGGGATGATAGCTCATATATGAGATTTCAAAGGTCTTTTATTTTGAAACTCTACATCAGAATGTCCTGATTTTTTCTGAGTGACTAGATGGGGTGTCCTGCTATCACCATGGAGTTAGATGAGTCTTTGATACTGGACATCTTTTTTTTCTTATTCTCATCTAAAAACAGGGATGATAGCTCATGCAATAGAGATTTCAAAGGTCTTTTATTTTGAAACTGTACATCAGAATGTCCTGATTCTCCCTGAGTGACTAGATGGGGTGTCCTGCTATCACCCTGGAGTGAGATGAGTCTTTGATACTGGACAGTTTCTGTTTTATTCTCATCTAAAAACAGGGATGATAGCTCATGCAATAGAGATTTCAAAGGTCTTTTATTTTGAAACTGTACATGAGAATGTCCTGATTCTCCCTGAGTGACTAGGTGGGGTGTCCTGCTATCACCCTGGAGTGAGATGAGTCTTTGATATTGGACAGTATTTGTTTTGTTCTCATCTAAAAACAGGGATGATAGCTCATGCAATAGAGATTTCAGAGGTCTTTTATTTTGAAATTCTACATCAGAATGTCCTGATTCTCCCTGAGTGACTAGGTGGGGTGTCCTGCTATCACCCTGGAGTTAGATGAGTCTTTGATATTGGACAGTATTTGTTTTATTCTCATCTAAAAACAGGGATGATATCTCATATATGAGAATTCAAAGGTATTTTATTTTGAAACTCTACATCAGAATGTCCTGATGTTTTCGGAGTGACTAGAAGGGGTGTCCTGCTATCACCCTGGAGTGAGATGAGTCTTTGATACTGGATAGTTTTTGTTTTATTCTCATCTAAAAACAGGGATGATAGCTCATACAATAGAGATTTCAAAGGTCTTTTATTTTGAAACTGTACATGAGAATGTCCTGATTCTCCCTGAGTGACTAGGTGGGGTGTCCTGCTATCACCCTGGAGTGAGATGAGTCTTTGATATTGGACAGTATTTGTTTTGTTCTCATCTAAAAACAGGGATGATAGCTCATGCAATAGAGATTTCAGAGGTCTTTTATTTTGAAATTCTACATCAGAATGTCCTGATTCTCCCTGAGTGACTAGGTGGGGTGTCCTGCTATCACCCTGGAGTGAGATGAGTCTTTGATATTGGACAGTATTTGTTTTATTCTCATCTAAAAACAGGGATGATAGCTCATATATGAGACTTCAAAGGTATTTTATTTTTGAAACTCTACATCAGAATGTCCTGATGTTTTCGGAGTGACTAGAAGGGGTGTCCTGTTATCACCCTGAAGGGAAATGAGTATTTGATACTGGACATTTTTTGTTTTATTCTTATCTAAATACAGAGGGATGATAGCTCATATATGAGATTTCAAAGGTCTTTTATTTTGAAACTCAAATCAGAATGTCCTGATTCGCCCTGAGTGACTAGGTGGGGTGTCATGCTATCACCCTGGAGTGAGATGAGTCTTTGATACTGGACAGTTATTGTTTTATTCTCATCTAAAAACAGGGATGATAGCTCATATATGAGAATTCAAAGGTCTTTTATTTTGAAACTCTACATCAGAATGTCCTGATTTTTTCTGAGTGACTAGATGGGGTGTCCTGCTATCACCATGGAGTTAGATGAGTCTTTGATACTGGACATCTTTTTTTTCTTATTCTCATCTAAAAACAGGGATGATAGCTCATGCAATAGAGATTTCAAAGGTCTTTTATTTTGAAACTGTACATCAGAATGTCCTGATTCTCCCTGAGTGACTAGGTGGGGTGTCCTGCTATCACCCTGGAGTTAGATGAGTCTTTGATATTGGACTCTATTAGTTTTATTCTCATCTAAAAACAGGGATGATAGCTCATATATGAGACTTCAAAGGTCTTTTATTTTGAAACTCTACATCAGAATGTCCTGATTTTTTCGGAGTGACTAGAAGGGGTGTCCTGCTATCACCCTGGAGTGAGATGAGTATTTGATACTCGACAGTTTTTGTTTTATTCTCATCTAAACAGAGAGGGATGATAGCTCATATATGAGATTTCAAAGGTCTTTTATTTTGAAACTGTACATCAGAATGTCCTGATTCTCCCTGAGTGACTAGGTGGGGTGTCCTGCTATCAGCCTGGAGTGAGATGAGTCTTTGATATTGGACAGTATTTGTTTTATTCTCATCTAAAAATAGGGATGATAGCTCATATATAAAACTTCAAAGGTTTTTTTATTTTGAAACTGTACATCAGAATGTCCTGATTTTTTCTGAGTGACTAGGTGGGGTGTCCTGCTATCACCCTGTAGTGAGATGAGTCTTTGATACTGGACAGTGTTTGTTTTATTCCCATCTAAAAACAGGGATGATAGATCATATATGAGACTTCAAAGGTATTTTATTTTGAAACTCTAAATCAGAATGTCCTGATTCTCCCTGAGTGACTAGATGGGGTGTCCTGCTATCACCCTGGAGTGAGATGAGTCTTTGATACTGGAAAGTTTTTGTTTTATTCTCATCTAAAAACAGGGATGATAGCTCATGCAATAGAGATTTCAAAGGTCTTTTATTTTGAAACTGTACATGAGAATGTCCTGATTCTCCCTGAGTGACTAGGTGGGGTGTCCTGCTATCACCCTGGAGTGAGATGAGTCTTTGATATTGGACAGTATTTGTTTTGTTCTCATCTAAAAACAGGGATGATAGCTCATGCAATAGAGATTTCAGAGGTCTTTTATTTTGAAATTCTACATCAGAATGTCCTGATTCTCCCTGAGTGACTAGGTGGGGTGTCCTGCTATCACCCTGGAGTGAGATGAGTCTTTGATACTGGAGAGTTTTTGTTTTATTCTCATCTAAACAGAGAGGGGTGATAGCTCATATATGAGATTTCAAAGGTCTTTTATTTTGAAACTCTACATCAGAATGTCCTGATTTTTTCTGAGTGACTAGATGGGGTGTCCTGCTATCACCATGGTGTTAGATGAGTCTTTGATACTGGACAGTTTTTGTTTTATTCTCATCTAAAAACAGGGATGATAGTTCATGCAATAGAGATTTCAAAGGTCTTTTATTTTGAATTCTACATCAGAATGTCCTGATTCTCCCTGAGTGACTAGGTGGGGTGTCCTGCTATCACCCTGGAGTGAGATGAGTCTTTGATATTGGACAGTATTTGATTTATTCTCATCTAAAAACAGGGATGATAGCTCATATATGAGATTTCAAAGGTCTTTTATTTTGAAACTCTACATCAGAATGTCCTGATGTTTTCGGAGTGACTAGAAGGGGTGTCCTGCTATCACCCTGGAGTGAGATGAGTCTTTGATACTGGACAGTTTTTGTTTTATTCTCATCTAAAAACAGGGATGATAGCTCATACAATAGAGATGTCAAAGGTCTTTTATTTTGAAACTCTACATCAGAATGTCCTGATTCTCCCTGAGTGACTAGGTGGGGTGTCCTGCTATCACCATGGAGTTAGATGAGTCTTTGATACTGGACAGTGTTTGTTTTATTCCCATCTAAAAACAGGGATGATAGCTCATATATGAGACTTCAAACGTATTTTATTTTGAAAATCTAAATCAGAATGTCCTGATTCTCCCTGAGTGACTAGGTGGGTTGTCCTGCTATCACCCTGGAGTGAGATGAGTCTTTGATACTGGACAGTTTTTTTTTTATTCTCATCTAAACAGAGAGGGATGATAGCTCATATATGAGATTTCAAAGGTCTTTTATTTTGAAACTCTACATCAGAATGTCCTGATTTTTTCTGAGTGACTAGATGGGGTGTCCTGCTATCACCCTGGAGTGAGATGAGTCTTTGATACTGGACAGTTTTTGTTTTATTCTCATCTAAAAACAGGGATGATAGCTCATGCAATAGAGATTTCAAAGGTCTTTTATTTTGAAACTGTACATGAGAATGTCCTGATTCTCCCTGAGTGACTAGGTGGGGTGTCCTGCCATCACCCTGGAGTGAGATGAGTCTTTGATACTGGAGAGTTTTTGTTTTATTCTCATCTAAACAGAGAGGGATGATAGCTCATATATGAGATTTCAAAGGTCTTTTATTTTGAATTCTACATCAGAATGTCCTGATTCTCCCTGAGTGACTAGGTGGGGTGTCCTGCTATCACCCTGGAGTGAGATGAGTCTTTGATATTGGACAGTATTTGTTTTATTCTCATCTAAAAACAGTGATGATAGCTCATATATGAGACTTCAAAGGTATTTTATTTTGAAACTCTACATCAGAATGTCCTGATGTTTTCGGAGTAACTAGAAGGGGTGCCCTGCTATCACCCTGGAGTGAGATGAGTCTTTGATACTGGACAGTTTTTGTTTTATTCTCATCTAAAAACAGGGATGATAGCTCATACAATAGAGATGTCAAAGGTCTTTTATTTTGAAACTCTACATCAGAAAGTCCTGATTCGCCCTGAGTGACTAGGTGGGGTGTCCTGTTATCACCCTGAAGGGAAATGAGTATTTGATACTGGACAGTTTTTGTTTTATTCTTATCTAAATACAGAGGGATGATAGCTCATATATGAGATTTCAAAGGTCTTTTATTTTTAAACTGTACATCAGAATGTCCTGATTCTCCCTGAGTGACTAGGTGGGGTGTCCTGCTATCACCCTCGAGTGAGATGAGTCTTTGATACTGGAGAGTTTTTGTTTTATTCTCATCTAAACAGAGAGGGATGATAGCTCATATATGAGATTTCAAAGGTCTTTTATTTTGAAACTCTACATCAGAATGTCCTGATTTTTTCTGAGTGACTAGATGGGGTGTCCTGCTATCACCATGGCGTTAGATGAGTCTTTGATACTGGACAGTTTTTGTTTTATTCTCATCTAAAAACATGGATGATAGCTCATGCAATAGAGATTTCAAAGGTTTTTTATTTTGAATTCTACATCAGAATGTCCTGATTCTCCCTGAGTGACTAGGTGGGGTGTCCTGCTATCACCCTGGAGTGAGATGAGTCTTTGATACTGGACAGTTTTTGTTTTATTCTCATCTAAAAACAGGGATGATAGCTCATACAATAGAGATGTCAAAGGTCTTTTATTTTGAAACTCTACATCAGAATGTCCTGATTCTCCCTGAGTGACTAGGTGGGGTGTCCTGCTATCACCATGGAGTTAGATGAGTCTTTGATACTGGACAGTGTTTGTTTTATTCCCATCTAAAAACAGGGATGATAGCTCATATATGAGACTTCAAACGTATTTTATTTTGAAAATCTAAATCAGAATGTCCTGATTCTCTCTGAGTGACTAGGTGGGTTGTCCTGCTATCACCCTGGAGTGAGATGAGTCTTTGATACTGGACAGTTTTTTTTTTATTCTCATCTAAAAACAGGGATGATAGCTCATACAATAGAGATGTCAAAGGTCTTTTATTTTGAAACTCTACATCAGAAAGTCCTGATTCGCCCTGAGTGACTAGGTGGGGTGTCCTGTTATCACCCTGAAGGGAAATGAGTATTTGATACTGGACAGTTTTTGTTTTATTCTTATCTAAATACAGAGGGATGATAGCTCATATGTGACCTGCTCTATCATTTTCAGTCACATTGACCCTGAAACACATTTTGAGTTTGATACACTGTTGGAAAGATGAGATTCTTAGCTTTCTAATGATATCAATATTGTTTTTGTCCTCCAAATATTAAGCAAAATACGTCACTTTACATAATGAATGTCATCGAACCATGATTTTGAGAAAAAGGCCTTCAAAGTTTGCAGTACTTTCTTAGGTATTTATTCAAATGAACCATACCATAAAACGAATTCATCTAGAGCTGTTTGCACAAAACACACACACACACACACACACACACACACACACACACACACACACACACACACACACACACACACACACACACACACACACACACACACACACACACACACACACAATATACTGTTCTCTTGTTGTCACTTTCATACATCAATACATGGAACAAAGGCACTCACATACACATGCACGCCGTACCAACGTGCACTCCCGTACACTCCCGAACTCACGTGCACGTTCATCAATTTATGTATGTATTTTGGTCATGTTTGAGCACATGCTTATGCGCACACATCTATTCCCATGTACATGGCCATGTGCACACCCAGACCACATGCACACCCGTACTCACGTGCACGCCCGTACTCACGTGCACACCCACACCCACGTGCAGAATCATCAATATACAATTTTTATGAAAAACACTATGAATAAATACTTAAATGAACTGATTGCATGTTAACCTCTAACAACATTAGAATCATTTGGCACAAAAGCTAATTTAGAGAAAGAAGCAAGCAACAGAACAGATAAATATACTACACAATATAAAAATAGCAAACAATCAACAGAGTAGCTAACAGTACTTAAAACCAATTTGAAATATATATTTACAGCATTTATAGAAGAATGACATAGTGTTGATGTATTATGCACTCTCACTCATTAAGGATGAGGTGTTAAGGGTTTGGGGCAGGTGATGTCTTTGGTTTCCTCAGTGCAGAACTCTCTGATCTTCTCAAAAAGATACCACTGCCGTTTTTCATCAAGCCCAGGGGGAGTCAGTTCAGTGGGACGTGCCTCCTGGTCAGTAAAGCACCCTGTGCGTAGCAGCTTGAAGGATTCTTCTTCTTTACGTTCAAACTCCTTGGCGTAGACCACTCCAGGCTCGGCACTGGTGAAGCGTAGGTGATGGTACCTCTTGATACCTGGAAGCGGTCTGAAGCTGGGGGCAAGGAAGTTGTGCCAGTCGTCTGTTTTGACGAAGGTCTCCCCTGACTCATTGTCAACCAGCTGGGGGATGTTGACTCCAGTGACGGTACTGGACCTGACAGCCTGGCTGATGTCCTTCAGGCAGGACACTGGTGTGCGGCGGAACTGCTGCTTAAACAGGCCAAAGCACCAGTCAGGTGCAAATTTGGTGTGGCCAGCAATAAGAAAGTTGAGGGAGATATCTTCATGGAGTCCCACCATGCACCGCCAAGCAAGGTACCAGAGGAGGTATCTGTTTTTGTTCTGACCAGAGCAGTTGTCACAGTGCAGGTGAACATGTTTCTCCCCAAGCCCATACTGAGAGAAGAAGTGGTGGAGGTAGGCAATGACAGCATTGGAACCCTTGCTGCTGCAATGAGCCTCATCTATGAGGTAGTTTACCTGCTGAGGAACACCTTCACAGCAGACACCAAACAGTCCACACTTCCTGGGAACCATAAAGTAAATGGGCCCGGGCTGGAGAGGGTCACTGGGGTAGTGAACCTGTAACACCAGACCAACAGATGAATTAACTAATGAGTGATCTATACTCTAATTCTAAAAATGTGTGAATATTCATATTGTTACATTCCAAACATTCTGGATTATCACAGCATTCATCACATTCACACACCTCACCTGCTGTGCATAGTCAAAGCTGTAGTGGATGGTGATGTCTCTGCTACAGGGTTGGTTGGGTCCTAATTTGACACCCAGCTCTCTAGCTGTTTCTTTACAGCTGGCGACCATCTCCTGGTAAGCCTGACGCTCCACCCCCACGGTGCGGAGGTGTTCTTCCTGCTTCCTGAGCTTCGCTGACTTGACACAGTCGGGAAAGTTGGAGCTGCGGTAGATGGCAATGTTGTTTTTCTGACAGAACCAACATAGGTCTGTCATCGGCCTCCCAATAATGACACTGGGAGTCAGCTCCTTCCACAGCTTCCTAAATGTGCTGTTGCCAGCAGCACGGTGACCTGGAAAGGTGATTAAAGACAAAGATAGCATTGTTAGATTACTCATCATTAGTTTTCCATTGAGGTTTCCTCGTGTAAAAAACCCCCAAAAAAACAAGATTAAAATATAAGAAAATACCCACCCTTCTCCTGCATCTGAACCTTGTATTTCCGCCACACAGAGGACTTGGTCTCAGTTGTTGGTAGAACACTGATGTCCGTCCTCTTAAACCCTGGAATCCGTCCAGGAAGTGGCATGGCAAAGACATCTGCAAAGTTGGTAATGAACCGTACAATTCGCTGGATGTCTTCAAAGGACAACACCCTTTTGGTCACCACACGACCACCACGTCTTATCCTTGAGGCCAAGCCATGTTCCTTGAAGAACTTGATGATACCTGTCAGCTTGTCTTGAGAAATTCTGGAATGGTTTAAAACATCAGTCTTTGATTGTTTTTTATGGCTTTCTTTAATGTATGCATTGTAGTATATACATTGTCGTTGTATTTTTTCATTATGTAAAAGCATGTATATATATATATATTTATTTATTTATGTATTACTATTGCTGTAAATTCTGCTTCTATTCAGTTATTGTCAAACTCAGTTCAACTCATGCATGGCTTATTACCACTTCATTTGAAAATAGTAACACTACCAAAAGTGAAGTAGCCTTTTCAAAATCAAACTCACCCATGTAGAAACTTGAAAGTCTCCCGGCAGATTTTGTGCCCATCTAAGAAATAGGACGTTCTCTGCTGTTTCCGCTCCTTTTGGTGTCCTCTCTTTGCACAAGCGGTCTCTTTGGAGAGGTTTATGTTGGAGCTTATCTTTCCAAGTAGCACCAAATGCTTTTCACCTGGAAAATCATATAACATTGCATAATGTGTTGTGTCAATCACTCATCACACACAACTTAAATCTTTAACGTGTAACAGAACACACAGGCCCACCCCCCACACATTGCCTATAGTATTATGTTAAACACACTCCCATACACACATATTCTATCTATTATAAAGGGTAATAATAAGTACAGGCTAGTCTGGCAGTGACTCCAGAGTAAACTGCTCTCACATGAGATAATACATTTGTAGCTGCCTATCTCTGCACATCTTTAGATAATTAGGCTGGGGCCACATGTGATTTAAGGGGTAGCCAAAAAAATATGTCTCCCCATGTGGATAAAATGTAGGGTTGAAACATTTATGAAAATGTTTACCACAATAATTTTTCAATGAGTATTAGCCAACTTTAAGTTGTAGGTGGTTATGTGAGCATTATTTTAATTGTTGTATGTTTTTAACACTAACCCATACTCACACACGCATCGTTACCACAGTCAAAGGTATTTAAATAATATAACGTTATAACGTTACTTACCATTAGTCATTTCATTCATTTGGTCTCATCTCTTGACCATCTCCTCAGGGGTGTAACGGGTGTAACAGGGAACTCCATCATTAAATGTACAGCTACACCTGTAGTCACGGGCCCTCTCAATCTCTTGAGCGCTGTCCTCTCTCACATAATGCCGTACGGACTGAAGTGTCTCAGCCACCGGGTCGTTCAGCAGTGGTTGTTCCTCTGTGGTGTCCTCATCCTCTTCAGCATCCGTGGTCTGAGGGCTGCTGTCAGTGTCAGGGCTGTCTGACTCTAAATCGGAGCCGGATAACGGGGAAACTTCAACCGGTGCCGTCAAAAAGTAATCAGTGATCAGCTGAACCCATTGCTCATCAGAGGCTGTCCCTCTCACAATGTTGGAGTTCAACAGTCTTGCGATTTGATCTTCTCTGGAATCCATCGATCTGATTAGCGGCTAATAAATTGTCAAAGTACGGAGGAAAAATATTTTCGTTTTACTGGGTGAAGGTCGCGAGGAATAATGTTGGTTTATATAGTGTGTGTGTGTGTGTGTTTGTGTATTTTGCGTTTGTGTGTATTGTGTTGGTTTCCCGGGTAAAACCCTCACAAGAAACACCGGCTGTTGTTATGCCAGCTGTGACGTTACGTTACTCCGTTCTCCGCTCGTAATGATGCCTTTACAAGCTTCAAAGTTGTATTTATCATCTGAATTTGGCAAAACAAGTTTAATATTCTGAAAGCCAAGACTTTGTTTATTTGAAATCAGATGAAAATAAACTATCACGGACTCTGCCGTGTTATTTATGATTACTATACGCTTTTCATTCATAATGTCAGCCGGAGGGAGGGGGGGCAGCGCTGCGGAAGAGCAGCGTGAGAGCTGTCATCTTCCCATTACAAGCTTCAAACATGTATTTATCGTTTGATTTTGGAAATAAAAGTTTCAGATTCTGAAAGCCAAGACGTTGTTTATTTGAAATCAAACAAAACACCAAAACCCCGAAAAACTAGTTTTTTACTCAAATCCACGTTTATTTTGAAATGAGCCGTTGCGACTTCCGACTGATTTCGATAGAGCGGGTCACATATATGAGATTTCAAAGGTTTTTTATTTTGAAACTGTACATGAGAATGTCCTGATTCTCCCTGAGTGACTAGGTGGGGTGTCATGCTATCACCCTGGAGTGAGATGAGTCTTTGATACTGGACAGTTATTGTTTTATTCTCATCTAAAAACAGGGATGATGGCTCATATATGAGACTTCAAAGGTATTTTATTTTGAAACTCTACATCAGAATGTCCTGATTTTTTCTGAGTGACTAGATGGGGTGTCCTGCTTTAACCATGGAGTTAGATGAGTCTTTGATATTGGACTCTATTTGTTTTATTCTCATCTAAAAACAGGATTGATAGCTCATATATGAGACTTCAAAGGTCTTTTATTTTGAAACTCTACATCAGAATGTCCTGATCTTTTCTGAGTGACTAGGTGGGGTGTCCTGCTATCACCCTGGATTGAGATGAGTCTTTGATACTGGACAGTGTTTGTTTTATTCTCATCTAAAAACAGGGATGATAGCTCATGCAATAGAGATTTCAAAGGTATTTTATTTTGAAACTCTACATCAGAATGTCCTGATTCTCCCTGAGTGACTAGGTGGGGTGTCCTGCTATCAGCCTGGAGTGAGATGCATCTTTGATATTGGACAGTATTTGTTTTATTCTCATCTAAAAATAGGGATGATAGCTCATATATAAAACTTCAAAGGTCTTTTATTTTGAAACTGTACATCAGAATGTCCTGATTCTCCCTGAGTGACTAGGTGGGGTGTCCTGCTATCACCCTGGAGTGAGATGCGTCTTTGATACTGGACAGTTTTTGTTTTATTCTCATCTAAATACAGGGATGATAGCTCATACAAAAGAGATTTCAAAGGTATTTTATTTTGAAACTCTAAATCAGAATGTCTTGATTTTTTCTGAGTGACTAGATGGGGTGTCCTGCTATCACCCTGGAGTGAGATGAGTCTTTGATACTGGACAGTTTCTGTTTTATTCTCATCTAAAAACAGGGATGATAGCTCATGCAATAGAGATTTCAAAGGTCTTTTATTTTGAAACTGTACATGAGAATGTCCTGATTCTCCCTGAGTGACTAGGTGGGGTGTCCTGCTATCACCCTGGAGTTAGATGAGTCTTTGATATTGGACAGTATTTGTTTTATTCTCATCTAAAAACAGGGATGATATCTCATATATGAGAATTCAAAGGTATTTTATTTTGAAACTCTACATCAGAATGTCCTGATGTTTTCGGAGTGACTAGAAGGGGTGTCCTGCTATCACCCTGGAGTGAGATGAGTCTTTGATACTGGATAGTTTTTGTTTTATTCTCATCTAAAAACAGGGATGATAGCTCATACAATAGAGATTTCAAAGGTCTTTTATTTTGAAACTGTACATGAGAATGTCCTGATTCTCCCTGAGTGACTAGGTGGGGTGTCCTGCTATCACCCTGGAGTGAGATGAGTCTTTGATATTGGACAGTATTTGTTTTGTTCTCATCTAAAAACAGGGATGATAGCTCATGCAATAGAGATTTCAGAGGTCTTTTATTTTGAAATTATACATCAGAATGTCCTGATTCTCCCTGAGTGACTAGGTGGGGTGTCCTGCTATCACCCTGGAGTGAGATGAGTCTTTGATATTGGACAGTATTTGTTTTATTCTCATCTAAAAACAGGGATGATAGCTCATATATGAGACTTCAAAGGTATTTTATTTTGAAACTGTACATCAGAATGTCCTGATTTTTTCGGAGTGACTAGAAGGGGTGTCTTGCTATCACCCTGGAGTGAGATGAGTATTTGATACTCGACAGTTTTTGTTTTATTCTCATCTAAACAGAGAGGGATGATAGCTCATATATGAGATTTCAAAGGTCTTTTATTTTGAAACTGTACATCAGAATGTCCTGATTCTCCCTGAGTGACTAGGTGGGGTGTCCTGCTATCAGCCTGGAGTGAGATGAGTCTTTGATATTGGACAGTATTTGTTTTATTCTCATCTAAAAATAGGGATGATAGCTCATATATAAAACTTCAAAGGTTTTTTATTTTGAAACTGTACATCAGAATGTCCTGATTTTTTCTGAGTGACTAGGTGGGGTGTCCTGCTATCACCCTGTAGTGAGATGAGTCTTTGATACTGGACAGTGTTTGTTTTATTCCCATCTAAAAACAGGGATGATAGATCATATATGAGACTTCAAAGGTATTTTATTTTGAAACTCTAAATCAGAATGTCCTGATTCTCCCTGAGTGACTAGATGCGGTGTCCTGCTATCACCCTGGAGTGAGATGAGTCTTTGATACTGGAAAGTTTTTGTTTTATTCTCATCTAAAAACAGGGATGATAGCTCATGCAATAGAGATTTCAAAGGTCTTTTATTTTGAAACTAACATGAGAATGTCCTGATTCTCCCTGAGTGACTAGGTGGGGTGTCCTGCTATCACCCTGGAGTGAGATGAGTCTTTGATATTGGACAGTATTTGTTTTGTTCTCATCTAAAAACAGGGATGATAGCTCATGCAATAGAGATTTCAGAGGTCTTTTATTTTGAAATTCTACATCAGAATGTCCTGATTCTCCCTGAGTGACTAGGTGGGGTGTCCTGCTATCACCCTGGAGTGAGATGAGTCTTTGATACTGGAGAGTTTTTGTTTTATTCTCATCTAAACAGAGAGGGATGATAGCTCATATATGAGATTTCAAAGGTCTTTTATTTTGAAACTCTACATCAGAATGTCCTGATTTTTTCTGAGTGACTAGATGGGGTGTCCTGCTATCACCATGGCGTTAGATGAGTCTTTGATACTGTACAGTTTTTGTTTTATTCTCATCTAAAAACAGGGATGATAGCTCATGCAATAGAGATTTCAAAGGTCTTTTATTTTGAATTCTACATCAGAATGTCCTGATTCTCCCTGAGTGACTAGGTGGGGTGTCCTGCTATCACCCTGGAGTGAGATGAGTCTTTGATATTGGAAAGTATTTGATTTATTCTCATCTAAAAACAGGGATGATAGCTCATATATGAGATTTCAAAGGTCTTTTATTTTGAAACTCTACATCAGAATGTCCTGATGTTTTCGGAGTGACTAGAAGGGGTGTCCTGCTATCACCCTGGAGTGAGATGAGTCTTTGATACTGGACAGTTTTTGTTTTATTCTCATCTAAAAACAGGGATGATAGCTCATACAATAGAGATGTCAAAGGTCTTTTATTTTGAAACTCTACATCAGAATGTCCTGATAATCCCTGAGTGACTAGGTGGGGTGTCCTGCTATCACCATGGAGTTAGATGAGTCTTTGATACTGGACAGTGTTTGTTTTATTCCCATCTAAAAACAGGGATGATAGCTCATATATGAGATTTCAAAGGTCTTTTATTTTGAAACTCTACATCAGAATGTCCTGATTTTTTCTGAGTGACTAGATGGGGTGTCCTGCTATCACCCTGGAGTGAGATGAGTCTTTGATACTGGACAGTTTTTGTTTTATTCTCATCTAAAAACAGGGATGATAGCTCATGCAATAGAGATTTCAAAGGTCTTTTATTTTGAAACTGTACATGAGAATGTCCTGATTCTCCCTGAGTGACTAGGTGGGGTGTCCTGCTATCACCCTGGAGTGAGATGAGTCTTTGATATTGGACAGTATTTGTTTTATTCTCATCTAAAAACAGGGATGATAGCTCATATATGAGACTTCAAAGGTATTTTATTTTGAAACTCTACATCAGAATGTCCTGATTTTTTCGGAGTGACTAGAAGGGGTGTCTTGCTATCACCCTGGAGTGAGATGAGTATTTGATACTCGACAGTTTTTGTTTTATTCTCATCTAAACAGAGAGGGATGATAGCTCATATATGAGATTTCAAAGGTCTTTTATTTTGAAACTGTACATCAGAATGTCCTGATTCTCCCTGAGTGACTAGGTGGGGTGTCCTGCTATCAGCCTGGAGTGAGATGAGTCTTTGATATTGGACAGTATTTGTTTTATTCTCATCTAAAAATAGGGATGATAGCTCATATATAAAACTTCAAAGGTTTTTTATTTTGAAACTGTACATCAGAATGTCCTGATTTTTTCTGAGTGACTAGGTGGGGTGTCCTGCTATCACCCTGTAGTGAGATGAGTCTTTGATACTGGACAGTGTTTGTTTTATTCCCATCTAAAAACAGGGATGATAGATCATATATGAGACTTCAAAGGTATTTTATTTTGAAACTCTAAATCAGAATGTCCTGATTCTCCCTGAGTGACTAGATGCGGTGTCCTGCTATCACCCTGGAGTGAGATGAGTCTTTGATACTGGAAAGTTTTTGTTTTATTCTCATCTAAAAACAGGGATGATAGCTCATGCAATAGAGATTTCAAAGGTCTTTTATTTTGAAACTAACATGAGAATGTCCTGATTCTCCCTGAGTGACTAGGTGGGGTGTCCTGCTATCACCCTGGAGTGAGATGAGTCTTTGATATTGGACAGTATTTGTTTTGTTCTCATCTAAAAACAGGGATGATAGCTCATGCAATAGAGATTTCAGAGGTCTTTTATTTTGAAATTCTACATCAGAATGTCCTGATTCTCCCTGAGTGACTAGGTGGGGTGTCCTGCTATCACCCTGGAGTGAGATGAGTCTTTGATACTGGAGAGTTTTTGTTTTATTCTCATCTAAACAGAGAGGGATGATAGCTCATATATGAGATTTCAAAGGTCTTTTATTTTGAAACTCTACATCAGAATGTCCTGATTTTTTCTGAGTGACTAGATGGGGTGTCCTGCTATCACCATGGCGTTAGATGAGTCTTTGATACTGTACAGTTTTTGTTTTATTCTCATCTAAAAACAGGGATGATAGCTCATGCAATAGAGATTTCAAAGGTCTTTTATTTTGAATTCTACATCAGAATGTCCTGATTCTCCCTGAGTGACTAGGTGGGGTGTCCTGCTATCACCCTGGAGTGAGATGAGTCTTTGATATTGGAAAGTATTTGATTTATTCCCATCTAAAAACAGGGATGATAGCTCATATATGAGATTTCAAAGGTCTTTTATTTTGAAACTCTACATCAGAATGTCCTGATGTTTTCGGAGTGACTAGAAGGGGTGTCCTGCTATCACCCTGGAGTGAGATGAGTCTTTGATACTGGACAGTTTTTGTTTTATTCTCATCTAAAAACAGGGATGATAGCTCATACAATAGAGATGTCAAAGGTCTTTTATTTTGAAACTCTACATCAGAATGTCCTGATAATCCCTGAGTGACTAGGTGGGGTGTCCTGCTATCACCATGGAGTTAGATGAGTCTTTGATACTGGACAGTGTTTGTTTTATTCCCATCTAAAAACAGGGATGATAGCTCATATATGAGACTTCAAACGTATTTTATTTTGAAAATCTAAATCAGAATGTCCTGATTCTCCCTGAGTGACTAGGTGGGTTGTCCTGCTATCACCCTGGAGTGAGATGAGTCTTTGATACTGGACAGTTTTTTTTTTATTCTCATCTAAACAGAGAGGGATGATAGCTCATATATGAGATTTCAAAGGTCTTTTATTTTGAAACTCTACATCAGAATGTCCTGATTTTTTCTGAGTGACTAGATGGGGTGTCCTGCTATCACCCTGGAGTGAGATGAGTCTTTGATACTGGACAGTTTTTGTTTTATTCTCATCTAAAAACAGGGATGATAGCTCATGCAATAGAGATTTCAAAGGTCTTTTATTTTGAAACTGTACATGAGAATGTCCTGATTCTCCCTGAGTGACTAGGTGGGGTGTCCTGCCATCACCCTGGATTGAGATGAGTCTTTGATACTGGAGAGTTTTTGTTTTATTCTCATCTAAACAGAGAGGGATGATAGCTCATATATGAGATTTCAAAGGTCTTTTATTTTGAATTCTACATCAGAATGTCCTGATTCTCCCTGAGTGACTAGGTGGGGTGTTCTGCTATCACCCTGGAGTGAGATGAGTCTTTGATATTGGACAGTATTTGTTTTATTCTCATCTAAAAACAGTGATGATAGCTCATATATGAGACTTCAAAGGTATTTTATTTTGAAACTCTACATCAGAATGTCCTGATGTTTTCGGAGTAACTAGAAGGGGTGTCCTGCTATCACCCTGGAGTGAGATGAGTCTTTGATACTGGACAGTTTTTGTTTTATTCTCATCTAAAAACAGGGATGATAGCTCATACAATAGAGATGTCAAAGGTCTTTTATTTTGAAACTCTACATCAGAAAGTCCTGATTCGCCCTGAGTCACTAGGTGGGGTGTCCTGTTATCACCCTGAAGGGAAATGAGTATTTGATACTGGACAGTTTTTGTTTTATTCTTATCTAAATACAGAGGGATGATAGCTCATATATGAGATTTCAAAGGTCTTTTATTTTTAAACTGTACATCAGAATGTCCTGATTCTCCCTGAGTGACTAGGTGGGGTGTCCTGCTATCACCCTCGAGTGAGATGAGTCTTTGATACTGGAGAGTTTTTGTTTTATTCTCATCTAAACAGAGAGGGATGATAGCTCATATATGAGATTTCAAAGGTCTTTTATTTTGAAACTCTACATCAGAATGTCCTGATTTTTTCTGAGTGACTAGATGGGGTGTCCTGCTATCACCATGGCGTTAGATGAGTCTTTGATACTGGACAGTTTTTGTTTTATTCTCATCTAAAAACAGGGATGATAGCTCATGCAATAGAGATTTCAAAGGTCTTTTATTTTGAATTCTACATCAGAATGTCCTGATTCTCCCTGAGTGACTAGGTGGGGTGTCCTGCTATCACCCTGGAGTGAGATGAGTCTTTGATATTGGACAGTATTTGATTTATTCTCATCTAAAAACAGGGATGATAGCTCATATATGAGACTTCAAAGGTCTTTTATTTTGAAACTCTACATCAGAATGTCCTGATGTTTTCGGAGTGACTAGAAGGGGTGTCCTGCTATCACCCTGGAGTGAGATGAGTCTTTGATACTGGACAGTTTTTGTTTTATTCTCATCTAAAAACAGGGATGATAGCTCATTCAATAGAGATGTCAAAGGTCTTTTATTTTGAAACTCTACATCAGAATGTCCTGATTCTCCCTGAGTGACTAGGTGGGGTGTCCTGCTATCACCATGGAGTTAGATGAGTCTTTGATACTGGACAGTGTTTGTTTTATTCCCATCTAAAAACAGGGATGATAGCTCATATATGAGACTTCAAACGTATTTTATTTTGAAAATCTAAATCAGAATGTCCTGATTCTCCCTGAGTGACTAGGTGGGTTGTCCTGCTATCACCCTGGAGTGAGATGAGTCTTTGATACTGGACAGTTTTTTTTTTATTCTCATCTAAAAACAGGGATGATAGCTCATACAATAGAGATGTCAAAGGTCTTTTATTTTGAAACTCTACATCAGAAAGTCCTGATTCGCCCTGAGTGACTAGGTGGGGTGTCCTGTTATCACCCTGAAGGGAAATGAGTATTTGATACTGGACAGTTTTTGTTTTATTCTTATCTAAATACAGAGGGATGATAGCTCATATATGAGCCTTCAAAGGTAATTTATTTTGAAACTCTACATCAGAATGTCCTGATCTTTTCTGAGTGACTAGGTGGGGTGTCCTGCTATCACCCTGGATTGAGATGAGTCTTTGATACTGGACAGTGTTTGTTTTATTCTCATCTAAAAACAGGGATGATAGCTCATGCAATAGAGATTTCAAAGGTCTTTTATTTTGAAACTGTACATCAGAATGTCCTGATTCTCCCTGAGTGACTAGGTGGGGTGTCCTGCTATCAGCCTGGAGTGAGATGAATCTTTGATATTGGACAGTATTTGTTTTATTCTCATCTAAAAATAGGGATGATAGCTCATATATAAAATTCAAAGGTCTTTTATTTTGAAACTGTACATCAGAAAGTCCTGATCTTCTCTGAGTGACTAGGTGGGGTGTCCTGCTATCACCCTGTAGTGAGATGAGTCTTTGATACTGGACAGTGTTTGTTTTATTCCCATCTAAATACAGGGATGATAGATCATATATGAGATTTCAAAGGTCTTTTATTTTGAAACTGTACATGAGAATGTCCTGATTCTCCCTGAGTGACTAGTTGGGGTGTCCTGCTATCACCCTGGAGTGAGATGAGTCTTTGATATTTGACAGTATTTGTTTTGTTCTCATCTAAAAACAGGGATGATAGCTCATGCAATAGAGATTTCAGAGGTCTTTTATTTTGAAATTCTACATCAGAATGTCCTGATTCTCCCTGAGTGACTAGGTGGGGTGTCCTGCTATCACCCTGGAGTGAGATGAGTCTTTGATACTGGAGAGTTTTTGTTTTATTCTCATCTAAACAGAGAGGGATGATAGCTCATATATGAGATTTCAAAGGTCTTTTATTTTGAAACTCTAAATCAGAATGTCCTGATTTTTTCTGAGTGACTAGATGGGGTGTCCTGCTATCACCATGGCGTTAGATGAGTCTTTGATACTGGACAGTTTTTGTTTTATTCTCATCTAAAAACAGGGATGATAGCTCATGCAATAGAGATTTCAAAGGTCTTTTATTTTGAAACTCTACATCAGAATGTCCTGATTCTCCCTGAGTGACTAGGTGGGGTGTCCTGCTATCACCATGGAGTTAGATGAGTCTGTGATACTGGACAGTGTTTGTTTTATTCCCATCTAAAAACAGGGATGATAGCTCATATATGAGACTTCAAACGTATTTTATTTTGAAAATCTAAATCAGAATGTCCTGATTCTCCCTGAGTGACTAGGTGGGTTGTCCTGCTATCACCCTGGAGTGAGATGAGTCTTTGATGCTGGAGAGTTTTTTTTTTATTCTCATCTAAAAACAGGGATGATAGCTCATACAATAGAGATGTCAAAGGTCTTTTATTTTGAACCTCTACATCAGAAAGTCCTGATTCGCCCTGAGTGACTAGGTGGGGTGTCCTGTTATCACCCTGAAGGGAAATGAGTATTTGATACTGGACAGTTTTTGTTTTATTCTTATCTAAATACAGAGGGATGATAGCTCATATATGAGATTTCAAAGGTCTTTTATTTTTAAACTGTACATCAGAATGTCCTGATTCTCCCTGAGTGACTAGGTGGGGTGTCCTGCTATCACCCTCGAGTGAGATGAGTCTTTGATACTGGAGAGTTTTTGTTTTATTCTCATCTAAACAGAGAGGGATGATAGCTCATATATGAGATTTCAAAGGTCTTTTATTTTGAAACTCTACATCAGAATGTCCTGATTTTTTCTGAGTGACTAGATGGGGTGTCCTGCTATCACCATGGCGTTAGATGAGTCTTTGATACTGGACAGTTTTTGTTTTATTCTCATCTAAAAACAGGGATGATAGCTCATGCAATAGAGATTTCAAAGGTCTTTTATTTTGAATTCTACATCAGAATGTCCTGATTCTCCCTGAGTGACTAGGTGGGGTGTCCTGCTATCACCCTGGAGTGAGATGAGTCTTTGATATTGGACAGTATTTGATTTATTCTCATCTAAAAACAGGGATGATAGCTCATATATGAGACTTCAAAGGTCTTTTATTTTGAAACTCTACATCAGAATGTCCTGATGTTTTCGGAGTGACTAGAAGGGGTGTCCTGCTATCACCCTGGAGTGAGATGAGTCTTTGATACTGGACAGTTTTTGTTTTATTCTCATCTAAAAACAGGGATGATAGCTCATACAATAGAGATGTCAAAGGTCTTTTATTTTGAAACTCTACATCAGAATGGCCTGATTCTCCCTGAGTGACTAGGTGGGGTGTCCTGCTATCACCATGGAGTTAGATGAGTCTTTGATACTGGACAGTGTTTGTTTTATTCCCATCTAAAAACAGGGATGATAGCTCATATATGAGACTTCAAACGTATTTTATTTTGAAAATCTAAATCAGAATGTCCTGATTCTCCCTGAGTGACTAGGTGGGTTGTCCTGCTATCACCCTGGAGTGAGATGAGTCTTTGATACTGGACAGTTTTTTTTTTATTCTCATCTAAAAACAGGGATGATAGCTCATACAATAGAGATGTCAAAGGTCTTTTATTTTGAAACTCTACATCAGAAAGTCCTGATTCGCCCTGAGTGACTAGGTGGGGTGTCCTGTTATCACCCTGAAGGGAAATGAGTATTTGATACTGGACAGTTTTTGTTTTATTCTTATCTAAATACAGAGGGATGATAGCTCATATATGAGACTTCAAAGGTAATTTATTTTGAAACTCTACATCAGAATGTCCTGATTTTTTCTGAGTGACTAGATGGGGTGTCCTGCTTTCACCATGGAGTTAGATGAGTCTTTGATATTGGACTCTATTTGTTTTATTCTCATCTAAAAACAGGATTGATAGCTCATATATGAGACTTCAAAGGTCTTTTATTTTGAAACTCTACATCAGAATGTCCTGATCTTTTCTGAGTGACTAGGTGGGGTGTCCTGCTATCACCCTGGATTGAGATGAGTCTTTGATACTGGACAGTGTTTGTTTTATTCTCATCTAAAAACAGGGATGATAGCTCATGCAATAGAGATTTCAAAGGTCTTTTATTTTGAAACTGTACATCAGAATGTCCTGATTCTCCCTGAGTGACTAGGTGGGGTGTCCTGCTATCAGCCTGGAGTGAGATGAATCTTTGATATTGGACAGTATTTGTTTTATTCTCATCTAAAAATAGGGATGATAGCTCATATATAAAATTCAAAGGTCTTTTATTTTGAAACTGTACTTCAGAAAGTCCTGATCTTCTCTGAGTGACTAGGTGGGGTGTCCTGCTATCACCCTGTAGTGAGATGAGTCTTTGATACTGGACAGTGTTTGTTTTATTCCCATCTAAATACAGGGATGATAGATCATATATGAGACTTCAAAGGTATTTTATTTTGAAACTCTAAATCAGAATGTCCTGATTCTCCCTGAGTGACTAGATGGGGTGTCATGCAATCACCCTGGAGTGAGATGAGTCTTTGATACTGGACAGTTTTTGTTTTATTCTCATCTAAAAACAGGGATGATAGCTCATGCAATAGAGATTTCAAAGGTCTTTTATTTTGAAAATGTACATGAGAATGTCCTGATTCTCCCTGAGTGACTAGGTGGGGTGTCCTGCTATCACCCTGGAGTGAGATGAGTCTTTGATATTTGACAGTATTTGTTTTGTTCTCATCTAAAAACAGGGATGATAGCTCATGCAATAGAGATTTCAGAGGTCTTTTATTTTGAAATTCTACATCAGAATGTCCTGATTCTCCCTGAGTGACTAGGTGGGGTGTCTTGCTATCACCCTGGAGTGAGATGAGTCTTTGATACTGGAGAGTTTTTGTTTTATTCTCATCTAAACAGAGAGGGATGATAGCTCATATATGAGATTTCAAAGGTCTTTTATTTTGAAACTCTAAATCAGAATGTCCTGATTTTTTCTGAGTGACTAGATGGGGTGTCCTGCTATCACCATGGCGTTAGATGAGTCTTTGATACTGGACAGTTTTTGTTTTATTCTCATCTAAAAACAGGGATGATAGCTCATGCAATAGAGATTTCAAAGGTCTTTTATTTTGAATTCTACATCAGAATGTCCTGATTCTCCCTGAGTGACTAGGTGGGGTGTCCTGCTATCACCCTGGAGTGAGATGAGTCTTTGATATTGGACAGTATTTGATTTATTCTCATCTAAAAACAGGGATGATAGCTCATATATGAGACTTCAAAGGTCTTTTATTTTGAAACTCTACATCAGAATGTCCTGATGTTTTCGGAGTGACTAGAAGGGGTGTCCTGCTATCACCCTGGAGTGAGATGAGTCTTTGATACTGGACAGTTTTTGTTTTATTCTCATCTAAAAACAGGGATGATAGCTCATACAATAGAGATGTCAAAGGTCTTTTATTTTGAAACTCTACATCAGAATGTCCTGATTCTCCCTGAGTGACTAGGTGGGGTGTCCTGCTATCACCATGGAGTTAGATGAGTCTGTGATACTGGACAGTGTTTGTTTTATTCCCATCTAAAAACAGGGATGATAGCTCATATATGAGACTTTAAACGTATTTTATTTTGAAAATCTAAATCAGAATGTCCTGATTCTCCCTGAGTGACTAGGTGGGTTGTCCTGCTATCACCCTGGAGTGAGATGAGTCTTTGATACTGGACAGTTTTTTTTTTATTCTCATCTAAAAACAGGGATGATAGCTCATACAATAGAGATGTCAAAGGTCTTTTATTTTGAACCTCTACATCAGAAAGTCCTGATTCGCCCCCTGAGTGACTAGGTGGGGTGTCCTGTTATCACCCTGAAGGGAAATGAGTATTTGATACTGGACATTTTTTGTTTTATTCTTATCTAAATACAGAGGGATGATAGCTCATATATGAGATTTCAAAGGTCTTTTATTTTTAAACTGTACATCAGAATGTCCTGATTCTCCCTGAGTGACTAGGTGGGGTGTCTTGCTATCACCCTGGAGTGAGATGAGTCTTTGATATTGGACTCTATTTGTTTTATTCTCATCTAAAAACAGGATTGATAGCTCATATATGAGACTTCAAAGGTCTTTTATTTTGAAACTCTACATCAGAATGTCCTGATCTTTTCTGAGTGACTAGGTGGGGTGTCCTGCTATCACCCTGGATTGAAATGAGTCTTTGATACTGGACAGTGTTTGTTTTATTCTCATCTAAAAACAGGGATGATAGCTCATGCAATAGAGATTTCAAAGGTCTTTTATTTTGAAACTGTACAACAGAATGTCCTGATTCTCCCTGAGTGACTAGGTGGGGTGTCCTGCTATCAGCCTGGAGTGAGATGAATCTTTGATGTTGGACAGTATTTGTTTTATTCTCATCTAAAAATAGGGATGATAGCTCATATATAAAACTTCAAATGTCTTTTATTTTGAAACTCTACATCAGAAAGTCCTGATCTTCTCTGAGTGACTAGGTGGGGTGTCCTGCTATCACCCTGTAGTGAGATGAGTCTTTGATACTGGACAGTGTTTGTTTTATTCCCATCTAAAAACAGGGATGATAGATCATATATGAGACTTCAAAGGTATTTTATTTTGAAACTCTAAATCAGAATGTCCTGATTCTCCCTGAGTGACTAGGTGGGGTGTCCTGTTATCACCCTGGAGTGAGATGCGTCTTTGATACTGGACAGTTTTTGTTTTATTCTCATCTAAAAACAGGGATGATAGCTCATGCAATAGAGATTTCAGAGGTCTTTTATTTTGAAATTCTACATCAGAGTGTCCTGATTCTCCCTGAGTGACTAGGTGGGGTGTCCTGCTATCACCCTGGAGTTAGATGAGTCTTTGATATTGGACAGTATTTGTTTTATTCTCATCTAAAAACAGGGATGATAGCTCATATATGAGATTTCAAAGGTATTTTATTTTGAAACTCTACATCAGAATGTCCTGATGTTTTCGGAGTGACTAGAAGGGGTGTCCTGCTATCACCCTGGAGTGAGATGAGTCTTTGATACTGGACAGTTTTTGTTTTATTCTCATCTAAAAACAGGGATGATAGCTCATACAATAGAGATGTCAAAGGTCTTTTATTTTTAAACTCTACATCAGAAAGTCCTGATTCGCCCTGAGTGACTAGGTGGGGTGTCCTGTTATCACCCTGAAGGGAAATGAGTATTTGATACTGGACTTTCTTTGTTTTATTCTTATCTAAATACAGAGGGATGATAGCTCATATATGATATTTCAAAGGTCTTTTATTTTGAAACTGTACATCAGAATGTCCTGATTCTCCCTGAGTGACTAGGTGGGGTGTCATGCTATCACCCTGGAGTTAGATGAGTCTTTGATACTGGACAGTTATTGTTTTATTCTCATCTAAAAACAGGGATGACAGCTCATATATGAGACTTCAAAGGTATTTTATTTTGAAAATCTACATCAGAATGTCCTGATTTTTTCTGAGTGACTAGATGGGGTGTCCTGCTATCACCATGGAGTTAGATGAGTCTTTGATACTGGACATCTTTTTTTTCTTATTCTCATCTAAAAACAGGGATGATAGCTCATGCAATAGAGATTTCAAAGGTCTTTTATTTTGAAACTGTACATCAGAATGTCCTGATTCTCCCTGAGTGACTAGGTGGGGTGTCCTGATATCACCCTGGAGTTAGATGAGTCTTTGATATTGGACTCTATTTGTTTTATTCTCATCTAAAAACAGGGATGATAGCTCATATATGAGAATTCAAAGGTATTTTATTTTGAAACACTACATCAGAATGTCCTGATTCTCCCTGAGTGACTAGATGGGGTGTCCTGCTATCACCCTGGAGTGAGATGAGTCTTTGATACTGGACAGTTTTTGTTTTATTCTCATCTAAAAACAGGGATGATAGTTCATGCAATAGAGATTTCAAAGGTATTTTATTTTGAAACTGTACATGAGAATGTCCTGATTCTCCCTGAGTGACTAGGTGGGGTGTCCTGCTATCACCCTGGAGTGAGATGAGTCTTTGATATTGGACAGTATTTGTTTTGTTCTCATCTAAAAACAGGGATGATAGCTCATGCAATAGATATTTCAGAGGTCTTTTATTTTGAAATTCTACATCAGAATGTCCTGATTCTCCCTGAGTGACTAGATGGGGTGTCCTGCTATCACCCTGGGGTAAGATGAGTCTTTGATACTGGAGAGTTTTTGTTTTATTCTCATCTAAACAGAGAGGGATGATAGCTCATATATGAGATTTCAAAGGTCTTTTATTTTGAAACTCTACATCAGAATGTCCTGATTTTTTCTGAGTGACTAGATGGGGTGTCCTGCTATCACCATGGAGTTAGATGAGTCTTTGATACTGGACATATTTTTTTTCTTATTCTCATCTAAAAACAGGGATGATAGCTCATGCAATAGAGATTTCAAAGGTCTTTTATTTTGAAACGGTACATCAGAATGTCCTGATTCTCCCTGAATGACTAGGTGGGGTGTCCTGCTATCACCCTGGAGTTAGATGAGTCTTTGATATTGGACTCTATTTGTTTTATTCTCATCTAAAAACAGGGATGATAGCTCATATATGAGACTTCAAAGGTCTTTTATTTTGAAACTCTACATCAGAATGTCCTGATTCTCCCTGAGTGACTAGGTGGGGTGTCCTGCTATCACCCTGGAGTGAGATGAGTCTTTGATATTGGACAGTATTTGTTTTATTCTCATCTAAAAACAGGGATGATAGATCATATATGAGACTTCAAAGGTATTTTATTTTGAAACTCTAAATCAGAATGTCCTGATTCTCCCTGAGTGACTAGGTGGGGTGTCCTGCTATCACCCTGGAGTGAGATGCGTCTTTGATACTGGACAGTTTTTGTTTTATTCTCATCTAAAAACAGGGATGATAGCTCATGCAATAGAGATTTCAGAGGTCTTTTATTTTGAAATTCTACATCAGAGTGTCCTGATTCTCCCTGAGTGACTAGGTGGGGTGTCCTGCTATCACCCTGGAGTTAGATGAGTCTTTGATATTGGACAGTATTTGTTTTATTCTCATCTAAAAACAGGGATGATAGCTCATATATGAGATTTCAAAGGTATTTTATTTTGAAACTCTACATCAGAATGTCCTGATGTTTTCGGAGTGACTAGAAGGGGTGTCCTGCTATCACCCTGGAGTGAGATGAGTCTTTGATACTGGACAGTTTTTGTTTTATTCTCATCTAAAAACAGGGATGATAGCTCATACAATAGAGATGTCAAAGGTCTTTTATTTTTAAACTCTACATCAGAAAGTCCTGATTCGCCCTGAGTGACTAGGTGGGGTGTCCTGTTATCACCCTGAAGGGAAATGAGTATTTGATACTGGACTTTCTTTGTTTTATTCTTATCTAAATACAGAGGGATGATAGCTCATATATGATATTTCAAAGGTCTTTTATTTTGAAACTGTACATCAGAATGTCCTGATTCTCCCTGAGTGACTAGGTGGGGTGTCCTGCTATCACCCTGGAGTGAGATGCGTCTTTGATACTGGACAGTTTTTGTTTTATTCTCATCTAAAAACAGGGATGATAGCTCATGCAATAGAGATTTCAGAGGTCTTTTATTTTGAAATTCTACATCAGAGTGTCCTGATTCTCCCTGAGTGACTAGGTGGGGTGTCCTGCTATCACCCTGGAGTTAGATGAGTCTTTGATATTGGACTCTATTTGTTTTATTCTCATCTAAAAACAGGGATGATAGCTCATATATGAGACTTCAAAGGTCTTTTATTTTGAAACTCTACATCAGAATGTCCTGATTCTCCCTGAGTGACTAGGTGGGGTGTCCTGCTATCACCCTGGAGTGAGATGAGTCTTTGATATTGGACAGTATTTGTTTTATTCTCATCTAAAAACAGGGATGATAGATCATATATGAGACTTCAAAGGTATTTTATTTTGAAACTCTAAATCAGAATGTCCTGATTCTCCCTGAGTGACTAGGTGGGGTGTCCTGCTATCACCCTGGAGTGAGATGCGTCTTTGATACTGGACAGTTTTTGTTTTATTCTCATCTAAAAACAGGGATGATAGCTCATGCAATAGAGATTTCAGAGGTCTTTTATTTTGAAATTCTACATCAGAGTGTCCTGATTCTCCCTGAGTGACTAGGTGGGGTGTCCTGCTATCACCCTGGAGTTAGATGAGTCTTTGATATTGGACAGTATTTGTTTTATTCTCATCTAAAAACAGGGATGATAGCTCATATATGAGATTTCAAAGGTATTTTATTTTGAAACTCTACATCAGAATGTCCTGATGTTTTCGGAGTGACTAGAAGGGGTGTCCTGCTATCACCCTGGAGTGAGATGAGTCTTTGATACTGGACAGTTTTTGTTTTATTCTCATCTAAAAACAGGGATGATAGCTCATACAATAGAGATGTCAAAGGTCTTTTATTTTTAAACTCTACATCAGAAAGTCCTGATTCGCCCTGAGTGACTAGGTGGGGTGTCCTGTTATCACCCTGAAGGGAAATGAGTATTTGATACTGGACTTTCTTTGTTTTATTCTTATCTAAATACAGAGGGATGATAGCTCATATATGATATTTCAAAGGTCTTTTATTTTGAAACTGTACATCAGAATGTCCTGATTCTCCCTGAGTGACTAGGTGGGGTGTCATGCTATCACCCTGGAGTTATATGAGTCTTTGATACTGGACAGTTTTTTTTTTATTCTCATCTAAAAACAGGGATGATAGCTCATACAATAGAGATGTCAAAGGTCTTTTATTTTGAACCTCTACATCAGAAAGTCCTGATTCGCCCCCTGAGTGACTAGGTGGGGTGTCCTGTTATCACCCTGAAGGGAAATGAGTATTTGATACTGGACATTTTTTGTTTTATTCTTATCTAAATACAGAGGGATGATAGCTCATATATGAGATTTCAAAGGTCTTTTATTTTTAAACTGTACATCAGAATGTCCTGATTCTCCCTGAGTGACTAGGTGGGGTGTCTTGCTATCACCCTGGAGTGAGATGAGTCTTTGATATTGGACTCTATTTGTTTTATTCTCATCTAAAAACAGGATTGATAGCTCATATATGAGACTTCAAAGGTCTTTTATTTTGAAACTCTACATCAGAATGTCCTGATCTTTTCTGAGTGACTAGGTGGGGTGTCCTGCTATCACCCTGGATTGAAATGAGTCTTTGATACTGGACAGTGTTTGTTTTATTCTCATCTAAAAACAGGGATGATAGCTCATGCAATAGAGATTTCAAAGGTCTTTTATTTTGAAACTGTACAACAGAATGTCCTGATTCTCCCTGAGTGACTAGGTGGGGTGTCCTGCTATCAGCCTGGAGTGAGATGAATCTTTGATGTTGGACAGTATTTGTTTTATTCTCATCTAAAAATAGGGATGATAGCTCATATATAAAACTTCAAATGTCTTTTATTTTGAAACTCTACATCAGAAAGTCCTGATCTTCTCTGAGTGACTAGGTGGGGTGTCCTGCTATCACCCTGTAGTGAGATGAGTCTTTGATACTGGACAGTGTTTGTTTTATTCCCATCTAAAAACAGGGATGATAGATCATATATGAGACTTCAAAGGTATTTTATTTTGAAACTCTAAATCAGAATGTCCTGATTCTCCCTGAGTGACTAGGTGGGGTGTCCTGTTATCACCCTGGAGTGAGATGCGTCTTTGATACTGGACAGTTTTTGTTTTATTCTCATCTAAAAACAGGGATGATAGCTCATGCAATAGAGATTTCAGAGGTCTTTTATTTTGAAATTCTACATCAGAGTGTCCTGATTCTCCCTGAGTGACTAGGTGGGGTGTCCTGCTATCACCCTGGAGTTAGATGAGTCTTTGATATTGGACAGTATTTGTTTTATTCTCATCTAAAAACAGGGATGATAGCTCATATATGAGATTTCAAAGGTATTTTATTTTGAAACTCTACATCAGAATGTCCTGATGTTTTCGGAGTGACTAGAAGGGGTGTCCTGCTATCACCCTGGAGTGAGATGAGTCTTTGATACTGGACAGTTTTTGTTTTATTCTCATCTAAAAACAGGGATGATAGCTCATACAATAGAGATGTCAAAGGTCTTTTATTTTTAAACTCTACATCAGAAAGTCCTGATTCGCCCTGAGTGACTAGGTGGGGTGTCCTGTTATCACCCTGAAGGGAAATGAGTATTTGATACTGGACTTTCTTTGTTTTATTCTTATCTAAATACAGAGGGATGATAGCTCATATATGATATTTCAAAGGTCTTTTATTTTGAAACTGTACATCAGAATGTCCTGATTCTCCCTGAGTGACTAGGTGGGGTGTCATGCTATCACCCTGGAGTTAGATGAGTCTTTGATACTGGACAGTTATTGTTTTATTCTCATCTAAAAACAGGGATGACAGCTCATATATGAGACTTCAAAGGTATTTTATTTTGAAAATCTACATCAGAATGTCCTGATTTTTTCTGAGTGACTAGATGGGGTGTCCTGCTATCACCATGGAGTTAGATGAGTCTTTGATACTGGACATCCTTTTTTTCTTATTCTCATCTAAAAACAGGGATGATAGCTCATGCAATAGAGATTTCAAAGGTCTTTTATTTTGAAACTGTACATCAGAATGTCCTGATTCTCCCTGAGTGACTAGGTGGGGTGTCCTGATATCACCCTGGAGTTAGATGAGTCTTTGATATTGGACTCTATTTGTTTTATTCTCATCTAAAAACAGGGATGATAGCTCATATATGAGAATTCAAAGGTATTTTATTTTGAAACACTACATCAGAATGTCCTGATTCTCCCTGAGTGACTAGATGGGGTGTCCTGCTATCACCCTGGAGTGAGATGAGTCTTTGATACTGGACAGTTTTTGTTTTATTCTCATCTAAAAACAGGGATGATAGTTCATGCAATAGAGATTTCAAAGGTATTTTATTTTGAAACTGTACATGAGAATGTCCTGATTCTCCCTGAGTGACTAGGTGGGGTGTCCTGCTATCACCCTGGAGTGAGATGAGTCTTTGATATTGGACAGTATTTGTTTTGTTCTCATCTAAAAACAGGGATGATAGCTCATGCAATAGATATTTCAGAGGTCTTTTATTTTGAAATTCTACATCAGAATGTCCTGATTCTCCCTGAGTGACTAGATGGGGTGTCCTGCTATCACCCTGGGGTAAGATGAGTCTTTGATACTGGAGAGTTTTTGTTTTATTCTCATCTAAACAGAGAGGGATGATAGCTCATATATGAGATTTCAAAGGTCTTTTATTTTGAAACTCTACATCAGAATGTCCTGATTTTTTCTGAGTGACTAGATGGGGTGTCCTGCTATCACCATGGAGTTAGATGAGTCTTTGATACTGGACATATTTTTTTTCTTATTCTCATCTAAAAACAGGGATGATAGCTCATGCAATAGAGATTTCAAAGGTCTTTTATTTTGAAACGGTACATCAGAATGTCCTGATTCTCCCTGAATGACTAGGTGGGGTGTCCTGCTATCACCCTGGAGTTAGATGAGTCTTTGATATTGGACTCTATTTGTTTTATTCTCATCTAAAAACAGGGATGATAGCTCATATATGAGACTTCAAAGGTCTTTTATTTTGAAACTCTACATCAGAATGTCCTGATTCTCCCTGAGTGACTAGGTGGGGTGTCCTGCTATCACCCTGGAGTGAGATGAGTCTTTGATATTGGACAGTATTTGTTTTATTCTCATCTAAAAACAGGGATGATAGATCATATATGAGACTTCAAAGGTATTTTATTTTGAAACTCTAAATCAGAATGTCCTGATTCTCCCTGAGTGACTAGGTGGGGTGTCCTGCTATCACCCTGGAGTGAGATGCGTCTTTGATACTGGACAGTTTTTGTTTTATTCTCATCTAAAAACAGGGATGATAGCTCATGCAATAGAGATTTCAGAGGTCTTTTATTTTGAAATTCTACATCAGAGTGTCCTGATTCTCCCTGAGTGACTAGGTGGGGTGTCCTGCTATCACCCTGGAGTTAGATGAGTCTTTGATATTGGACAGTATTTGTTTTATTCTCATCTAAAAACAGGGATGATAGCTCATATATGAGATTTCAAAGGTATTTTATTTTGAAACTCTACATCAGAATGTCCTGATGTTTTCGGAGTGACTAGAAGGGGTGTCCTGCTATCACCCTGGAGTGAGATGAGTCTTTGATACTGGACAGTTTTTGTTTTATTCTCATCTAAAAACAGGGATGATAGCTCATACAATAGAGATGTCAAAGGTCTTTTATTTTTAAACTCTACATCAGAAAGTCCTGATTCGCCCTGAGTGACTAGGTGGGGTGTCCTGTTATCACCCTGAAGGGAAATGAGTATTTGATACTGGACTTTCTTTGTTTTATTCTTATCTAAATACAGAGGGATGATAGCTCATATATGATATTTCAAAGGTCTTTTATTTTGAAACTGTACATCAGAATGTCCTGATTCTCCCTGAGTGACTAGGTGGGGTGTCATGCTATCACCCTGGAGTTATATGAGTCTTTGATACTGGACAGTTATTGTTTTATTCTCATCTAAAAACAGGGATGACAGCTCATATATGAGACTTCAAAGGTATTTTATTTTGAAAATCTACATCAGAATGTCCTGATTTTTTCTGAGTGACTAGATGGGGTGTCCTGCTATCACCATGGAGTTAGATGAGTCTTTGATACTGGACAGTGTTTGTTTTATTCCCATCTAAAAACAGGGATGATAGCTCATATATGAGATTTCAAAGGTCTTTTATTTTGAAATTCTACATCAGAATGTCCTGATTTTTTCTGAGTGACTAGATGGGGTGTCCTGCTATCACCATGGAGTTAGATGAGTCTTTGATACTGGACATCTTTTTTTTCTTATTCTCATCTAAAAACAGGGATGATAGCTCATGCAATAGAGATTTCAAAGGTCTTTTATTTTGAAACTGTACATCAGAATGTCCTGATTCTCCCTGAGTGACTAGGTGGGGTGTCCTGCTATCACCCTGGAGTTAGATGAGTCTTTGATATTGGACTCTATTTGTTTTATTCTCATCTAAAAACAGGGATGATAGCTCATATATGAGAATTCAAAGGTATTTTATTTTGAAACACTACATCAGAATGTCCTGATTCTCCCTGAGTGACTAGATGGGGTGTCCTGCTATCACCCTGGAGTGAGATGAGTCTTTGATACTGGACAGTTTTTGTTTTATTCTCATCTAAAAACAGGGATGATAGTTCATGCAATAGAGATTTCAAAGGTATTTTATTTTGAAACTGTACATGAGAATGTCCTGATTCTCCCTGAGTGACTAGGTGGGGTGTCCTGCTATCACCCTGGAGTGAGATGAGTCTTTGATATTGGACAGTATTTGTTTTGTTCTCATCTAAAAACAGGGATGATAGCTCATGCAATAGATATTTCAGAGGTCTTTTATTTTGAAATTCTACATCAGAATGTCCTGATTCTCCCTGAGTGACTAGATGGGGTGTCCTGCTATCACCCTGGAGTAAGATGAGTCTTTGATACTGGAGAGTTTTTGTTTTATTCTCATCTAAACAGAGAGGGATGATAGCTCATATATGAGATTTCAAAGGTCTTTTATTTTGAAACTCTACATCAGAATGTCTTGATTTTTTCTGAGTGACTAGATGGGGTGTCCTGCTATCACCATGGAGTTAGATGAGTCTTTGATACTGGACATATTTTTTTTCTTATTCTCATCTAAAAACAGGGATGATAGCTCATGCAATAGAGATTTCAAAGGTCTTTTATTTTGAAACGGTACATCAGAATGTCCTGATTCTCCCTGAATGACTAGGTGGGGTGTCCTGCTATCACCCTGGAGTTAGATGAGTCTTTGATATTGGACTCTATTTGTTTTATTCTCATCTAAAAACAGGGATGATAGCTCATATATGAGACTTCAAAGGTCTTTTATTTTGAAACTCTACATCAGAATGTCCTGATTCTCCCTGAGTGACTAGGTGGGGTGTCCTGCTATCACCCTGGAGTGAGATGAGTCTTTGATATTGGACAGTATTTGTTTTATTCTCATCTAAAAACAGGGATGATAGCTCATATATGAGAATTCAAAGGTATTTTATTTTGAAACACTACATCAGAATGTCCTGATTCTCCCTGAGTGACTAGATGGGGTGTCCTGCTATCACCCTGGAGTGAGATGAGTCTTTGATACTGGACAGTTTTTGTTTTATTCTCATCTAAAAACAGGGATGATAGCTCATGCAATAGAGATTTCAAAGGTCTTTTATTTTGAAACTGTACATGAGAATGTCCTGATTCTCCCTGAGTGACTAGGTGGGGTGTCCTGCTATCACCCTGGAGTGAGATGAGTCTTTGATATTGGACAGTATTTGTTTTGTTCTCATCTAAAAACAGGGATGATAGCTCATGCAATAGAGATTTCAGAGGTCTTTTATTTTGAAATTCTACATCAGAATGTCCTGATTCTCCCTGAGTGACTAGGTGGGGTGTCCTGCTATCACCCTGGAGTGAGATGAGTCTTTGATACTGGAGAGTTTTTGTTTTATTCTCATCTAAACAGAGAGGGATGATAGCTCATATATGAGATTTCAAAGGTCTTTTATTTTGAAACTCTAAACCAGAATGTCCTGATTCTCCCTGAGTGACTAGGTGGGGTGTCCTACTATCACCCTGGAGTGAGATGAGTCTTTGATACTGGACAGTTTTTGTTTTATTCTCATCTAAAAACAGGGATGATAGCTCATGCAATAGAGATTTCAAAGGTCTTTTATTTTGAAACTGTACATGAGAATGTCCTGATTCTTCCTGAGTGACTAGGTGGGGTGTCCTGCCATCACCCTGGAGTGAGATGAGTCTTTGATACTGGACAGTTATTGTTTTATTCTCATCTAAAAACAGGGATGACAGCTCATATATGAGACTTCAAAGGTATTTTATTTTTGAAAATCTACATCAGAATGTCCTGATTTTTTCTGAGTGACTAGATGGGGTGTCCTGCTATCACCATGGAGTTAGATGAGTCTTTGATACTGGACAGTGTTTGTTTTATTCCCATCTAAAAACAGGGATGATAGCTCATATATGAGATTTCAAAGGTATTTTATTTTGAAATTCTACATCAGAATGTCCTGATTTTTTCTGAGTGACTAGATGGGGTGTCCTGCTATCACCATGGAGTTAGATGAGTCTTTGATACTGGACATCTTTTTTTTCTTATTCTCATCTAAAAACAGCGATGATAGCTCATGCAATAGAGATTTCAAAGGTCTTTTATTTTGAAACTGTACATCAGAATGTCCTGATTCTCCCTGAGTGACTAGGTGGGGTGTCCTGCTATCACCCTGGAGTTAGATGAGTCTTTGATATTGGACTCTATTTGTTTTATTCTCATCTAAAAACAGGGATGATAGCTCATATATGAGACTTCAAAGGTCTTTTATTTTGAAACTCTACATCAGAATGTCCTGATTCTCCCTGAGTGACTAGGTGGGGTGTCCTGCTATCACCCTGGAGTGAGATGAGTCTTTGATATTGGACAGTATTTGTTTTATTCTCATCTAAAAACAGGGATGATAGCTCATATATGAGAATTCAAAGGTATTTTATTTTGAAACACTACATCAGAATGTCCTGATTCTCCCTGAGTGACTAGATGGGGTGTCCTGCTATCACCCTGGAGTGAGATGAGTCTTTGATACTGGACAGTTTTTGTTTTATTCTCATCTAAAAACAGGGATGATAGTTCATGCAATAGAGATTTCAAAGGTCTTTTATTTTGAAACTGTACATGAGAATGTCCTGATTCTCCCTGAGTGACTAGGTGGGGTGTCCTGCTATCACCCTGGAGTGAGATGAGTCTTTGATATTGGACAGTATTTGTTTTGTTCTCATCTAAAAACAGGGATGATAGCTCATGCAATAGATATTTCAGAGGTCTTTTATTTTGAAATTCTACATTAGAATGTCCTGATTCTCCCTGAGTGACTAGATGGGGTGTCCTGCTATCACCCTGGAGTAAGATGAGTCTTTGATACTGGAGAGTTTTTGTTTTATTCTCATCTAAACAGAGAGGGATGATAGCTCATATATGAGATTTCAAAGGTCTTTTATTTTGAAACTCTACATCAGAATGTCCTGATTTTTTCTGAGTGACTAGATGGGGTGTCCTGCTATCACCATGGAGTTAGATGAGTCTTTGATACTGGACATCTTTTTTTTCTTATTCTCATCTAAAAACAAGGATGATAGCTCATGCAATAGAGATTTCAAAGGTCTTTTATTTTGAAACTGTACATCAGAATGTCCTGATTCTCCCTGAATGACTAGGTGGGGTGTCCTGCTATCACCCTGGAGTTAGATGAGTCTTTGATATTGGACTCTATTTGTTTTATTCTCATCTAAAAACAGGGATGATAGCTCATATATGAGACTTCAAAGGTCTTTTATTTTGAAACTCTACATCAGAATGTCCTGATTCTCCCTGAGTGACTAGGTGGGGTGTCCTGCTATCACCCTGGAGTGAGATGAGTCTTTGATATTGGACAGTATTTGTTTTATTCTCATCTAAAAACAGGGATGATAGCTCATATATGAGAATTCAAAGGTATTTTATTTTGAAACACTACATCAGAGTGTCCTGATTCTCCCTGAGTGACTAGATGGGGTGTCCTGCTATCACCCTGGAGTGAGATGAGTCTTTGATACTGGACAGTTTTTGTTTTATTCTCATCTAAAAACAGGGATGATAGCTCATGCAATAGAGATTTCAAAGGTCTTTTATTTTGAAACTGTACATGAGAATGTCCTGATTCTCCCTGAGTGACTAGGTGGGGTGTCCTGCTATCACCCTGGAGTGAGATGAGTCTTTGATATTGGACAGTATTTGTTTTGTTCTCATCTAAAAACAGGGATGATAGCTCATGCAATAGAGATTTCAGAGGTCTTTTATTTTGAAACTCTAAATCAGAATGTCCTGATTCTCCCTGAGTGACTAGGTGGGGTGTCCTACTATCACCCTGGAGTGAGATGAGTCTTTGATACTGGACAGTTTTTGTTTTATTCTCATCTAAAAACAGGGATGATAGCTCATGCAATAGAGATTTCAAAGGTCTTTTATTTTGAAACTGTACATGAGAATGTCCTGATTCTTCCTGAGTGACTAGGTGGGGTGTCCTGCCATCACCCTGGAGTGAGATGAGTCTTTGATACTGGAGAGTTTTTGTTTTATTCTCATCTAAACAGAGAGGGATGATAGCTCATATATGAGATTTCAAAGGTCTTTTATTTTGAAACTCTACATCAGAATGTCCTGATTTTTTCTGAGTGACTAGATGGGGTGTCCTGCTATCACCATGGAGTTAGATGAGTCTTTGATACTGGACAGTTTTTGTTTTATTCTCATCTAAAAACATTGATGATAGCTCATATATGAGACTTCAAAGGTATTTTATTTTGAAACTCTACATCAGAATGTCCTGATGTTTTCGGAGTAACTAGAAGGGATGTCCTGCTATCACCCTGGAGTGAGATGAGTCTTTGATACTGGACAGTTTTTCTTTTATTCTCATCTAAACAGAGAGGGATGATAGCTCATATATGAGATTTCAAAGGTCTTTTATTTTGAAACTCTACATCAGAAAGTCCTGATTCGCCCTGAGTGACTAGGTGGGGTGTCCTGTTATCACCCTGAAGGGAAATGAGTATTTGATACTGGACAGTTTTTGTTTTATTCTTATCTAAATACAGAGGGATGATAGCTCATATATGAGATTTCAAAGGTCTTTTATTTTTAAACTGTACATCAGAATGTCCTGATTCTCCCTGAGTGACTAGGTGGGGTGTCATGCTATCACCCTGGAGTGAGATGAGTTTTTGATACTGGACAGTTATTGTTTTATTCTCATCTAAAAACAGGGATGATAGCTCATATATGAGACTTCAAAGGTATTTTATTTTGAAACTCTACATCAGAATGTCCTGATTTTTTCTGAGTGACTAGATGGGGTGTCCTGCTTTCACCATGGAGTAAGATGAGTCTTTGATATTGGACTCTATTTGTTTTATTCTCATCTAAAAACAGGATTGATAGCTCATATATGAGATTTCAAAGGTCTTTTATTTTGAAACTCTACATCAGAATGTCCTGATCTTTTCTGAGTGACTAGGTGGGGTGTCCTGATATCACCCTGGATTGAGATGAGTCTTTGATACTGGACAGTGTTTGTTTTATTCTCATCTAAAAACAGGGATGATAGCTCATATATGAGACTTCAAAGGTATTTTATTTTGAAACTCTACATCAGAATGTCCTGATGTTTTCGGAGTGACTAGAAGGGGTGTCCTGCTATCACCCTGGAGTGAGATGAGTCTTTGATACTGGATAGTCTTTGTTTTATTCTCATCTAAAAACAGGGATGATAGCTCATACAATAGAGATTTCAAAGGTCTTTTATTTTGAAACACTAAATCAGAATGTCCTGATGTTTTCTGAGTTCTCTAGGTGGGGTGTCCTGCTATCACCCTGGAGTGAGATGCGTCTTTGATACTGGACAGTTTTTGTTTTATTCTCATCTAAAAACAGGAATGATAGCTCATGCAATAGAGATTTCAAAGGTCTTTTATTTTGAAACTGTAAATCAGAATGTCCTGATTCTCCCTGAGTGACTAGGTGGGGAGTCCTGCTATCACTCTGGAGTGAGATGAGTCTTTGATATTGGACAGTATTTGTTTTATTCTCATCTAAAAACAGGGATGATAGCTCATATATGAGACTTCAAAGGTATTTTATTTTGAAACTCTACATCAGAATGTCCTGATTTTTTCTGAGTGACTAGATGGAGTGTCCTGCTATCACCCTGGAGTGAGATGAGTCTTTGATACTGGACAATTTTTGTTTTATTCTCATCTAAACAGAGAGGGATGATAGCTCATATATGAGATTTCAAAGGTCTTTTATTTTGAAACTCTACATCAGAATGTCCTGTTTTTTTCTGAGTGACTAGATGGGGTGTCCTGCTTTCACCATGGAGTTAGATGTGTCTTTGATATTGGACTCTATTTGTTTTATTCTCATCTAAAAACAGGATTGATAGCTCATATATGAGACTTCAAAGGTATTTTATTTTGAAACTCTACATCAGAATGTCCTGATCTTTTCTGAGTGACTAGGTGGGGTGTCCTGCTATCACCCTGGAGTGAGATGAGTCTTTGATACTGGACAGTTTTTGTTTTATTCTCATCTAAACAGAGAGGGATGATAGCTCATATATGAGATTTCAAAGGTCTTTTATTTTGAAACTGTACATCAGAATGTCCTGATTCTCCCTGAGTGACTAGGTGGGTTGTCATGCTATCACCCTGGAGTGAGATGAGTCTTTGATACTGGACAGTTATTGTTTTATTCTCATCTAAAAACAGGGATGATAGCTCATATATGAGACTTCACAGGTATTTTATTTTGAAACTCTACATCAGAATGTCCTGATTTTTTCGGAGTGACTAGAAGGGGTGTCCTGCTATCACCCTGGAGTGAGATGAGTATTTGATACTGGACAGTTTTTGTTTTATTCTCATCTAAATAGAGGGATGATAGCTCATATATGAGACTTCAAAGGTATTTTATTTTGAAACTCTAAATCAGAATGTCCTGATTTTTTCAGAGTGACTAGGTGGGGTGTCTTTCTATCACCCTGAAGTGAGATGAGTCTTTGATACTGGACAGTTTTTTTTTTATTCTCATCTAAAAACCGGGATGATAGCTCATACAATAGAGATGTCAAAGGTCTTTTATTTTGAAACTGTACATCAGAATGTCCTGATTCTCCCTGAGTGACTAGGTGGGGTGTCATGCTATCACCCTGGAGTGAGATGAGTCTTTGATACTGGACAGTTATTGTTTTATTCTCATCTAAAAACAGGGATGATAGCTCATATATGAGACTTCAAAGGTCTTTTATTTTGAAACTCTACATCAGAATGTCCTGATTCTCCCTGAGTGACTAGGTGGGGTGTCCTGCTATCACCCTGGAGTGAGATGAGTCTTTGATATTGGACAGTATTTGTTTTATTCTCATCTAAAAACAGGGATGATAGCTCATATATGAGAATTCAAAGGTATTTTATTTTGAAACACTACATCAGAATGTCCTGATTCTCCCTGAGTGACTAGATGGGGTGTCCTGCTATCACCCTGGAGTGAGATGAGTCTTTGATACTGGACAGTTTTTGTTTTATTCTCATCTAAAAACAGGGATGATAGTTCATGCAATAGAGATTTCAAAGGTCTTTTATTTTGAAACTGTACATGAGAATGTCCTGATTCTCCCTGAGTGACTAGGTGGGGTGTCCTGCTATCACCCTGGAGTGAGATGAGTCTTTGATATTGGACAGTATTTGTTTTGTTCTCATCTAAAAACAGGGATGATAGCTCATGCAATAGATATTTCAGAGGTCTTTTATTTTGAAATTCTACATCAGAATGTCCTGATTCTCCCTGAGTGACTAGATGGGGTGTACTGCTATCACCCTGGAGTAAGATGAGTCTTTGATACTGGAGAGTTTTTGTTTTATTCTCATCTAAACAGAGAGGGATGATAGCTCATATATGAGATTTCAAAGGTCTTTTATTTTGAAACTCTACATCAGAATGTCCTGATTTTTTCTGAGTGACTAGATGGGGTGTCCTGCTATCACCATGGAGTTAGATGAGTCTTTGATACTGGACATCTTTTTTTTCTTATTCTCATCTAAAAACAGGGATGATAGCTCATGCAATAGAGATTTCAAAGGTCTTTTATTTTGAAACTCTACATCAGAATGTCCTGATTCTCCCTGAATGACTAGGTGGGGTGTCCTGCTATCACCCTGGAGTTAGATGAGTCTTTGATATTGGACTCTATTTGTTTTATTCTCATCTAAACAGAGAGGGATGATAGCTCATATATGAGACTTCAAAGGTATTTTATTTTGAAACTCTACATCAGAATGTCCTGATTTTTTCTGAGTAACTAGATGGGGTGTCCTGCTATCACCCTGGAGTGAGATGAGTCTTTGATACTGGACAATTTTTGTTTTATTCTCATCTAAACAGAGAGGGATGATAGCTCATATATGAGATTTCAAAGGTCTTTTATTTTGAAACTCTACATCAGAATGTCCTGTTTTTTTCTGAGTGACTAGATGGGGTGTCCTGCTTTCACCATGGAGTTAGATGTGTCTTTGATATTGGACCCTATTTGTTTTATTCTCATCTAAAAACAGGATTGATAGCTCATATATGAGACTTCAAAGGTATTTTATTTTGAAACTCTACATCAGAATGTCCTGATCTTTTCTGAGTGACTAGATGGGGTGTCCTGCAATCACCCTGGAGTGAGATGAGTCTTTGATACTGGACAGTTTTTGTTTTATTCTCATCTAAACAGAGAGGGATGATAGCTCATATATGAGATTTCAAAGGTCTTTTATTTTGAAACTCTACGTCAGAATGTCCTGATTTTTTCTGAGTGAATAGATGGGGTGTCCTGCTATCACCCTGGAGTGAGATGAGTCTTTGATACTGGATAGTTTTTGTTTTATTCTCATCTAAAAACAGGGATGGTAGCTCATGCAATAGAGATATCAAAGGTCTTTTATTTTGAAACTGTACATCAGAATGTCCTGATTCTCCCTGAGTGACTAGGTGGGGTGTCATGCTATCACCCTGGAGTGAGATGAGTCTTTGATACTGGACAGTTATTGTTTTATTCTCATCTAAAAACAGGGATGATAGCTCATATATGAGACTTCACAGGTATTTTATTTTGAAACTCTACATCAGAATGTCCTGATATTTTCGGAGTGACTAGAAGGGGTGTCCTGCTATCACCCTGGAGTGAGATGAGTATTTGATACTGGACAGTTTTTGTTTTATTCTCATCTAAATAGAGGGATGATAGCTCATATATGAGACTTCAAAGGTATTTTATTTTGAAACTCTAAATCAGAATGTCCTGATTTTTTCAGAGTGACTAGGTGGGGTGTCTTTCTATCACCCTGAAGTGAGATGAGTCTTTGATACTGGACAGTTTTTGTTTTATTCTCATCTAAAAACCGGGATGATAGCTCATACAATAGAGATGTCAAAGGTATTTTATTTTGAAACACTACATCAGAATGTCCTGATTCTCCCTGAGTGACTAGATGGGGTGTCCTGCTATCACCCTGGAGTGAGATGAGTCTTTGATACTGGACAGTTTTTGTTTTATTCTCATCTAAAAACAGGGATGATAGTTCATGCAATAGAGATTTCAAAGGTCTTTTATTTTGAAACTGTACATGAGAATGTCCTGATTCTCCCTGAGTGACTAGGTGGGGTGTCCTGCTATCACCCTGGAGTGAGATGAGTCTTTGATATTGGACAGTATTTGTTTTGTTCTCATCTAAAAACAGGGATGATAGCTCATGCAATAGATATTTCAGAGGTCTTTTATTTTGAAATTCTACATCAGAATGTCCTGATTCTCCCTGAGTGACTAGATGGGGTGTACTGCTATCACCCTGGAGTAAGATGAGTCTTTGATACTGGAGAGTTTTTGTTTTATTCTCATCTAAACAGAGAGGGATGATAGCTCATATATGAGATTTCAAAGGTCTTTTATTTTGAAACTCTACATCAGAATGTCCTGATTTTTTCTGAGTGACTAGATGGGGTGTCCTGCTATCACCATGGAGTTAGATGAGTCTTTGATACTGGACATCTTTTTTTTCTGATTCTCATCTAAAAACAGGGATGATAGCTCATGCAATAGAGATTTCAAAGGTCTTTTATTTTGAAACTGTACATCAGAATGTCCTGATTCTCCCTGAATGACTAGGTGGGGTGTCCTGCTATCACCCTGGAGTTAGATGAGTCTTTGATATTGGACTCTATTTGTTTTATTCTCATCTAAACAGAGAGGGATGATAGCTCATATATGAGACTTCAAAGGTATTTTATTTTGAAACTCTACATCAGAATGTCCTGATTTTTTCTGAGTGACTAGATGGGGTGTCCTGCTATCACCCTGGAGTGAGATGAGTCTTTGATACTGGACAATTTTTGTTTTATTCTCATCTAAACAGAGAGGGATGATAGCTCATATATGAGATTTCAAAGGTCTTTTATTTTGAAACTCTACATCAGAATGTCCTGTTTTTTTCTGAGTGACTAGATGGGGTGTCCTGCTTTCACCATGGAGTTAGATGTGTCTTTGAGATTGGACTCTATTTGTTTTATTCTCATCTAAAAACAGGATTGATAGCTCATATATGAGACTTCAAAGGTATTTTATTTTGAAACTCTACATCAGAATGTCCTGATCTTTTCTGAGTGACTAGATGGGGTGTCCTGCTATCACCCTGGAGTGAGATGAGTCTTTGATACTGGACAGTTTTTGTTTTATTCTCATCTAAACAGAGAGGGATGATAGCTCATATATGAGATTTCAAAGGTCTTTTATTTTGAAACTCTACGTCAGAATGTCCTGATTTTTTCTGAGTGAATAGATGGGGTGTCCTGCTATCACCCTGGAGTGAGATGAGTCTTTGATACTGGATAGTTTTTGTTTTATTCTCATCTAAAAACAGGGATGGTAGCTCATGCAATAGAGATATCAAAGGTCTTTTATTTTGAAACTGTACATCAGAATGTCCTGATTCTCCCTGAGTGACTAGGTGGGGTGTCATGCTATCACCCTGGAGTGAGATGAGTCTTTGATACTGGACAGTTATTGTTTTATTCTCATCTAAAAACAGGGATGATAGCTCATATATGAGACTTCACAGGTATTTTATTTTGAAACTCTACATCAGAATGTCCTGATATTTTCGGAGTGACTAGAAGGGGTGTCCTGCTATCACCCTGGAGTGAGATGAGTATTTGATACTGGACAGTTTTTGTTTTATTCTCATCTAAACAGAGAGGGATGATAGCTCATATATGAGACTTCAAAGGTATTTTATTTTGAAACTCTACGTCAGAATGTCCTGATTTTTTCTGAGTGAATAGATGGGGTGTCCTGCTATCACCCTGGAGTGAGATGAGTCTTTGATACTGGATAGTTTTTGTTTTATTCTCATCTAAAAACAGGGATGGTAGCTCATGCAATAGAGATATCAAAGGTCTTTTATTTTGAAACTGTACATCAGAATGTCCTGATTCTCCCTGAGTGACTAGGTGGGGTGTCATGCTATCACCCTGGAGTGAGATGAGTCTTTGATACTGGACAGTTATTGTTTTATTCTCATCTAAAAACAGGGATGATAGCTCATATATGAGACTTCACAGGTATTTTATTTTGAAACTCTACATCAGAATGTCCTGATATTTTCGGAGTGACTAGAAGGGGTGTCCTGCTATCACCCTGGAGTGAGATGAGTATTTGATACTGGACAGTTTTTGTTTTATTCTCATCTAAACAGAGAGGGATGATAGCTCATATATGAGACTTCAAAGGTATTTTATTTTGAAACTCTAAATCAGAATGTCCTGATTTTTTCAGAGTGACTAGGTGGGGTGTCTTTCTATCACCCTGAAGTGAGATGAGTCTTTGATACTGGACAGTTTTTGTTTTATTCTCATCTAAAAACAGGGATGATAGCTCATATATGAGAATTCAAAGGTATTTTATTTTGAAACTCTAAATCAGAATGTCCTGATTTTTTCAGAGTGACTAGGTGGGGTGTCTTTCTATCACCCTGAAGTGAGATGAGTCTTTGATACTGGACAGTTTTTGTTTTATTCTCATCTAAAAACAGGGATGATAGCTCATATATGAGACTTCACAGGTATTTTATTTTGAAACTCTACATCAGAATGTCCTGATATTTTCGGAGTGACTAGAAGGGGTGTCCTGCTATCACCCTGGAGTGAGATGAGTATTTGATACTGGACAGTTTTTGTTTTATTCTCATCTAAACAGAGAGGGATGATAGCTCATATATGAGACTTCAAAGGTATTTTATTTTGAAACTCTAAATCAGAATGTCCTGATTTTTTCAGAGTGACTAGGTGGGGTGTCTTTCTATCACCCTGAAGTGAGATGAGTCTTTGATACTGGACAGTTTTTGTTTTATTCTCATCTAAAAACAGGGATGATAGCTCATATATGAGAATTCAAAGGTATTTTATTTTGAAACTCTAAATCAGAATGTCCTGACTTTTTCAGAGTGACTAGGTGGGGTGTCTTTCTATCACCCTGAAGTGAGATGAGTCTTTGATACTGGACAGTTTTTGTTTTATTCTCATCTAAAAACAGGGATGATAGCTCATATATGAGAATTCAAAGGTATTTTATTTTGAAACACTACATCAGAATGTCCTGATTCTCCCTGAGTGACTAGATGGGGTGTCCTGCTATCACCCTGGAGTAAGATGAGTCTTTGATACTGGAGAGTTTTTGTTTTATTCTCATCTAAACAGAGAGGGATGATAGCTCATATATGAGATTTCAAAGGTCTTTTATTTTGAAACTCTACATCAGAATGTCCTGATTTTTTCTGAGTGACTAGATGGGGTGTCCTGCTATCACCATGGAGTTAGATGAGTCTTTGATACTGGACATCTTTTTTTTCTTATTCTCATCTAAAAACAGGGATGATAGCTCACGCAATAGAGATTTCAAAGGTCTTTTATTTTGAAACTGTACATCAGAATGTCCTGATTCTCCCTGAATGACTAGGTGGGGTGTCCTGCTATCACCCTGGAGTTAGATGAGTCTTTGATATTGGACTCTATTTGTTTTATTCTCATCTAAAAACAGGGATGATAGCTCATATATGAGACTTCAAAGGTCTTTTATTTTGAAACTCTACATCAGAATGTCCTGATTCTCCCTGAGTGACTAGGTGGGGTGTCCTGCTATCACCCTGGAGTGAGATGAGTCTTTGATATTGGACAGTATTTGTTTTATTCTCATCTAAAAACAGGGATGATAGCTCATATATGAGAATTCAAAGGTATTTTATTTTGAAACACTACATCAGAGTGTCCTGATTCTCCCTGAGTGACTAGATGGGGTGTCCTGCTATCACCCTGGAGTGAGATGAGTCTTTGATACTGGACAGTTTTTGTTTTATTCTCATCTAAAAACAGGGATGATAGCTCATGCAATAGAGATTTCAAAGGTCTTTTATTTTGAAACTGTACATCAGAATGTCCTGATTCTCCCTGAGTGACTAGGTGGGGTGTCATGCTATCACCCTGGAGTGAGATGAGTCTTTGATACTGGACAGTTATTGTTTTATTCTCATCTAAAAACAGGGATGATAGCTCATATATGAGACTTCACAGGTATTTTATTTTGAAACTCTACATCAGAATGTCCTGATTTTTTCGGAGTGACTAGAAGGGGTGTCCTGCTATCACCCTGGAGTGAGATGAGTATTTGATACTGGACAGTTTTTGTTTTATTCTCATCTAAATAGAGGGATGATAGCTCATATATGAGACTTCAAAGGTATTTTATTTTGAAAATCTAAATCAGAATGTCCTGATTTTTTCAGAGTGACTAGGTGGGGTGTCTTTCTATCACCCTGAAGTGAGATGAGTCTTTGATACTGGACAGTTTTTGTTTTATTCTCATCTAAAAACCGGGATGATAGCTCATACAATAGAGATGTCAAAGGTCTTTTATTTTGAAACTGTACATCAGAATGTCCTGATTCTCCCTGAGTGACTAGGTGGGGTGTCATGCTATCACCCTGGAGTGAGATGAGTCTTTGATACTGGACAGTTATTGTTTTATTCTCATCTAAAAACAGGGATGATAGCTCATATATGAGACTTCAAAGGTCTTTTATTTTGAAACTCTACATCAGAATGTCCTGATTCTCCCTGAGTGACTAGGTGGGGTGTCCTGCTATCACCCTGGAGTGAGATGAGTCTTTGATATTGGACAGTATTTGTTTTATTCTCATCTAAAAACAGGGATGATAGCTCATATATGAGAATTCAAAGGTATTTTATTTTGAAACACTACATCAGAATGTCCTGATTCTCCCTGAGTGACTAGATGGGGTGTCCTGCTATCACCCTGGAGTGAGATGAGTCTTTGATACTGGACAGTTTTTGTTTTATTCTCATCTAAAAACAGGGATGATAGTTCATGCAATAGAGATTTCAAAGGTCTTTTATTTTGAAAGTGTACATGAGAATGTCCTGATTCTCCCTGAGTGACTAGGTGGGGTGTCCTGCTATCACCCTGGAGTGAGATGAGTCTTTGATATTGGACAGTATTTGTTTTGTTCTCATCTAAAAACAGGGATGATAGCTCATGCAATAGATATTTCAGAGGTCTTTTATTTTGAAATTCTACATCAGAATGTCCTGATTCTCCCTGAGTGACTAGATGGGGTGTACTGCTATCACCCTGGAGTAAGATGAGTCTTTGATACTGGAGAGTTTTTGTTTTATTCTCATCTAAACAGAGAGGGATGATAGCTCATATATGAGATTTCAAAGGTCTTTTATTTTGAAACTCTACATCAGAATGTCCTGATTTTTTCTGAGTGACTAGATGGGGTGTCCTGCTATCACCATGGAGTTAGATGAGTCTTTGATACTGGACATCTTTTTTTTCTTATTCTCATCTAAAAACAGGGATGATAGCTCATGCAATAGAGATTTCAAAGGTCTTTTATTTTGAAACTGTACATCAGAATGTCCTGATTCTCCCTGAATGACTAGGTGGGGTGTCCTGCTATCACCCTGGAGTTAGATGAGTCTTTGATATTGGACTCTATTTGTTTTATTCTCATCTAAACAGAGAGGGATGATAGCTCATATATGAGACTTCAAAGGTATTTTATTTTGAAACTCTACATCAGAATGTCCTGATTTTTTCTGAGTGACTAGATGGGGTGTCCTGCTATCACCCTGGAGTGGGATGAGTCTTTGATACTGGACAATTTTTGTTTTATTCTCATCTAAACAGAGAGGGATGATAGCTCATATATGAGATTTCAAAGGTCTTTTATTTTGAAACTCTACATCAGAATGTCCTGTTTTTTTCTGAGTGACTGGATGGGGTGTCCTGCTTTCACCATGGAGTTAGATGTGTCTTTGATATTGGACTATTTGTTTTATTCTCATCTAAAAACAGGATTGATAGCTCATATATGAGACTTCAAAGGTATTTTATTTTGAAACTCTACATCAGAATGTCCTGATCTTTTCTGAGTGACTAGATGGGGTGTCCTGCTATCACCCTGGAGTGAGATGAGTCTTTGATACTGGACAGTTTTTGTTTTATTCTCATCTAAACAGAGAGGGATGATAGCTCATATATGAGATTTCAAAGGTCTTTTATTTTGAAACTCTACGTCAGAATGTCCTGATTTTTTCTGAGTGAATAGATGGGGTGTCCTGCTATCACCCTGGAGTGAGATGAGTCTTTGATACTGGATAGTTTTTGTTTTATTCTCATCTAAAAACAGGGATGGTAGCTCATGCAATAGAGATATCAAAGGTCTTTTATTTTGAAACTCTACATCAGAATGTCCTGATTCTCCCTGAGTGACTAGGTGGGGTGTCATGCTATCACCCTGGAGTGAGATGAGTCTTTGATACTGGACAGTTATTGTTTTATTCTCATCTAAAAACAGGGATGATAGCTCATATATGAGACTTCACAGGTATTTTATTTTGAAACTCTACATCAGAATGTCCTGATATTTTCGGAGTGACTAGAAGGGGTGTCCTGCTATCACCCTGGAGTGAGATGAGTATTTGATACTGGACAGTTTTTGTTTTATTCTCATCTAAATAGAGGGATGATAGCTCATATATGAGACTTCAAAGGTATTTTATTTTGAAACTCTAAATCAGAATGTCCTGATTTTTTCAGAGTGACTAGGTGGGGTGTCTTTCTATCACCCTGAAGTGAGATGAGTCTTTGATACTGGACAGTTTTTGTTTTATTCTCATCTAAAAACCGGGATGATAGCTCATACAATAGAGATGTCAAAGGTATTTTATTTTGAAACACTACATCAGAATGTCCTGATTCTCCCTGAGTGACTAGATGGGGTGTCCTGCTATCACCCTGGAGTGAGATGAGTCTTTGATACTGGACAGTTTTTGTTTTATTCTCATCTAAAAACAGGGATGATAGTTCATGCAATAGAGATTTCAAAGGTCTTTTATTTTGAAACTGTACATGAGAATGTCCTGATTCTCCCTGAGTGACTAGGTGGGGTGTCCTGCTATCACCCTGGAGTGAGATGAGTCTTTGATATTGGACAGTATTTGTTTTGTTCTCATCTAAAAACAGGGATGATAGCTCATGCAATAGATATTTCAGAGGTATTTTATTTTGAAATTCTACATCAGAATGTCCTGATTCTCCCTGAGTGACTAGATGGGGTGTACTGCTATCACCCTGGAGTAAGATGAGTCTTTGATACTGGAGAGTTTTTGTTTTATTCTCATCTAAACAGAGAGGGATGATAGCTCATATATGAGATTTCAAAGGTCTTTTATTTTGAAACTCTACATCAGAATGTCCTGATTTTTTCTGAGTGACTAGATGGGGTGTCCTGCTATCACCATGGAGTTAGATGAGTCTTTGATACTGGACATCTTTTTTTTCTTATTCTCATCTAAAAACAGGGATGATAGCTCATGCAATAGAGATTTCAAAGGTCTATTATTTTGAAACTGTACATCAGAATGTCCTGATTCTCCCTGAATGACTAGGTGGGGTGTCCTGCTATCACCCTGGAGTTAGATGAGTCTTTGATATTGGACTCTATTTGTTTTATTCTCATCTAAACAGAGAGGGATGATAGCTCATATATGAGACTTCAAAGGTATTTTATTTTGAAACTCTACATCAGAATGTCCTGATTTTTTCTGAGTGACTAGATGGGGTGTCCTGCTATCACCCTGGAGTGAGATGAGTCTTTGATACTGGACAATTTTTGTTTTATTCTCATCTAAACAGAGAGGGATGATAGCTCATATATGAGATTTCAAAGGTCTTTTATTTTGAAACTCTACATCAGAATGTCCTGTTTTTTTCTGAGTGACTAGATGGGGTGTCCTGCTTTCACCATGGAGTTAGATGTGTCTTTGATATTGGACTCTATTTGTTTTATTCTCATCTAAAAACAGGATTGATAGCTCATATATGAGACTTCAAAGGTATTTTATTTTGAAACTCTACATCAGAATGTCCTGATCTTTTCTGAGTGACTAGATGGGGTGTCCTGCTATCACCCTGGAGTGAGATGAGTCTTTGATACTGGACAGTTTTTGTTTTATTCTCATCTAAACAGAGAGGGATGATAGCTCATATATGAGATTTCAAAGGTCTTTTATTTTGAAACTCTACGTCAGAATGTCCTGATTTTTTCTGAGTGAATAGATGGGGTGTCCTGCTATCACCCTGGAGTGAGATGAGTCTTTGATACTGGATAGTTTTTGTTTTATTCTCATCTAAAAACAGGGATGGTAGCTCATGCAATAGAGATATCAAAGGTCTTTTATTTTGAAACTGTACATCAGAATGTCCTGATTCTCCCTGAGTGACTAGGTGGGGTGTCATGCTATCACCCTGGAGTGAGATGAGTCTTTGATACTGGACAGTTATTGTTTTATTCTCATCTAAAAACAGGGATGATAGCTCATATATGAGACTTCACAGGTATTTTATTTTGAAACTCTACATCAGAATGTCCTGATATTTTCGGAGTGACTAGAAGGGGTGTCCTGCTATCACCCTGGAGTGAGATGAGTATTTGATACTGGACAGTTTTTGTTTTATTCTCATCTAAATAGAGGGATGATAGCTCATATATGAGACTTCAAAGGTATTTTATTTTGAAACTCTAAATCAGAATGTCCTGATTTTTTCAGAGTGACTAGGTGGGGTGTCTTTCTATCACCCTGAAGTGAGATGAGTCTTTGATACTGGACAGTTTTTGTTTTATTCTCATCTAAAAACAGGGATGATAGCTCATATATGAGAATTCAAAGGTATTTTATTTTGAAACACTACATCAGAATGTCCTGATTCTCCCTGAGTGACTAGATGGGGTGTCCTGCTATCACCCTGGAGTAAGATGAGTCTTTGATACTGGAGAGTTTTTGTTTTATTCTCATCTAAACAGAGAGGGATGATAGCTCATATATGAGATTTCAAAGGTCTTTTATTTTGAAACTCTACATCAGAATGTCCTGATTTTTTCTGAGTGACTAGATGGGGTGTCCTGCTATCACCATGGAGTTAGATGAGTCTTTGATACTGGACATCTTTTTTTTCTTATTCTCATCTAAAAACAGGGATGATAGCTCACGCAATAGAGATTTCAAAGGTCTTTTATTTTGAAACTGTACATCAGAATGTCCTGATTCTCCCTGAATGACTAGGTGGGGTGTCCTGCTATCACCCTGGAGTTAGATGAGTCTTTGATATTGGACTCTATTTGTTTTATTCTCATCTAAAAACAGGGATGATAGCTCATATATGAGACTTCAAAGGTCTTTTATTTTGAAACTCTACATCAGAATGTCCTGATTCTCCCTGAGTGACTAGGTGGGGTGTCCTGCTATCACCCTGGAGTGAGATGAGTCTTTGATACTGGAGAGGTTTTGTTTTATTCTCATCTAAACAGAGAGGGATGATAGCTCATATATGAGATTTCAAAGGTCTTTTATTTTGAAACTCTAAATCAGAATGTCCTGATTCTCCCTGAGTGACTAGGTGGGGTGTCCTACTATCACCCTGGAGTGAGATGAGTCTTTGATACTGGACAGTTTTTGTTTTATTCTCATCTAAAAACAGGGATGATAGCTCATGCAATAGAGATTTCAAAGGTCTTTTATTTTGAAACTGTACATGAGAATGTCCTGATTCTTCCTGAGTGACTAGGTGGGGTGTCCTGCCATCACCCTGGAGTGAGATGAGTCTTTGATACTGGAGAGTTTTTGTTTTATTCTCATCTAAACAGAGAGGGATGATAGCTCATATATGAGATTTCAAAGGTCTTTTATTTTGAAACTCTACATCAGAATGTCCTGATTTTTTCTGAGTGACTAGATGGGGTGTCCTGCTATCACCATGGAGTTAGATGAGTCTTTGATACTGGACAGTTTTTGTTTTATTCTCATCTAAAAACAGTGATGATAGCTCATATATGAGACTTCAAAGGTATTTTATTTTGAAACTCTACATCAGAATGTCCTGATGTTTTCGGAGTAACTAGAAGGGATGTCCTGCTATCACCCTGGAGTGAGATGAGTCTTTGATACTGGACAGTTTTTCTTTTATTCTCATCTAAACAGAGAGGGATGATAGCTCATATATGAGATTTCAAAGGTCTTTTATTTTGAAACTCTACATCAGAAAGTCCTGATTCGCCCTGAGTGACTAGGTGGGGTGTCCTGTTATCACCCTGAAGGGAAATGAGTATTTGATACTGGACAGTTTTTGTTTTATTCTTATCTAAATACAGAGGGATGATAGCTCATATATGAGATTTCAAAGGTCTTTTATTTTTAAACTGTACATCAGAATGTCCTGATTCTCCCTGAGTGACTAGGTGGGGTGTCATGCTATCACCCTGGAGTGAGATGAGTTTTTGATACTGGACAGTTATTGTTTTATTCTCATCTAAAAACAGGGATGATAGCTCATATATGAGACTTCAAAGGTATTTTATTTTGAAACTCTACATCAGAATGTCCTGATTTTTTCTGAGTGACTAGATGGGGTGTCCTGCTTTCACCATGGAGTAAGATGAGTCTTTGATATTGGACTCTATTTGTTTTATTCTCATCTAAAAACAGGATTGATAGCTCATATATGAGACTTCAAAGGTATTTTATTTTGAAACTCTACATCAGAATGTCCTGATCTTTTCTGAGTGACTAGGTGGGGTGTCCTGATATCACCCTGGATTGAGATGAGTCTTTGATACTGGACAGTGTTTGTTTTATTCTCATCTAAAAACAGGGATGATAGCTCATATATGAGACTTCAAAGGTATTTTATTTTGAAACTCTACATCAGAATGTCCTGATTTTTTCGGAGTGACTAGAAGGGGTGTCCTGCTATCACCCTGGAGTGAGATGAGTCTTTGATACTGGACAGTTTTTGTTTTATTTTCATCTAAAAATAGGGATGATAGCTCATACAATAGAGATGTCAAAGGTATTTTATTTTGAAACTCTACATCAGAATGTCCTGATTCTCCCTGAGTGACTAGGTGGGGTGTCCTGCTATCACCATGGAGTTAGATGAGTCTTTGATACTGGACAGTGTTTGTTTTATTCCCATCTAAAAACAGGGATGATAGCTCATATATGAGACTTCAAACGTATTTTATTTTGAAAATCTAAATCAGAATGTCCTGATTCTCCCTGAGTGACTAGGTGGGTTGTCCTGCTATCACCCTGGAGTGAGATGAGCCTTTGATACTGGAATTTTTTTTTTTTATTCTCATCTAAAAACAGGGATGATAGCTCATACAATAGAGATGTCAAAGGTCTTTTATTTTGAAACTCTACATCAGAAAGTCCTGATTCGCCCTGAGTGACTAGGTGGGGTGTCCTGTTATCACCCTGAAGGGAAATGAGTATTTGATACTGGACAGTTTTTGTTTTATTCTTATCTAAATACAGAGGGATGATAGCTCATATATGAGATTTCAAAGGTCTTTTATTTTTAAACTGTACATCAGAATGTCCTGATTCTCCCTGAGTGACTAGGTGGGGTGTCTTGCTATCACCCTGGAGTGAGATGAGTCTTTGATACTGGACAGTTATTGTTTTATTCTCATCTAAAAACAGGGATGATAGCTCATATATGAGACTTCAAAGGTATTTTATTTTGAAACTCTACATCAGAATGTCCTGATTTTTTCTGAGTGACTAGATGGGGTGTCCTGCTTTCACCATGGAGTTAGATGAGTCTTTGATATTGGACTCTATTTGTTTTATTCTCATCTAAAAACAGGATTGATAGCTCATATATGAGACTTCAAAGGTCTTTTATTTTGAAACTCTACATCAGAATGTCCTGATCTTTTCTGAGTGACTAGGTGGGGTGTCCTGCTATCACCCTGGATTGAGATGAGTCTTTGATACTGGACAGTGTTTGTTTTATTCTCATCTAAAAACAGGGATGATAGCTCATGCATTAGAGATTTCAAAGGTCTTTTATTTTGAAACTGTACATCAGAATGTCCTGATTCTCCCTGAGTGACTAGGTGGGGTGTCCTGCTATCAGCCTGGAGTGAGATGAATCTTTGATATTGGACAGTATTTGTTTTATTCTCATCTAAAAATAGGGATGATAGCTCATATATAAAACTTCAAAGGTCTTTTATTTTGAAACTGTACATCAGAAAGTCCTGATCTTCTCTGAGTGACTAGGTGGGGTGTCCTGCTATCACCCTGGAGTGAGATGAGTCTTTGATATTGGACAGTATTTGTTTTATTCTCATCTAAAAACAGGGATGATAGCTCATATATGAGACTTCAAAGGTCTTTTATTTTGAAACTCTACATCAGAATGTCCTGATGTTTTCGGAGTGACTAGAAGGGGTGTCCTGCTATCACCCTGGAGTGAGATGAGTCTTTGATACTTTACAGTTTTTGTTTTATTCTCATCTAAAAACAGGGATGATAGCTCATACAATAGAGATGTCAAAGGTCTTTTATTTTGAAACTCTACATCAGAAAGTCCTGATTCGCCCTGAGTGACTAGGTGGGGTGTCCTGTTATCACCCTGAAGGGAAATGAGTATTTGATACTGGACTTTTTTTGTTTTATTCTTATCTAAATACAGAGGGATGATAGCTCATATATGAGATTTCAAAGGTCTTTTATTTTGAAACTGTACATCAGAATGTCCTGATTCTCCCTGAGTGACTAGGCGGGGTGCCATGCTATCACCCTGGAGTGAGATGAGTCTTTGATACTGGACAGTTATTGTTTTATTCTCATCTAAAAACAGGGATGACAGCTCATATATGAGACTTCAAAGGTATTTTATTTTGAAAATCTACATCAGAATGTCCTGATTTTTTCTGAGTGACTAGATGGGGTGTCCTGCTATCACCATGGAGTTAGATGAGTCTTTGATACTGGACAGTGTTTGTTTTATTCCCATCTAAAAACAGGGATGATAGCTCATATATGAGACTTCAAAGGTCTTTTATTTTGAAACTCTACATCAGAATGTCCTGATTCTCCCTGAGTGACTAGGTGGGGTGTCCTGCTATCACCCTGGAGTGAGATGAGTCTTTGATATTGGACAGTATTTGTTTTATTCTCATCTAAAAACAGGGATGATAGCTCATATATGAGAATTCAAAGGTATTTTATTTTGAAACACTACATCAGAATGTCCTGATTCTCCCTGAGTGACTAGATGGGGTGTCCTGCTATCACCCTGGAGTGAGATGAGTCTTTGATACTGGACAGTTTTTGTTTTATTCTCATCTAAAAACAGGGATGATAGCTCATGCAATAGAGATTTCAAAGGTCTTTTATTTTGAAACTGTACATGAGAATGTCCTGATTCTCCCTGAGTGACTAGGTGGGGTGTCCTGCTATCACCCATGAGTGAGATGAGTCTATGATATTGGACAGTATTTGTTTTGTTCTCATCTAAAAACAGGGATGATAGCTCATGCAATAGATATTTCAGAGGTCTTTTATTTTGAAATTCTAAATCAGAATGTCCTGATTCTCCCTGAGTGACTAGGTGGGGTGTCCTGCTATCACCCTGGAGTAAGATGAGTCTTTGATACTGGAGAGTTTTTGTTTTATTCTCATCTAAACAGAGAGGGATGATAGCTCATATATGAGATTTCAAAGGTCTTTTATTTTGAAACTCTATATCAGAATGTCCTGATTTTTTCTGAGTGACTAGATGGGGTGTCCTGCTATCACCATGGAGTTAGATGAGTCTTTGATACTGGACATCTTTTTTTTCTTATTCTCATCTACAAACAGGGATGATAGCTCATGCAATAGAGATTTCAAAGGTCTTTTATTTTGAAACTCTAAATCAGAATGTCCTGATTCTCCCTGAGTGACTAGGTGGGGTGTCCTACTATCACCCTGGAGTGAGATGAGTCTTTGATACTGGACAGTTTTTGTTTTATTCTCATCTAAAAACAGGGATGATAGCTCATGCAATAGAGATTTCAAAGGTCTTTTATTTTGAAACTGTACATGAGAATGTCCTGATTCTTCCTGAGTGACTAGGTGGGGTGTCCTGCCATCACCCTGGAGTGAGATGAGTCTTTGATACTGGAGAGTTTTTGTTTTATTCTCATCTAAACAGAGAGGGATGATAGCTCATATATGAGATTTCAAAGGTCTTTTATTTTGAAACTCTACATCAGAATGTCCTGATTTTTTCTGAGTGACTAGATGGGGTGTCCTGCTATCACCATGGAGTTAGATGAGTCTTTAATACTGGACAGTTTTTGTTTTATTCTCATCTAAAAACAGGGATGATAGCTCATGCAATAGAGATTTCAAAGGTCTTTTATTTTGAATTCTACATCAGAATGTCCTGATTCTCCCTGAGTGACTAGGTGGGGTGTCATGCTATCACCCTGGAGTGAGATGAGTCTTTGATACTGGACAGTTATTGTTTTATTCTCATCTAAAAACAGGGATGATAGCTCATATATGAGACTTCAAAGGTATTTTATTTTGAAACTCTACATCAGAATGTCCTGATTTTTTCTGAGTGACTAGATGGGGTGTCCTGCTTTCACCATGGAGTTAGATGAGTCTTTGATATTGGACTCTATTTGTTTTATTCTCATCTAAAAACAGGATTGATAGCTCATATATGAGACTTCAAAGGTCTTTTATTTTGAAACTCTACATCAGAATGTCCTGATCTTTTCTGAGTGACTAGGTGGGGTGTCCTGCTATCACCCTGGATTGAGATGAGTCTTTGATACTGGACAGTGTTTGTTTTATTCTCATCTAAAAACAGGGATGATAGCTCATGCAATAGAGATTTCAAAGGTATTTTATTTTGAAACTGTACATCAGAATGTCCTGATTCTCCCTGAGTGACTAGGTGGGGTATCCTGCTATCAGCCTGGAGTGAGATGCATCTTTGATATTGGACAGTATTTGTTTTATTCTCATCTAAAAATAGGGATGATAGCTCATATATAAAACTTCAAAGGTCTTTTATTTTGAAACTGTACATCAGAATGTCCTGATCTTTTCTGAGTGACTAGGTGGGGTGTCCTGCTATCACCCTGTAGTGAGATGAGTCTTTGATACTGGACAGTGTTTGTTTTACTCCCATCTAAAAACAGGGATGATAGATCATATATGAGACTTCAAAGGTATTTTATTTTGAAACTCTAAATCAGAATGTCCTGATTCTCCCTGAGTGACTAGGTGGGGTGTCCTGCTATCACCCTGGAGTGAGATGCGTCTTTGATACTGGACAGTTTTTGTTTTATTCTCATCTAAAAACAGGGATGATAGCTCATACAAAAGAGATTTCAAAGGTATTTTATTTTGAAACTCTACATCAGAATGTCTTGATTTTTTCTGAGTGACTAGATGGGGTGTCCTGCTATCACCCTGGAGTGAGATGAGTCTTTGATACTGGACAGTTTCTGTTTTATTCTCATCTAAAAACAGGGATGATAGCTCATGCAATAGAGATTTCAAAGGTCTTTTATTTTGAAACTGTACATGAGAATATCCTGATTCTCCCTGAGTGACTAGGTGGGGTGTCCTGCTATCACCCTGGAGTGAGATGAGTCTTTGATATTGGACAGTATTTGTTTTGTTCTCATCTAAAAACAGGGATGATAGCTCATGCAATAGAGATTTCAGAGGTCTTTTATTTTGAAATTCTACATCAGAATGTCCTGATTCTCCCTGAGTGACTAGGTGGGGTGTCCTGCTATCAGCCTGGAGTGAGATGAGTCTTTGATATTGGACAGTATTTGTTTTATTCTCATCTAAAAACAGGGATGATAGCTCATATATAAAACTTCAAAGGTTTTTTATTTTGAAACTGTACATCAGAATGTCCTGATTTTTTCTGAGTGACTAGGTGAGGTGTCCTGCTATCACCCTTTAGTGAGATGAGTCTTTGATACTGGACAGTGTTTGTTTTATTCCCATCTAAAAACAGGGATGATAGATCATATATGAGACTTCAAAGGTCTTTTATTTTGAAACTGTACATGAGAATGTCCTGATTCTCCCTGAGTGACTAGGTGGGGTGTCCTGCTATCACCCTGGAGTGAGATGAGTCTTTGATACTGGAGAGTTTTTGTTTTATTCTCATCTAAACAGAAAGGGATGATAGCTCATATATGAGATTTCAAAGGTCTTTTATTTTGAAACTCTACATCAGAATGTCCTGATTTTTTCTGAGTGACTAGATGGGGTGTCCTGCTATCACCATGGCGTTAGATGAGTCTTTGATACTGGACAGTTTTTGTTTTATTCTCATCTAAAAACAGGGATGATAGCTCATGCAATAGAGATTGCAAAGGTCTTTTATTTTGAATTCTACATCAGAATGTCCTGATTCTCCCTGAGTGACTAGGTGGGGTGTCCTGCTATCACCCTGGAGTGAGATGAGTCTTTGATATTGGACAGTATTTGATTTATTCTCATCTAAAAACAGGGATGATAGCTCATATATGAGACTTCAAAGGTATTTTATTTTGAAACTCTACATCAGAATGTCCTGATGTTTTCGGAGTGACTAGAAGGGGTGTCCTGCTATCACCCTGGAGTGAGATGTGTCTTTGATACTGGACAGTTTTTGTTTTATTCTCATCTAAAAACAGGGATGATTGCTCATACAATAGAGATGTCAAAGGTATTTTATTTTGAAACTCTACATCAGAATGTCCTGATTCTCCCTGAGTGACTAGGTGGGGTGTCCTGCTATCACCATGGAGTTAGATGAGTCTTTGATACTGGACAGTGTTTGTTTTATTCCCATCTAAAAACAGGGATGATAGCTCATATATGAGACTTCAAACGTATTTTATTTTGAAAATCTAAATCAGAATGTCCTGATTCTCCCTGAGTGACTAGGTGGGTTGTCCTGCTATCACCCTGGAGTGAGATGAGTCTTTGATACTGGACAGTTTTTTTTTTATTCTCATCTAAACAGAGAGGGATGATAGCTCATATATGAGACTTCAAAGGTCTTTTATTTTGAAACTCTACATCAGAATGTCCTGATTTTTTCGGAGTGACTAGAAGGGGTGTCCTGCTATCACCCTGGAGTGAGATGAGTATTTGATACTCGACAGTTTTTGTTTTATTCTCATCTAAACAGAGAGGGATGATAGCTCATATATGAGATTTCAAAGGTCTTTTATTTTGAAACTCTACATCAGAATGTCCTGATTTTCTCTGAGTGAATAGATGGGGTGTCCTGCTATCACCATGGAGTTAGATGAGTCTTTGATACTGGACAGTGTTTGTTTTATTCCCATCTAAAAACAGGGATGATAGCTCATATATGAGACTTCAAAGGTATTTTATTTTGAAACTCTAAATCAGAGTGTCCTGATTTTTTCTGAGTGACTATGTGGGGTGTCCTTCTATCACCCTGGAGTGAGATGAGTCTTTGATACTGGACAGTTTTTGTTTTATTCTCATCTAAAACAGGGATGATAGCTCATACAACAGAGATTTCAAAGGTCTTTTATTTTGAAACACTACATCAGAATGTCCTGATGTTTTCTGAGTTCTCTAGGTGGGGTGTCCTGCTATCACCCTGGAGTGAGATGCGTCTTTGATACTGGACAGTTTTTGTTTTATTCTCATCTAAAAACAGGAATGATAGCTCATGCAATAGAGATTTCAAAGGTCTTTTATTTTGAAACTGTACATCAGAATGTCCTGATTCTCCCTGAGTGACTAGGTGGGGAGTCCTGCTATCACTCTGGAGTGAGATGAGTCTTTGATATTGGACAGTATTTGTTTTATTCTCATGTAAAAACAGGGATGATAGCTCATGCAATAGAGATTTCAAAGGTCTTTTATTTTGACATTCTACATCAGAATGTCCTGATCTTTTCGGAGTGACTAGAAGGGGTGTCCTGCTATCACCCTGGATTGAGATGAGTCTTTGATACTGGATAGTTTTTGTTTTATTCTCATCTAAAAACAGGGATGATAGCTCATACAATAGAGATGTCAAAGGTCTTTTATTTTGAAACTGTACATCAGAATGTCCTGATTCTCCCTGAGTGACTAGGTGGGGTGTCATGCTATCACCCTGGAGTGAGATGAGTCTTTGATACTGGACAGTTATTGTTTTATTCTCATCTAAAAACAGGGATGATAGCTCATACAATAGAGATGTCAAAGGTCTTTTATTTTGAAACTCTACATCAGAAAGTCCTGATTCGCCCTGAGTGACTAGGTGGGGTGTCCTGTTATCACCCTGAAGGGAAATGAGTATTTGATACTGGACTTTTTTTGTTTTATTCTTATCTAAATACAGAGGGATGATAGCTCATATATGAGATTTCAAAGGTCTTTTATTTTGAAACTGTACATCAGAATGTCCTGATTCTCCCTGAGTGACTAGATGGGGTGTCCTGCTATCACCCTGGAGTGAGATGAGTCTTTGATACTGGACAGTTTTTGTTTTATTCTCATCTAAAAACAGGGATGATAGCTCATGCAATAGAGATTTCAAAGGTCTTTTATTTTGAAACTGTACATGAGAATGTCCTGATTCTCCCTGAGTGACTAGGTGGGGTGTCCTGCTATCACCCTGGAGTGAGATGAGTCTTTGATATTGGACAGTATTTGTTTTGTTCTCATCTAAAAACAGGGATGATAGCTCATGCAATAGAGATTTCAGAGGTCTTTCATTTTGAAATTCTACATCAGAATGTCCTGATTCTCCCTGAGTGACTAGGTGGGGTGTCCTGCTATCACCCTGGAGTGAGATGAGTCTTTGATACTGGAGAGTTTTTGTTTTATTCTCATCTAAACAGAGAGGGATGATAGCTCATATATGAGATTTCAAAGGTCTTTTATTTTGAAACTCTACATCAGAATGTCCTGATTTTTTCTGAGTGACTAGATGGGGTGTCCTGCTATCACCATGGCGTTAGATGAGTCTTTGATACTGGACAGTTTTTGTTTTATTCTCATCTAAAAACAGGGATGATAGCTCATGCAATAGAGATTTCAAAGGTCTTTTATTTTGAAACTCTACATCAGAATGTCCTGATGTTTTCGGAGTGACTAGAAGGGGTGTCCTGCTATCACCCTGGAGTGAGATGAGTCTTTGATACTGGACAGTTTTTGTTTTATTCTCATCTAAAAACAGGGATGATAGCTCATACAATAGAGATGTCAAAGGTCTTTTATTTTGAAACTCTACATCAGAATGTCCTGATTCTCCCTGAGTGACTAGGTGGGGTGTCCTGCTATCACCATGGAGTTAGATGAGTCTTTGATACTGGACAGTGTTTGTTTTATTCCCATCTAAAAACAGGGATGATAGCTCATATATGAGACTTCAAACGTATTTTATTTTGAAAATCTAAATCAGAATGTCCTGATTCTCCCTGAGTGACTAGGTGGGTTGTCCTGCTATCACCCTGGAGTGAGATGAGTCTTTGATACTGGACAGTTTTTTTTTTATTCTCATCTAAACAGAGAGGGATGATAGCTCATATATGAGATTTCAAAGGTCTTTTATTATGAAACTGTACATCAGAATGTCCTGATTCTCCCTGAGTGACTAGGTGGGGTGTCCTGCTATCACCCTGGAGTGAGATGAGTCTTTGATATTGGACAGTATTTGTTTTATTCTCATCTAAAAACAGGGATGATAGCTCATATATGAGACTTCAAAGGTCTTTTATTTTGAAACTCTACATCAGAATGTCCTGATTTTTTCGGAGTGACTAGAAGGGGTGTCCTGCTATCACCCTGGAGTGAGATGAGTATTTGATACTCGACAGTTTTTGTTTTATTCTCATCTAAACAGAGAGGGATGATAGCTCATATATGAGATTTCAAAGGTCTTTTATTTTGAAACTCTACATCAGAATGTCCTGATTTTCTCTGAGTGAATAGATGGGGTGTCCTGCTATCACCATGGAGTTAGATGAGTCTTTGATACTGGACAGTGTTTGTTTTATTCCCATCTAAAAACAGGGATGATAGCTCATATATGAGACTTCAAAGGTATTTTATTTTGAAACTCTAAATCAGAATGTCCTGATTTTTTCTGAGTGACTATGTGGGGTGTCCTTCTATCACCCTGGAGTGAGATGAGTCTTTGATACTGGACAGTTTTTGTTTTATTCTCATCTAAAACAGGGATGATAGCTCACACAACAGAGATTTCAAAGGTCTTTTATTTTGAAACACTACATCAGAATGTCCTGATGTTTTCTGAGTTCTCTAGGTGGGGTGTCCTGCTATCACCCTGGAGTGAGATGAGTCTTTGATACTGGACAGTTTTTGTTTTATTCTCATCTAAAAACAGGGATGATAGCTCATGCAATAGAGATTTCAAAGGTCTTTTATTTTGAATTCTACAAAAGAATGTCCTGATTCTCCCTGAGTGACTAGGTGGGGTGTCCTGCTATCACCCTGGAGTGAGATGAGTCTTTGATATTGGACAGTATTTGATTTATTCTCATCTAAAAACAGGGATGATAGCTCATATATGAGACTTCAAAGGTCTTTTATTTTGAAACTCTACATCAGAATGTCCTGATTCTCCCTGAGTGACTAGGTGGGGTGTCCTGCTATCACCATGGAGTTAGATGAGTCTTTGATACTGGACAGTGTTTGTTTTATTCCCATCTAAAAACAGGGATGATAGCTCATATATGAGACTTCAAACGTATTTTATTTTGAAAATCTAAATCAGAATGTCCTGATTCTCCCTGAGTGACTAGGTGGGTTGTCCTGCTATCACCCTGGAGTGAGATGAGTCTTTGATACTGGACAGTTTTTTTTTTATTCTCATCTAAACAGAGAGGGATGATAGCTCATATATGAGATTTCAAAGGTCTTTTATTATGAAACTGTACATCAGAATGTCCTGATTCTCCCTGAGTGACTAGGTGGGGTGTCCTGCTATCACCCTGGAGTGAGATGAGTCTTTGATATTGGACAGTATTTGTTTTATTCTCATCTAAAAACAGGGATGATAGCTCATATATGAGACTTCAAAGGTCTTTTATTTTGAAACTCTACATCAGAATGTCCTGATTTTTTCGGAGTGACTAGAAGGGGTGTCCTGCTATCACCCTGGAGTGAGATGAGTATTTGTTACTCGACAGTTTTTGTTTTATTCTCATCTAAACAGAGAGGGATGATAGCTCATATATGAGATTTCAAAGGTCTTTTATTTTGAAACTCTACATCAGAATGTCCTGATTTTCTCTGAGTGAATAGATGGGGTGTCCTGCTATCACCATGGAGTTAGATGAGTCTTGGATACTGGACAGTGTTTGTTTTATTCCCATCTAAAAACAGGGATGATAGCTCATAGTTGACTTCAAAGGTATTTTATTTTGAAACTCTAAATCAGAATGTCCTGATTTTTTCTGAGTGACTATGTGGGGTGTCCTTCTATCACCCTGGAGTGAGATGAGTCTTTGATACTGGACAGTTTTTGTTTTATTCTCATCTAAAACAGGGATGATAGCTCACACAACAGAGATTTCAAAGGTCTTTTATTTTGAAACACTACATCAGAATGTCCTGATGTTTTCTGAGTTCTCTAGGTGGGGTGTCCTGCTATTACCCTGGAGTGAGATGCGTCTTTGATACTGGACAGTTTTTGTTTTATTCTCATCTAAAAACAAGAATGATAGCTCATGCAATAGAGATTTCAAAGGTCTTTTATTTTGAAACTGTACATCAGAATGTCCTGATTCTCCCTGAGTGACTAGGTGGGGAGTCCTGCTATCACCCTGGAGTGAGATGAGTCTTTGATATTGGACAGTATTTGTTTTATTCTCATCTAAAAACAGGGATGATAGCTCATGCAATAGAGATTTCAAAGGTCTTTTATTTTGACATTCTACATCAGAATGTCCTGATCGTTTCGGAGTGACTAGAAGGGGTGTCCTGCTATCACCCTGGAGTGAGATGAGTCTTTGATACTGGATAGTTTTTGTTTTATTCTCATCTAAAAACAGGGATGATAGCTCATACAATAGAGATGTCAAAGGTCTTTTATTTTTAAACTGTACATCAGAATGTCCTGATTCTCCCTGAGTGACTAGGTGGGGTGTCATGCTATCACCCTGGAGTGAGATGAGTCTTTGATACTGGACAGTTATTGTTTTATTCTCATCTAAAAACAGGGATGATAGCTCATACAATAGAGATGTCAAAGGTCTTTTATTTTGAAACTGTACATCAGAAAGTCCTGATTCGCCCTGAGTGACTAGGTGGGGTGTCCTGTTATCACCCTGAAGGGAAATGAGTATTTGATACTGGACTTTTTTTGTTTTATTCTTATCTAAATACAGAGGGATGATAGCTCATATATGAGATTTCAAAGGTCTTTTATGTTGAAACTGTACATCAGAATGTCCTGATTCTCCCTGAGTGACTAGATGGGGTGTCCTGCTATCACCCTGGAGTGAGATGAGTCTTTGATACTGGACAGTTTTTGTTTTATTCTCATCTAAAAACAGGGATGATAGCTCATACAATAGAGATGTCAAAGGTCTTTTATTTTTAAACTGTACATCAGAATGTCCTGATTCTCCCTGAGTGACTAGGTGGGGTGTCATGCTATCACCCTGGAGTGAGATGAGTCTTTGATACTGGAGAGTTTTTGTTTTATTCTCATCTAAACAGAGAGGGATGATAGCTCATATATGAGATTTCAAAGGTCTTTTATTTTGAAACTCTACATCAGAATGTCCTGATTTTTTCTGAGTGACTAGATGGGGTGTCCTGCTATCACCATGGCGTTAGATGAGTCTTTGATACTGGACAGTTTTTGTTTTATTCTCATCTAAAAACAGGGATGATAGCTCATGCAATAGAGATTTCAAAGGTCTTTTATTTTGAAACTCTACATCAGAATGTCCTGATGTTTTCGGAGTGACTAGAAGGGGTGTCCTGCTATCACCCTGGAGTGAGATGAGTCTTTGATACTGGACAGTTTTTGTTTTATTCTCATCTAAAAACAGGGATGATAGCTCATACAATAGAGATGTCAAAGGTCTTTTATTTTGAAACTCTACATCAGAATGTCCTGATTCTCCCTGAGTGAATAGGTGGGGTGTCCTGCTATCACCATGGAGTTAGATGAGTCTTTGATACTGGACAGTGTTTGTTTTATTCCCATCTAAAAACAGGGATGATAGCTCATATATGAGACTTCAAACGTATTTTATTTTGAAAATCTAAATCAGAATGTCCTGATTCTCCCTGAGTGACTAGGTGGGTTGTCCTGCTATCACCCTGGAGTGAGATGAGTCTTTGATACTGGACAGTTTTTTTTTTATTCTCATCTAAACAGAGAGGGATGATAGCTCATATATGAGAATTCAAAGGTCTTTTGTTTTGAAACTCTACATCAGAATGTCCTGATTTTTTCTGAGTGACTAGATGGGGTGTCCTGCTATCACCATGGAGTTAGATGAGTCTTTGATACTGGACATCTTTTTTTTCTTATTCTCATCTAAAAACAGGGATGATAGCTCATGCAATAGAGATTTCAAAGGTATTTTATTTTGAAACTGTACATCAGAATGTCCTGATTCTCCCTGAGTGACTAGGTGGGGTGTCCTGCTATCACCCTGGAGTTAGATGAGTCTTTGATATTGGACTCTATTAGTTTTATTCTCATCTAAAAACAGGGATGATAGCTCATATATGAGACTTCAAAGGTCTTTTATTTTGAAACTCTACATCAGAATGTCCTGATTCTCCCTGAGTGACTAGGTGGGGTGTCCTGCTATCACCCTGGAGTGAGATGAGTCTTTGATATTGGACAGTATTTGTTTTATTCTCATCTAAAAACAGGGATGATAGCTCATATATGAGACTTCAAAGGTCTTTTATTTTGAAACTCTACATCAGAATGTCCGGATTTTTTCGGAGTGACTAGAAGGGGTGTCCTGCTATCACCCTGGAGTGAGATGAGTATTTGATACTCGACAGTTTTTGTTTTATTCTCATCTAAACAGAGAGGGATGATAGCTCATATATGAGATTTCAAAGGTATTTTTACATCAGAATGTCCTGATTCTCCCTGAGTGACTAGGTGGGGTGTCCTGCTATCAGCCTGGAGTGAGATGAGTCTTTGATATTGGACAGTATTTGTTTTATTCTCATCTAAAAACAGGGATGATAGCTCATATATAAAACTTCAAAGGTTTTTTATTTTGAAACTGTACATCAGAATGTCCTGATTTTTTCTGAGTGACTAGGTGGGGTGTCCTGCTATCACCCTGTAGTGAGATGAGTCTTTGATACTGGACAGTGTTTGTTTTATTCCCATCTAAAAACAGGGATGATAGATCATATATGAGACTTCAAAGGTCTTTTATTTTGAAACTGTACATGAGAATGTCCTGATTCTCCCTGAGTGACTAGGTGGGGTGTCCTGCTATCACCCTGGAGTGAGATGAGTCTTTGATACTGGAGAGTTTTTGTTTTATTCTCATCTAAACAGAAAGGGATGATAGCTCATATATGAGATTTCAAAGGTCTTTTATTTTGAAACTCTACATCAGAATGTCCTGATTTTTTCTGAGTGACTAGATGGGGTGTCCTGCTATCACCATGGCGTTAGATGAGTCTTTGATACTGGACAGTTTTTGTTTTATTCTCATCTAAAAACAGGGATGATAGCTCATGCAATAGAGATTTCAAAGGTCTTTTATTTTGAATTCTACATCAGAATGTCCTGATTCTCCCTGAGTGACTAGGTGGGGTGTCCTGCTATCACCCTGGAGTGAGATGAGTCTTTGATATTGGACAGTATTTGATTTATTCTCATCTAAAAACAGGGATGATAGCTCATATATGAGACTTCAAAGGTCTTTTATTTTGAAACTCTACATCAGAATGTCCTGATGTTTTCGGAGTGACTAGAAGGGGTGTCCTGCTATCACCCTGGAGTGAGATGAGTCTTTGATACTGGACAGTTTTTGTTTTATTCTCATCTAAAAACAGTGATGATAGCTCATACAATAGAGATGTCAAAGGTATTTTATTTTGAAACTCTACATCAGAATGTCCTGATTCTCCCTGAGTGACTAGGTGGGGTGTCCTGCTATCACCATGGAGTTAGATGAGTCTTTGATACTGGACAGTGTTTGTTTTTTTCCCATCTAAAAACAGGGATGATAGCTCATATATGAGACTTCAAACGTATTTTATTTTGAAAATCTAAATCAGAATGTCCTGATTCTCCCTGAGTGACTAGGTGGGTTGTCCTGCTATCACCCTGGTGTGAGATGAGTCTTTGATACTGGACAGTTTTTTTTTTATTCTCATCTAAACAGAGAGGGATGATAGCTCATATATGAGATTTCAAAGGTCTTTTATTATGAAACTGTACATCAGAATGTCCTGATTCTCCCTGAGTGACTAGGTGGGGTGTCCTGCTATCACCCTGGAGTGAGATGAGTCTTTGATATTGGACAGTATTTGTTTTATTCTCATCTAAAAACAGGGATGATAGCTCATATATGAGACTTCAAAGGTATTTTATTTTGAAACTCTACATCAGAATGTCCTGATTTTTTCGGAGTGACTAGAAGGGGTGTCCTGCTATCACCCTGGAGTGAGATGAGTATTTGATACTCGACAGTTTTTGTTTTATTCTCATCTAAACAGAGAGGGATGATAGCTCATATATGAGATTTCAAAGGTCTTTTATTTTGAAACTCTACATCAGAATGTCCTGATTTTCTCTGAGTGAATAGATGGGGTGTCCTGCTATCACCATGGAGTTAGATGAGTCTTTGATACTGGACGGTCTTTGTTTTATTCCCATCTAAAAACAGGGATGATAGCTCATATATGAGACTTCAAAGGTATTTTATTTTGAAACTCTAAATCAGAATGTCCTGATTTTTTCTGAGTGACTATGTGGGGTGTCCTTCTATCACCCTGGAGTGAGATGAGTCTTTGATACTGGACAGTTTTTGTTTTATTCTCATCTAAAAACAGGGATGATAGCTCATGCAATAGAGATTTCAAAGGTCTTTTATTTTGAAACTCTACATCAGAATGTCCTGATGTTTTCGGAGTTACTAGAAGGGGTGTCCTGCTATCACCCTGGAGTGAGATGAGTCTTTGATACTGGACAGTTTTTGTTTTATTCTCATCTAAAAACAGGGATGATAGCTCATACAATAGAGATGTCAAAGGTCTTTTATTTTGAAACTCTACATCAAAATGTCCTGATTCTCCCTGAGTGACTAGGTGGGGTGTCCTGCTATCACCATGGAGTTAGATGAGTCTTTGATACTGGACAGTGTTTGTTTTATTCCCATCTAAAAACAGGGATGATAGCTCATATATGAGACTTCAAACGTATTTTATTTTGAAAATCTAAATCAGAATGTCCTGATTCTCCCTGAGTGACTAGGTGGGTTGTCCTGCTATCACCCTGGAGTGAGATGAGTCTTTGATACTGGACAGTTTTTTTTTTATTCTCATCTAAACAGATAGGGATGATAGCTCATATATGAGATTTCAAAGGTCTTTTATTATGAAACTGTACATCAGAATGTCCTGATTCTCCCTGAGTGACTAGGTGGGGTGTCCTGCTATCACCCTGGAGTGAGATGAGTCTTTGATATTGGACAGTATTTGTTTTATTCTCATCTAAAAACAGGGATGATAGCTCATATATGAGACTTCAAAGGTCTTTTATTTTGAAACTCTACATCAGAATGTCCTGATTTTTTCGGAGTGACTAGAAGGGGTGTCCTGCTATCACCCTGGAGTGAGATGAGTATTTGATACTCGACAGTTTTTGTTTTATTCTCATCTAAATAGAGAGGGATGATAGCTCATATATGAGATTTCAAAGGTCTTTTATTTTGAAACTCTACATCAGAATGTCCTGATTTTCTCTGAGTGATTAGATGGGGTGTCCTGCTATCACCATGGAGTTAGATGAGTCTTTGATACTGGACAGTGTTTGTTTTATTCCCATCTAAAAACAGGGATGATAGCTCATATATGAGACTTCAAAGGTATTTTATTTTGAAATTCTAAATCAGAATGTCCTGATTTTTTCTGAGTGACTATGTGGGGTGTCCTTCTATCACCCTGGAGTGAGATGAGTCTTTGATACTGGACAGTTTTTGTTTTATTCTCATCTAAAACAGGGATGATAGCTCACACAACAGAGATTTCAAAGGTCTTTTATTTTGAAACACTACATCAGAATGTCCTGATGTTTTCTGAGTTCTCTAGGTGGGGTGTCCTGCTATCACCCTGGAGTGAGATGAGTCTTTGATACTGGACAGTTTTTGTTTTATTCTCATCTAAAAACAGGGATGATAGCTCATACAATAGAGATGTCAAAGGTCTTTTATTTTGAAACTCTACATCAAAATGTCCTGATTCTCCCTGAGTGACTAGGTGGGGTGTCCTGCTATCACCATGGAGTTAGATGAGTCTTTGATACTGGACAGTGTTTGTTTTATTCCCATCTAAAAACAGGGATGATAGCTCATATATGAGACTTCAAACGTATTTTATTTTGAAAATCTAAATCAGAATGTCCTGATTCTCCCTGAGTGACTAGGTGGGTTGTCCTGCTATCACCCTGGAGTGAGATGAGTCTTTGATACTGGACAGTTTTTTTTTTATTCTCATCTAAACAGATAGGGATGATAGCTCATATATGAGATTTCAAAGGTCTTTTATTATGAAACTGTACATCAGAATGTCCTGATTCTCCCTGAGTGACTAGGTGGGGTGTCCTGCTATCACCCTGGAGTGAGATGAGTCTTTGATATTGGACAGTATTTGTTTTATTCTCATCTAAAAACAGGGATGATAGCTCATATATGAGACTTCAAAGGTCTTTTATTTTGAAACTCTACATCAGAATGTCCTGATTTTTTCGGAGTGACTAGAAGGGGTGTCCTGCTATCACCCTGGAGTGAGATGAGTATTTGATACTCGACAGTTTTTGTTTTATTCTCATCTAAATAGAGAGGGATGATAGCTCATATATGAGATTTCAAAGGTCTTTTATTTTGAAACTCTACATCAGAATGTCCTGATTTTCTCTGAGTGATTAGATGGGGTGTCCTGCTATCACCATGGAGTTAGATGAGTCTTTGATACTGGACAGTGTTTGTTTTATTCCCATCTAAAAACAGGGATGATAGCTCATATATGAGACTTCAAAGGTATTTTATTTTGAAATTCTAAATCAGAATGTCCTGATTTTTTCTGAGTGACTATGTGGGGTGTCCTTCTATCACCCTGGAGTGAGATGAGTCTTTGATACTGGACAGTTTTTGTTTTATTCTCATCTAAAACAGGGATGATAGCTCACACAACAGAGATTTCAAAGGTCTTTTATTTTGAAACACTACATCAGAATGTCCTGATGTTTTCTGAGTTCTCTAGGTGGGGTGTCCTGCTATCACCCTGGAGTGAGATGAGTCTTTGATACTGGACAGTTTTTGTTTTATTCTCATCTAAAAACAGGGATGATAGCTCATGCAATAGAGATTTCAAAGGTCTTTTATTTTGAAACAGTACATCAGAATGTCCTGATTCTCCCTGAGTGACTAGGTGGGGAGTCCTGCTATCACTCTGGAGTGAGATTAGTCTTTGATATTGGACAGTATTTGTTTTATTCTCATCTAAAAACAGGGATGATAGCTCATGCAATAGAGATTTCAAAGGTCTTTTATTTTGAAATTCTACATCAGAATGTCCTGATCTTTTCGGAGTGACTAGAAGGGGTGTCCTGCTATCACCCTGGATTGAGATGAGTCTTTGATACTGGATAGTTTTTGTTTTATTCTCATCTAAAAACAGGGATGATAGCTCATACAATAGAGATGTCAAAGGTCTTTTATTTTTAAACTGTACATCAGAATGTCCTGATTCTCCCTGAGTGACTAGGTGGGGTGTCATGCTATCACCCTGGAGTGAGATGAGTCTTTGATACTGGACAGTTATTGTTTTATTCTCATCTAAAAACAGGGATGATAGCTCATACAATAGAGATGTCAAACGTCTTTTAGTTTGAAACTCTACATCAGAAAGTCCTGATTTGCCCTGAGTGACTAGGTGGGGTGTCCTGTTATCACCCTGAAGGGAAATGAGTATTTGATACTGGACTTTTTTTGTTTTATTCTTATCTAAATACAGAGGGATGATAGCTCATATATGAGATTTCAAAGGTCTTTTATTTTGAAACTGTACATCAGAATGTCCTGATTCTCCCTGAGTGACTAGGTGGGGTGTCATGCTATCACCCTGGAGTGAGATGAGTCTTTGATACTGGCCAGTTATTGTTTTATTCTCATCTAAAAACAGGGATGACAGCTCATATATGAGACTTCAAAGGTCTTTTATTTTGAAACTCTACATCAGAATGTCCTGATTTTTTCTGAGTGACTAGATGGGGTGTCCTGCTATCACCATGGAGTTAGATGAGTCTTTGATACTGGACAGTGTTTGTTTTATTCCCATCTAAAAACAGGGATGATAGCTCATATATGAGAATTCAAACCTATTTTATTTTGAAAATCTACATCAGAATGTCCTGATTCTCCCTGAGTGACTAGGTGGGGTGTCCTGCTATCACCCTGGAGTGAGATGAGTCTTTGATATTGGACAGTATTCGTTTTATTATCATCTAAAAACAGGGATGATAGCTCATATATGAGAATTCAAAGGTATTTTATTTTGAAACACTACATCAGAATGTCCTGATTCTCCCTGAGTGACTAGATGGGGTGTCCTGCTATCAGCCTGGAGTGAGATGAGTCTTTGATACTGGACAGTTTTTGTTTTATTCTCATCTAAAAACAGGGATGATAGCTCATGCAATAGAGATTTCAAAGGTATTTTATTTTGAAACTGTACATGAGAATGTCCTGATTCTCCCTGAGTGACTAGGTGGGGTGTCCTGCTATCACCCTGGAGTGAGATGAGTCTTTGATATTGGACAGTATTGGTTTTGTTCTCATCTAAAAACAGGGATGATAGCTCATGCAATAGAGATTTCAGAGGTCTTTTATTATGAAACTGTACATCAGAATGTCCTGATTCTCCCTGAGTGACTAGGTGGGGTGTCCTGCTATCAACCTGGAGTGAGATGAGTCTTTGATATTGGACAGTATTTGTTTTATTCTCATCTAAAAACAGGGATGATAGCTCATATATGAGACTTCAAAAGTATTTTATTTTGAAACTCTACATCAGAATGTCCTGATTTTTTCGGAGTGACTAGAAGGGGTGTCCTGCTATCACCCTGGAGTGAGATGAGTATTTGATACTCGACAGTTTTTGTTTTATTCTCATCTAAACAGAGAAGGATGATAGCTCATATATGAGATTTCAAAGGTCTTTTATTTTGAAACTCTACATCAGAATGTCCTGATTTTCTCTGAGTGAATAGATGGGGTGTCCTGCTATCACCATGGAGTTAGATGAGTCTTTGATACTGGACAGTGTTTGTTTTATTCTCATCTAAAACAGGGATGATAGCTCACACAACAGAGATTTCAAAGGTCTTTTATTTTGAAACACTACATCAGAATGTCCTGATGTTTTCTGAGTTCTCTAGGTGGGGTGTCCTGCTATCACCCTGGAGTGAGATGCGTCTTTGATACTGGACAGTTTTTGATTTATTCTCATCTAAAAACAGGAATGATAGCTCATGCAATAGAGATTTCAAAGGTCTTTTATTTTGAAACTGTACATCAGAATGTCCTGATTCTCCCTGAGTGACTAGGTGGGGAGTCCTGCTATCACTCTGGAGTGAGATGAGTCTTTGATATTGGAAAGTATTTGTTTTATTCTCATCTAAAAACAGGGATGATAGCTCATGCAATAGAGATTTCAAAGGTCTTTTATTTTGACATTCTACATCAGAATGTCCTGATCTTTTCGGAGTGACTAGAAGGGGTGTCCTGCTATCACCCTGGATTGAGATGAGTCTTTGATACTGGATAGTTTTTGTTTTATTCTCATCTAAAAACAGGGATGATAGCTCATACAATAGAGATGTCAAAGGTCTTTTATTTTGAAACTGTACATCAGAATGTCCTGATTCTCCCTGAGTGACTAGGTGGGGTGTCATGCTATCACCCTGGAGTGAGATGAGTCTTTGATACTGGACAGTTATTGTTTTATTCTCATCTAAAAACAGGGATGATAGCTCATACAATAGAGATGTCAAAGGTCTTTTATTTTGAAACTCTACATCAGAAAGTCCTGATTCGCCCTGAGTGACTAGGTGGGGTGTCCTGTTATCACCCTGAAGGGAAATGAGTTTTTGATACTGGACTTTTTTTGTTTTATTCTTATCTAAATACAGAGGGATGATAGCTCATATATGAGATTTCAAAGGTCTTTTATTTTGAAACTGTACATCAGAATGTCCTGATTCTCCCTGAGTGACTAGATGGGGTGTCCTGCTATCACCCTGGAGTGAGATGAGTCTTTGATACTGGACAGTTTTTGTTTTATTCTCATCTAAAAACAGGGATGATAGCTCATGCAATAGAGATTTCAAAGGTCTTTTATTTTGAAACTGTACATGAGAATGTCCTGATTCTCCCTGAGTGACTAGGTGGGGTGTCCTGCTATCACCCTGGAGTGAGATGAGTCTTTGATATTGGACAGTATTTGTTTTGTTCTCATCTAAAAACAGGGATGATAGCTCATGCAATAGAGATTTCAGAGGTCTTTCATTTTGAAATTCTACATCAGAATGTCCTGATTCTCCCTGAGTGACTAGGTGGGGTGTCCTGCTATCGCCCTGGAGTGAGATGAGTCTTTGATACTGGAGAGTTTTTGTTTTATTCTCATCTAAACAGAGAGGGATGATAGCTCATATATGAGATTTCAAAGGTCTTTTATTTTGAAACTCTACATCAGAATGTCCTGATTTTTTCTGAGTGACTAGATGGGGTGTCCTGCTATCACCATGGCGTTAGATGAGTCTTTGATACTGGACAGTTTTTGTTTTATTCTCATCTAAAAACAGGGATGATAGCTCATGCAATAGAGATTTCAAAGGTCTTTTATTTTGAAACTCTACATCAGAATGTCCTGATGTTTTCGGAGTGACTAGAAGGGGTGTCCTGCAATCACCCTGGAGTGAGATGAGTCTTTGATACTGGACAGTTTTTTTTTTATTCTCATCTAAACAGAGAGGGATGATAGCTCATATATGAGATTTCAAAGGTCTTTTATTATGAAACTGTACATCAGAATGTCCTGATTTTCTCTGAGTGAATAGATGGGGTGTCCTGCTATCACCATGAAGTTAAATGAGTCTTTGATACTGGACAGTGTTTGTTTTATTCCCATCTAAAAACAGGGATGATAGCTCATATATGAGACTTCAAAGGTATTTTATTTTGAAACTCTAAATCAGAATGTCCTGATTTTTTCTGAGTGACTATGTGGGGTGTCCTTCTATCACCCTGGAGTGAGATGAGTCTTTGATACTGGACAGTTTTTGTTTTATTATCATCTAAAACAGGGATGATAGCTCACACAACAGAGATTTCAAAGGTCTTTTATTTTGAAACACTACATCAGAATGTCCTGATGTTTTCTGAGTTCTCTAGGTGGGGTGTCCTGCTATCACCCTGGAGTGAGATGCGTCTTTGATACTGGACAGTTTTTGTTTTATTCTCATCTAAAAACAGGAATGATAGCTCATGCAATAGAGATTTCAAAGGTCTTTTATTTTGACATTCTACATCAGAATGTCCTGATCTTTTCGGAGTGACTAGAAGGGGTGTCCTGCTATCACCCTGGATTGAGATGAGTCTTTGATACTGGATAGTTTTTGTTTTATTCTTATCTAAATACAGAGGGATGATAGCTCATATATGAGATTTCAAAGGTCTTTTATTTTGAAACTGTACATCAGAATGTCCTGATTCTCCCTAAGTGACTAGATGGGGTGTCCTGCTATCACCCTGGAGTGAGATGAGTCTTTGATACTGGACAGTTTTTGTTTTATTCTCATCTAAAAACAGGGATGATAGCTCATGCAATAGAGATTTCAAAGGTATTTTATTTTGAAACTGTACATGAGAATGTCCTGATTCTCCCTGAGTGACTAGGTGGGGTGTCTTGCTATCACCCTGGAGTGAGATGAGTCTTTGATATTGGACAGTATTTGTTTTGTTCTCATCTAAAAACAGGGATGATAGCTCATGCAATAGAGATTTCAGAGGTCTTTTATTTTGAAATTCTACATCAGAATGTCCTGATTCTCCCTGAGTGACTAGGTGGGGTGTCCTGCTATCACCCTGGAGTGAGATGAGTCTTTGATACTGGAGAGTTTTTGTTTTATTCTCATCTAAACAGAGAGGGATGATAGCTCATATATGAGATTTCAAAGGTCTTTTATTTTGAAACTCTACATCAGAATGTCCTGATTTTTTCTGAGTGACTAGATGGGGTGTCCTGCTATCACCATGGCGTTAGATGAGTCTTTGATACTGGATTTTTTTTGTTTTATTCTCATCTAAAAACAGGGATGATAGCTCATACAATAGAGATGTCAAAGGTCTTTTATTTTGAAACTCTACATCAGAATGTCCTGATTCTCCCTGAGTGACTAGGTGGGGTGTCCTGCTATCACCATGGAGTTAGATTAGTCTTTGATACTGGACAGTGTTTGTTTTATTCCCATCTAAAAACAGGGATGATAGCTCATATATGAGACTTCAAAGGTCTTTTATTTTGAAACTCTACATCAGAATGTCCTGATTCTTTCGGAGTGACTAGAAGGGGTGTCCTGCTATCACCCTGGAGTGAGATGAGTATTTGATACTCGACAGTTTTTGTTTTATTCTCATCTAAATAGAGAGGGATGATAGCTCATATATGAGATTTCAAAGGTCTTTTATTTTGAAACTCTACATCAGAATGTCCTGATTTTCTCTGAGTGAATAGATGGGGTGTCCTGCTATCACCATGGAGTTAGATGAGTCTTTGATACTGGACAGTGTTTGTTTTATTCCCATCTAAAAACAGGGATGATAGCTCATATATGAGACTTCAAAGGTATTTTATTTTGAAACTCTAAATCAGAATGTCCTGATTTTTTCTGAGTGACTATGTGGTTTGTCCTTCTATCACCCTGGAGTGAGATGAGTCTTTGATACTGGACAGTTTTTGTTTTATTCTCATCTAAAACAGGGATGATAGCTCATACAACAGAGATTTCAAAGGTCTTTTATTTTGAAACACTACATCAGAATGTCCTGATGTTTTCTGAGTTCTCTAGGTGGGGTGTCCTGCTATCACCCTGGAGTGAGATGCGTCTTTGATACTGGACAGTTTTTGTTTTATTCTCATCTAAAAACAGGAATGATAGCTCATGCAATAGAGATTTCAAAGGTCTTTTATTTTGAAACTGTACATCAGAATGTCCTGATTCTCCCTGAGTGACTAGGTGGGGAGTCCTGCTATCACTCTGGAGTGAGATGAGTCTTTGATATTGGACAGTATTTGTTTTATTCTCATCTAAAAACAGGGATGATAGCTCATGCAATAGAGATTTCAAAGGTCTTTTATTTTGAAATTCTACATCAGAATGTCCTGATCTTTTCGGAGTGACTAGAAGGGGTGTCCTGCTATCACCCTGGATTGAGATGAGTCTTTGATACTGGATAGTTTTTGTTTTATTCTCATCTAAAAACAGGGATGATAGCTCATACAATAGAGATGTCAAAGGTCTTTTATTTTTAAACTGTACATCAGAATGTCCTGATTCTCCCTGAGTGACTAGGTGGGGTGTCATGCTATCACCCTGGAGTGAGATGAGTCTTTGATACTGGACAGTTATTGTTTTATTCTCATCTAAAAACAGGGATGACAGCTCATATATGAGACTTCAAACGTATTTTATTTTGAAAATCTACATCAGAATGTCCTGATTTTTTCTGAGTGACTAGATGGGGTGTCCTGCTATCACCATGGAGTTAGATGAGTCTTTGATACTGGACAGTGTTTGTTTTATTCCCATCTAAAAACAGGGATGATAGCTCATATATGAGAATTCAAACCTATTTTATTTTGAAAATCTAAATCAGAATGTCCTGATTCTCCCTGAGTGACTAGGTGGGTTGTCCTGCTATCACCCTGGATTGAGATGAGTCTTTGATACTGGACAGTTTTTGTTTTATTCTCATCTAAACAGAGAGGGATGATAGCTCATATATGAGATTTCAAAGGTCTTTTATTTTGAAACTCTACATCAGAATGTCCTGATTTTTTCTGAGTGACTAGATGGGGTGTCCTGCTATCACCATGGAGTTACATGAGTCTTTGATACTGGACATCTTTTTTTTCTTATTCTCATCTAAAAACAGGGATGATAGCTCATGCAATAGAGATTTCAAAGGTCTTTTATTTTGAAACTGTACATCAGAATGTCCTGATTCTCCCTGAGTGACTAGGTGGGGTGTCCTGCTATCACCCTGGAGTGAGATGAGTCTTTGATATTGGACAGTATTCGTTTTATTATCATCTAAAAACAGGGATGATAGCTCATATATGAGAATTCAAAGGTATTTTATTTTGAAACACTACATCAGAATGTCCTGATTCTCCCTGCGTGACTAGATGGGGTGTCCTGCTATCAGCCTGGAGTGAGATGAGTCTTTGATACTGGACAGTTTTTGTTTTATTCTCATCTAAAAACAGGGATGATAGCTCATGCAATAGAGATTTCAAAGGTCTTTTATTTTGAAACTGTACATGAGAATGTCCTGATTCTCCCTGAGTGACTAGGTGGGGTGTCCTGCTATCACCCTGGAATGAGATGAGTCTTTGATATTGGACAGTATTTGTTTTGTTCTCATCTAAAAACAGGGATGATAGCTCATGCAATAGAGATTTCAGAGGTCTTTTATTTTGAAATTCTACATCAGAATGTCCTGATTCTCCCTGAGTGACTAGGTGGGGTGTCCTGCTATCACCCTGGAGTGAGATGAGTATTTGATACTGGAGAGTTTTTGTTTTATTCTCATCTAAACAGAGAGGGATGATAGCTCATATATGAGATTTCAAAGGTCTTTTATTTTGAAACTCTAAATCAGAATGTCCTGATTCTCCCTGAGTGACTAGGTGGGGTGTCCTACTATCACCCTGGAGTGAGATGAGTCTTTGATACTTGACAGTTTTTGTTTTATTCTCATCTAAAAACAGGGATGATAGCTCATACAAAAGAGATTTCAAAAGGTATTTTATTTTGAAACTCTACATCAGAATGTCTTGATTTTTTCTGAGTGACTAGATGGGGTGTCCTGCTATCACCCTGGAGTGAGATGAGTCTTTGATACTGGAGAGTTTTTGTTTTATTCTCATCTAAACAGAGAGGGATGATAGCTATATGAGATTTCAAAGGTCTTTTATTTTGAAACTCTACATCAGAATGTCCTGATTTTTTCTTAGTGACTAGATGGGGTGTCCTGCTATCACCATGGAGTTAGATGAGTCTTTGATACTGGACAGTTTTTGTTTTATTCTCATCTAAAAACAGGGATGATAGCTCATGCAATAGAGATTTCAAAGTTATTTTATTTTGAATTCTACATCAGAATGTCCTGATTCTCCTTGAGTGACTAGGTGGGGTGTCCTGCTATCACCCTGGAGTGAGATGAGTCTTTGATATTGGACAGTATTTGTTTTATTCTCATCTAAAAACAGTGATGATAGCTCATATATGAGACTTCAAAGGTATTTTATTTTGAAACTATACATCAGAATGTCCTGATGTTTTCGGAGTAACTAGAAGGGATGTCCTGCTATCACCCTGGAGTGAGATGAGTCTTTGATACTGGACAGTTTTTGTTTTATTCTCATCTAAAAACAGGGATGATAGATCATATATGAGACTTCAAAGGTATTTTATTTTGAAACTCTAAATCAGAATAGTCCTGATTCTCCCTGAGTGACTAGGTGGGGTGTCCTGCTATCACCCTGGAGTGAGATGCGTCTTTGATACTGGACAGTTTTTGTTTTATTCTCATCTAAAAACAGGGATGATAGCTCATACAAAAGAGATTTCAAAGGTATTTTATTTTGAAACTCTACATCAGAATGTCTTGATTTTTTCTGAGTGACTAGATGGGGTGTCCTGCTATCACCCTGAAGTGAGATGAGTCTTTGATACTGGACAGTTTTTGTTTTATTCTCATCTAAAAACAGGGATGATAGCTCATGCAATAGAGATTTCAAAGGTCTTTTATTTTGAAACTGTACATGAGAATGTCCTGATTCTCCCTGAGTGACTAGGTGGGGTGTCCTGCTATCACCCTGGAGTGAGATGAGTCTTTGATATTGGACAGTATTTGTTTTGTTCTCATCTAAAAACAGGGATGATAGCTCATGCAATAGAGATTTCAGAGGTCTTTTATTTTGAAATTCTACATCAGAATGTCCTGATTCTCCCTGAGTGACTAGGTGGGGTGTCCTGCTATCACCCTGGAGTGAGATGAGTCTTTGATATTGGACAGTATTTGTTGTATTCTCATCTAAAAACAGGGATGATAGCTCATATATGAGACTTCAAAGGTCTTTTATTTTGAAAGTCTACATTAGAATGTCCTGATGTTTTCGGAGTAACTAGAAGGGGTGTCCTGCTATCACCCTGGAGTGAGATGAGTCTTTGATACTGGACAGTCTTTGTTTTATTCTCATCTAAAAACAGGGATGATAGCTCATACAATAGAGATGTCAAAGGTCTTTTATTTTGAAACTCTACATCAGAAAGTCCTGATTCGCCCTGAGTGACTAGGTGGGGTGTCCTGATATCACCCTGAAGGGAAATGAGTATTTGATACTGGACAGTTTTTGTTTTATTCTTATCTAAATACAGAGGGATGATAGCTCATATATGAGATTTCAAAGGTCTTTTATTTTGAAACTGTACATCAGAATGTCCTGATTCTCCCTGAGTGACTAGGTGGGGTGTCATGCTATCACCCTGGAGTGAGATGAGTCTTTGATACTGGACAGTTATTGTTTTATTTTCATCTAAAAACAGGGATGATAGCTCATATATGAGACTTCAAAGGTATTTTATTTTGAAACTCTACATCAGAATGTCCTGATTTTTTTCTGAGTGACTAGATGGGGTGTCCTGCTATCACCATGGAGTTAGATGAGTCTTTGATACTGGACAGTTTTTGTTTTATTCTCATCTAAAAACAGGAATGATAGCTCATGCAATAGAGATTTCAAAGGTCTTTTATTTTGACATTCTACATCAGAATGTCCTGATCTTTTCGGAGTGACTAGAAGGGGTGTCCTGCTATCACCCTGGATTGAGATGAGTCTTTGATACTGGATAGTTTTTGTTTTATTCTTATCTAAATACAGAGGGATGATAGCTCATATATGAGATTTCAAAGGTCTTTTATTTTGAAACTGTACATCAGAATGTCCTGATTCTCCCTAAGTGACTAGATGGGGTGTCCTGCTATCACCCTGGAGTGAGATGAGTCTTTGATACTGGACAGTTTTTGTTTTATTCTCATCTAAAAACAGGGATGATAGCTCATGCAATAGAGATTTCAAAGGTATTTTATTTTGAAACTGTACATGAGAATGTCCTGATTCTCCCTGAGTGACTAGGTGGGGTGTCTTGCTATCACCCTGGAGTGAGATGAGTCTTTGATATTGGACAGTATTTGTTTTGTTCTCATCTAAAAACAGGGATGATAGCTCATGCAATAGAGATTTCAGAGGTCTTTTATTTTGAAATTCTACATCAGAATGTCCTGATTCTCCCTGAGTGACTAGGTGGGGTGTCCTGCTATCACCCTGGAGTGAGATGAGTCTTTGATACTGGAGAGTTTTTGTTTTATTCTCATCTAAACAGAGAGGGATGATAGCTCATATATGAGATTTCAAAGGTCTTTTATTTTGAAACTCTACATCAGAATGTCCTGATTTTTTCTGAGTGACTAGATGGGGTGTCCTGCTATCACCATGGCGTTAGATGAGTCTTTGATACTGGATTTTTTTTGTTTTATTCTCATCTAAAAACAGGGATGATAGCTCATACAATAGAGATGTCAAAGGTCTTTTATTTTGAAACTCTACATCAGAATGTCCTGATTCTCCCTGAGTGACTAGGTGGGGTGTCCTGCTATCACCATGGAGTTAGATTAGTCTTTGATACTGGACAGTGTTTGTTTTATTCCCATCTAAAAACAGGGATGATAGCTCATATATGAGACTTCAAAGGTCTTTTATTTTGAAACTCTACATCAGAATGTCCTGATTCTTTCGGAGTGACTAGAAGGGGTGTCCTGCTATCACCCTGGAGTGAGATGAGTATTTGATACTCGACAGTTTTTGTTTTATTCTCATCTAAATAGAGAGGGATGATAGCTCATATATGAGATTTCAAAGGTCTTTTATTTTGAAACTCTACATCAGAATGTCCTGATTTTCTCTGAGTGAATAGATGGGGTGTCCTGCTATCACCATGGAGTTAGATGAGTCTTTGATACTGGACAGTGTTTGTTTTATTCCCATCTAAAAACAGGGATGATAGCTCATATATGAGACTTCAAAGGTATTTTATTTTGAAACTCTAAATCAGAATGTCCTGATTTTTTCTGAGTGACTATGTGGTTTGTCCTTCTATCACCCTGGAGTGAGATGAGTCTTTGATACTGGACAGTTTTTGTTTTATTCTCATCTAAAACAGGGATGATAGCTCATACAACAGAGATTTCAAAGGTCTTTTATTTTGAAACACTACATCAGAATGTCCTGATGTTTTCTGAGTTCTCTAGGTGGGGTGTCCTGCTATCACCCTGGAGTGAGATGCGTCTTTGATACTGGACAGTTTTTGTTTTATTCTCATCTAAAAACAGGAATGATAGCTCATGCAATAGAGATTTCAAAGGTCTTTTATTTTGAAACTGTACATCAGAATGTCCTGATTCTCCCTGAGTGACTAGGTGGGGAGTCCTGCTATCACTCTGGAGTGAGATGAGTCTTTGATATTGGACAGTATTTGTTTTATTCTCATCTAAAAACAGGGATGATAGCTCATGCAATAGAGATTTCAAAGGTCTTTTATTTTGAAATTCTACATCAGAATGTCCTGATCTTTTCGGAGTGACTAGAAGGGGTGTCCTGCTATCACCCTGGATTGAGATGAGTCTTTGATATTGGACAGTATTTGTTTTATTCTCATCTAAAAACAGGGATGATAGCTCATACAATAGAGATGTCAAAGGTCTTTTATTTTTTAACTCTACATCAGAAAGTCCTGATTCGCCCTGAGTGACTAGGTGGGGTGTCCTGTTATCACCCTGAAGGGAAATGAGTATTTGATACTGGACTTTTTTTGTTTTATTCTTATCTAAATACAGAGGGATGATAGCTCATATATGAGATTTCAAAGGTCTTTTATTTTGAAACTGTACATCAGAATGTCCTGATTCTCCCTGAGTGACTAGGTGGGGTGTCATGCTATCACCCTGGAGTGAGATGAGTCTTTGATACTGGACAGTTATTGTTTTATTCTCATCTAAAAACAGGGATGACAGCTCATATATGAGACTTCAAACGTATTTTATTTTGAAAATCTACATCGGAATGTCCTGATTTTTTCTGAGTGACTAGATGGGGTGTCCTGCTATCACCATGGAGTTAGATGAGTCTTTGATACTGGACAGTGTTTGTTTTATTCCCATCTAAAAACAGGGATGATAGCTCATATATGAGAATTCAAACCTATTTTATTTTGAAAATCTAAATCAGAATGTCCTGATTCTCCCTGAGTGACTAGGTGGGTTGTCCTGCTATCACCCTGGATTGAGATGAGTCTTTGATACTGGACAGTTTTTGTTTTATTCTCATCTAAACAGAGAGGGATGATAGCTCATATATGAGATTTCAAAGGTCTTTTATTTTGAAACTCTACATCAGAATGTCCTGATTTTTTCTGAGTGACTAGATGGGGTGTCCTGCTATCACCATGGAGTTACATGAGTCTTTGATACTGGACATCTTTTTTTTCTTATTCTCATCTAAAAACAGGGATGATAGCTCATGCAATAGAGATTTCAAAGGTCTTTTATTTTGAAACTGTACATCAGAATGTCCTGATTCTCCCTGAGTGACTAGGTGGGGTGTCCTGCTATCACCCTGGAGTGAGATGAGTCTTTGATATTGGACAGTATTCGTTTTATTATCATCTAAAAACAGGGATGATAGCTCATATATGAGAATTCAAAGGTATTTTATTTTGAAACACTACATCAGAATGTCCTGATTCTCCCTGCGTGACTAGATGGGGTGTCCTGCTATCAGCCTGGAGTGAGATGAGTCTTTGATACTGGACAGTTTTTGTTTTATTCTCATCTAAAAACAGGGATGATAGCTCATGCAATAGAGATTTCAAAGGTCTTTTATTTTGAAACTGTACATGAGAATGTCCTGATTCTCCCTGAGTGACTAGGTGGGGTGTCCTGCTATCACCCTGGAGTGAGATGAGTCTTTGATATTGGACAGTATTTGTTTTGTTCTCATCTAAAAACAGGGATGATAGCTCATGCAATAGAGATTTCAGAGGTCTTTTATTTTGAAATTCTACATCAGAATGTCCTGATTCTCCCTGAGTGACTAGGTGGGGTGTCCTGCTATCACCCTGGAGTGAGATGAGTATTTGATACTGGAGAGTTTTTGTTTTATTCTCATCTAAACAGAGAGGGATGATAGCTCATATATGAGATTTCAAAGGTCTTTTATTTTGAAACTCTAAATCAGAATGTCCTGATTCTCCCTGAGTGACTAGGTGGGGTGTCCTACTATCACCCTGGAGTGAGATGAGTCTTTGATACTGGACAGTTTTTGTTTTATTCTCATCTAAAAACAGGGATGATAGCTCATACAAAAGAGATTTCAAAAGGTATTTTATTTTGAAACTCTACATCAGAATGTCTTGATTTTTTCTGAGTGACTAGATGGGGTGTCCTGCTATCACCCTGGAGTGAGATGAGTCTTTGATACTGGACAGTTTTTGTTTTATTCTCATCTAAAAACAGGGATGATAGCTCATACAAAAGAGATTTCAAAGGTCTTTTATGTTGAAACTGTACATGAGAATGTCCTGATTCTCCCTGAGTGACTAGGTGGGGTGTCCTGCCATCACCCTGGAGTGAGATGAGTCTTTGATACTGGAGAGTTTTTGTTTTATTCTCATCTAAACAGAGAGGGATGATAGCTATATGAGATTTCAAAGGTCTTTTATTTTGAAACTCTACATCAGAATGTCCTGATTTTTTCTTAGTGACTAGATGGGGTGTCCTGCTATCACCATGGAGTTAGATGAGTCTTTGATACTGGACAGTTTTTGTTTTATTCTCATCTAAAAACAGGGATGATAGCTCATGCAATAGAGATTTCAAAGTTCTTTTATTTTGAATTCTACATCAGAATGTCCTGATTCTCCTTGAGTGACTAGGTGGGGTGTCCTGCTATCACCCTGGAGTGAGATGAGTCTTTGATATTGGACAGTATTTGTTTTATTCTCATCTAAAAACAGTGATGATAGCTCATATATGAGACTTCAAAGGTATTTTATTTTGAAACTATACATCAGAATGTCCTGATGTTTTCGGAGTAACTAGAAGGGATGTCCTGCTATCACCCTGGAGTGAGATGAGTCTTTGATACTGGACAGTTTTTGTTTTATTCTCATCTAAAAACAGGGATGATAGCTCATACAATAGAGATGTCAAAGGTCTTTTATTTTGAAACTCTACATCAGAAAGTCCTGATTCGCCCTGAGTGACTAGGTGGGGTGTCCTGTTATCACCCTGAAGGGAAATGAGTATTTGATACTGGACAGTTTTTGTTTTATTCTTATCTAAATACAGAGGGATGATAGCTCATATATGAGATTTCAAAGGTCTTTTATGTTTAAACTGTACATCAGAATGTCCTGATTCTCCCTGAGTGACTAGGTGGGGTGTCATGCTATCACCCTGGAGTGAGATGAGTCTTTGATACTGGACAGTTATTGTTTTATTCTCATCTAAAAACAGGGATGATAGCTCATATATGAGACTTCAAAGGTATTTTATTTTGAAACTCTACATCAGAATGTCCTGATTTTTTCTGAGTGACTAGGTGGGGTGTCCTGCTATCACCCTGGATTGAGATGAGTCTTTGATACTGGACAGTGTTTGTTTTATTCTCATCTAAAAACAGGGATGATAGCTCATGCAATAGAGATTTCAAAGGTCTTTTATTTTGAAACTGTACATAGGAATGTCCTGATTCTCCCTGAGTGACTAGGTGGGGTGTCCTGCTATCAGCCTGGAGTGAGATGAATCTTTGATATTGGACAGTATTTGTTTTATTCTCATCTAAAAATAGGGATGATAGCTCATATATAAAACTTCAAATGTCTTTTATTTTGAAACTGTACATCAGAATGTCCTGATCTTTTCTGAGTGACTAGGTGGGGTGTCCTGCTATCACCCTGTAGTGAGATGAGTCTTTGATACTGGACAGTGTTTGTTTTATTCCCATCTAAAAACAGGGATGATAGATCATATATGAGACTTCAAAGGTATTTTATTTTGAAACTCTAAATCAGAATAGTCCTGATTCTCCCTGAGTGACTAGGTGGGGTGTCCTGCTATCACCCTGGAGTGAGATGCGTCTTTGATACTGGACAGTTTTTGTTTTATTCTCATCTAAAAACAGGGATGATAGCTCATACAAAAGAGATTTCAAAGGTATTTTATTTTGAAACTCTACATCAGAATGTCTTGATTTTTTCTGAGTGACTAGATGGGGTGTCCTGCTATCACCCTGAAGTGAGATGAGTCTTTGATACTGGACAGTTTTTGTTTTATTCTCATCTAAAAACAGGGATGATAGCTCATGCAATAGAGATTTCAAAGGTCTTTTATTTTGAAACTGTACATGAGAATGTCCTGATTCTCCCTGAGTGACTAGGTGGGGTGTCCTGCTATCACCCTGGAGTGAGATGAGTCTTTGATATTGGACAGTATTTGTTTTGTTCTCATCTAAAAACAGGGATGATAGCTCATGCAATAGAGATTTCAGAGGTCTTTTATTTTGAAATTCTACATCAGAATGTCCTGATTCTCCCTGAGTGACTAGGTGGGGTGTCCTGCTATCACCCTGGAGTGAGATGAGTCTTTGATATTGGACAGTATTTGTTGTATTCTCATCTAAAAACAGGGATGATAGCTCATATATGAGACTTCAAAGGTCTTTTATTTTGAAAGTCTACATTAGAATGTCCTGATGTTTTCGGAGTAACTAGAAGGGGTGTCCTGCTATCACCCTGGAGTGAGATGAGTCTTTGATACTGGACAGTCTTTGTTTTATTCTCATCTAAAAACAGGGATGATAGCTCATACAATAGAGATGTCAAAGGTCTTTTATTTTGAAACTCTACATCAGAAAGTCCTGATTCGCCCTGAGTGACTAGGTGGGGTGTCCTGATATCACCCTGAAGGGAAATGAGTATTTGATACTGGACAGTTTTTGTTTTATTCTTATCTAAATACAGAGGGATGATAGCTCATATATGAGATTTCAAAGGTCTTTTATTTTGAAACTGTACATCAGAATGTCCTGATTCTCCCTGAGTGACTAGGTGGGGTGTCACGCTATCACCCTGGAGTGAGATGAGTCTTTGATACTGGACAGTTATTGTTTTATTTTCATCTAAAAACAGGGATGATAGCTCATATATGAGACTTCAAAGGTATTTTATTTTGAAACTCTACATCAGAATGTCCTGATTTTTTTCTGAGTGACTAGATGGGGTGTCCTGCTATCACCATGGAGTTAGATGAGTCTTTGATACTGGACAGTTTTTGTTTTATTCTCATCTAAAAACAGGGATGATAGCTCATGCAATAGAGATTTCAAAGGTCTTTTATTTTGAATTCTACATCAGAAAGTCCTGATTCGCCCTGAGTGACTAGGTGGGGTGTCCTGTTATCACCCTGAAGGGAAATGAGTATTTGATACTGGACAGTTTTTGTTTTATTCTTATCTAAATACAGAGGGATGATAGCTCATATATGAGATTTCAAAGGTCTTTTATTTTGAAACCGTACATCAGAATGTCCTGATTCTCCCTGAGTGACTAGGTGGGGTGTCATGCTATCACCCTGGAGTGAGATGAGTCTTTGATACTGGACAGTTATTGTTTTATTCTCATCTAAAAACAGGGATGATAGCTCATATATGAGACTTCAAAGGTATTTTATTTTGAAACTCTACATCAGAATGTCCTGATTTTTTCTGAGTGACTAGATGGGGTGTCCTGCTATCACCATGGAGTTAGATGAGTCTTTGATACTGGACAGTTTTTGTTTTATTCTCATCTAAAAACAGGGATGATAGCTCATGCAATAGAGATTTCAAAGGTCTTTTATTTTGAAACTGTACATCAGAATGTCCTGATTCTCCCTGAGTGACTAGGTGGGGTGTCCTGCTATCACCCTGGAGTTAGATGAGTCTTTGATATTGGACTCTATTTGTTTTATTCTCATCTAAAAACAGGAATGATAGCTCATGCAATAGAGATTTCAAAGGTATTTTATTTTGAAACTGTACATCAGAATGTCCTGATTCTCCCTGAGTGACTAGGTGGGGTGTCCTGCTATCACTCTGGAGTGAGATGAGTCTTTGATATTGGACAGTATTTGTTTTATTCTCATCTAAATACAGGGATGATAGCTCATATATGAGACTTCAAAGGTATTTTATTTTGAAACTCTACATCAGAATGTCCTGATTTTTTCTGAGTGACTAGATGGGGTGTCCTGCTATCACCCTGGAGTGAGATGAGTCTTTGATACTGGACAGTTTTTGTTTTATTCTCATCTAAACAGAGAGGGATGATAGCTCATATATGAGATTTCAAAGGTCTTTTATTTTGAAACTCTACATCAGAATGTCCTGATTTTTTCTGAGTCACTAGATGGGGTGTCCTGCTTTCACCATGGAGTTAGATGAGTCTTTGACATTGGACTCTATTTGTTTTATTCTCATCTAAAAACAGGATTGATAGCTCATATATGAGACTTCAAAGGTATTTTATTTTGAAACTCTACATCAGAATGTCCTAATCTTTTCTGAGTGACTAGGTAGGGTGTCCTGCTATCACCCTGGAGTGAGATGAGTCTTTGATATTGGACAGTATTTGTTTTGTTCTCATCTAAAAACAGGGATGATAGCTCATGCAATAGAGATTTCAGAGGTCTTTTATTTTGAAATTCTACATCAGAATGTCCTGATTCTCCCTGAGTGACTAGGTGGGGTGTCCTGCTATCACCCTGGAGTGAGATGAGTATTTGATACTGGAGAGTTTTTGTTTTATTCTCATCTAAACAGAGAGGGATGATAGCTCATATATGAGATTTCAAAGGTCTTTTATTTTGAAACTCTAAATCAGAATGTCCTGATTCTCCCTGAGTGACTAGGTGGGGTGTCCTACTATCACCCTGGAGTGAGATGAGTCTTTGATACTGGACAGTTTTTGTTTTATTCTCATCTAAAAACAGGGATGATAGCTCATAAAAAAGAGATTTCAAAAGGTATTTTATTTTGAAACTCTACATCAGAATGTCTTGATTTTTTCTGAGTGACTAGATGGGGTGTCCTGCTATCACCCTGGAGTGAGATGAGTCTTTGATACTGGACAGTTTTTGTTTTATTCTCATCTAAAAACAGGGATGATAGCTCATACAAAAGAGATTTCAAAGGTCTTTTATGTTGAAACTGTACATGAGAATGTCCTGATTCTCCCTGAGTGACTAGGTGGGGTGTCCTGCCATCACCCTGGAGTGAGATGAGTCTTTGATACTGGAGAGTTTTTGTTTTATTCTCATCTAAACAGAGAGGGATGATAGCTATATGAGATTTCAAAGGTCTTTTATTTTGAAACTCTACATCAGAATGTCCTGATTTTTTCTTAGTGACTAGATGGGGTGTCCTGCTATCACCATGGAGTTAGATGAGTCTTTGATACTGGACAGTTTTTGTTTTATTCTCATCTAAAAACAGGGATGATAGCTCATGCAATAGAGATTTCAAAGTTCTTTTATTTTGAATTCTACATCAGAATGTCCTGATTCTCCTTGAGTGACTAGGTGGGGTGTCCTGCTATCACCCTGGAGTGAGATGAGTCTTTGATATTGGACAGTATTTGTTTTATTCTCATCTAAAAACAGTGATGATAGCTCATATATGAGACTTCAAAGGTATTTTATTTTGAAACTATACATCAGAATGTCCTGATGTTTTCGGAGTAACTAGAAGGGATGTCCTGCTATCACCCTGGAGTGAGATGAGTCTTTGATACTGGACAGTTTTTGTTTTATTCTCATCTAAAAACAGGGATGATAGCTCATACAATAGAGATGTCAAAGGTCTTTTATTTTGAAACTCTACATCAGAAAGTCCTGATTCGCCCTGAGTGACTAGGTGGGGTGTCCTGTTATCACCCTGAAGGGAAATGAGTATTTGATACTGGACAGTTTTTGTTTTATTCTTATCTAAATACAGAGGGATGATAGCTCATATATGAGATTTCAAAGGTCTTTTATGTTTAAACTGTACATCAGAATGTCCTGATTCTCCCTGAGTGACTAGGTGGGGTGTCATGCTATCACCCTGGAGTGAGATGAGTCTTTGATACTGGACAGTTATTGTTTTATTCTCATCTAAAAACAGGGATGATAGCTCATATATGAGACTTCAAAGGTATTTTATTTTGAAACTCTACATCAGAATGTCCTGATTTTTTCTGAGTGACTAGATGGGGTGTCCTGCTTTCACCATGGAGTTAGATGAGTCTTTGATATTGGACTCTATTTGTTTTATTCTCATCTAAAAACAGGATTGATAGCTCATATATGAGACTTCAAAGGTCTTTTATTTTGAAACTCTACATCAGAATGTCCTGATCTTTTCTGAGTGACTAGGTGGGGTGTCCTGCTATCACCCTGGATTGAGATGAGTCTTTGATACTGGACAGTGTTTGTTTTATTCTCATCTAAAAACAGGGATGATAGCTCATGCAATAGAGATTTCAAAGGTCTTTTATTTTGAAACTGTACATAGGAATGTCCTGATTCTCCCTGAGTGACTAGGTGGGGTGTCCTGCAATCAGCCTGGAGTGAGATGAATCTTTGATATTGGACAGTATTTGTTTTATTCTCATCTAAAAATAGGGATGATAGCTCATATATAAAACTTCAAATGTCTTTTATTTTGAAACTGTACATCAGAATGTCCTGATCTTTTCTGAGTGACTAGGTGGGGTGTCCTGCTATCACCCTGTAGTGAGATGAGTCTTTGATACTGGACAGTGTTTGTTTTATTCCCATCTAAAAACAGGGATGATAGATCATATATGAGACTTCAAAGGTATTTTATTTTGAAACTCTAAATCAGAATAGTCCTGATTCTCCCTGAGTGACTAGGTGGGGTGTCCTGCTATCACCCTGGAGTGAGATGCGTCTTTGATACTGGACAGTTTTTGTTTTATTCTCATCTAAAAACAGGGATGATAGCTCATACAAAAGAGATTTCAAAGGTATTTTATTTTGAAACTCTACATCAGAATGTCTTGATTTTTTCTGAGTGACTAGATGGGGTGTCCTGCTATCACCCTGAAGTGAGATGAGTCTTTGATACTGGACAGTTTTTGTTTTATTCTCATCTAAAAACAGGGATGATAGCTCATGCAATAGAGATTTCAAAGGTCTTTTATTTTGAAACTGTACATGAGAATGTCCTGATTCTCCCTGAGTGACTAGGTGGGGTGTCCTGCTATCACCCTGGAGTGAGATGAGTCTTTGATATTGGACAGTATTTGTTTTGTTCTCATCTAAAAACAGGGATGATAGCTCATGCAATAGAGATTTCAGAGGTCTTTTATTTTGAAATTCTACATCAGAATGTCCTGATTCTCCCTGAGTGACTAGGTGGGGTGTCCTGCTATCACCCTGGAGTGAGATGAGTCTTTGATATTGGACAGTATTTGTTGTATTCTCATCTAAAAACAGGGATGATAGCTCATATATGAGACTTCAAAGGTCTTTTATTTTGAAAGTCTACATTAGAATGTCCTGATGTTTTCGGAGTAACTAGAAGGGGTGTCCTGCTATCACCCTGGAGTGAGATGAGTCTTTGATACTGGACAGTCTTTGTTTTATTCTCATCTAAAAACAGGGATGATAGCTCATACAATAGAGATGTCAAAGGTCTTTTATTTTGAAACTCTACATCAGAAAGTCCTGATTCGCCCTGAGTGACTAGGTGGGGTGTCCTGATATCACCCTGAAGGGAAATGAGTATTTGATACTGGACAGTTTTTGTTTTATTCTTATCTAAATACAGAGGGATGATAGCTCATATATGAGATTTCAAAGGTCTTTTATTTTGAAACTGTACATCAGAATGTCCTGATTCTCCCTGAGTGACTAGGTGGGGTGTCACGCTATCACCCTGGAGTGAGATGAGTCTTTGATACTGGACAGTTATTGTTTTATTTTCATCTAAAAACAGGGATGATAGCTCATATATGAGACTTCAAAGGTATTTTATTTTGAAACTCTACATCAGAATGTCCTGATTTTTTTCTGAGTGACTAGATGGGGTGTCCTGCTATCACCATGGAGTTAGATGAGTCTTTGATACTGGACAGTTTTTGTTTTATTCTCATCTAAAAACAGGGATGATAGCTCATGCAATAGAGATTTCAAAGGTCTTTTATTTTGAATTCTACATCAGAAAGTCCTGATTCGCCCTGAGTGACTAGGTGGGGTGTCCTGTTATCACCCTGAAGGGAAATGAGTATTTGATACTGGACAGTTTTTGTTTTATTCTTATCTAAATACAGAGGGATGATAGCTCATATATGAGATTTCAAAGGTCTTTTATTTTGAAACCGTACATCAGAATGTCCTGATTCTCCCTGAGTGACTAGGTGGGGTGTCATGCTATCACCCTGGAGTGAGATGAGTCTTTGATACTGGACAGTTATTGTTTTATTCTCATCTAAAAACAGGGATGATAGCTCATATATGAGACTTCAAAGGTATTTTATTTTGAAACTCTACATCAGAATGTCCTGATTTTTTCTGAGTGACTAGATGGGGTGTCCTGCTATCACCATGGAGTTAGATGAGTCTTTGATACTGGACAGTTTTTGTTTTATTCTCATCTAAAAACAGGGATGATAGCTCATGCAATAGAGATTTCAAAGGTCTTTTATTTTGAAACTGTACATCAGAATGTCCTGATTCTCCCTGAGTGACTAGGTGGGGTGTCCTGCTATCACCCTGGAGTTAGATGAGTCTTTGATATTGGACTCTATTTGTTTTATTCTCATCTAAAAACAGGAATGATAGCTCATGCAATAGAGATTTCAAAGGTATTTTATTTTGAAACTGTACATCAGAATGTCCTGATTCTCCCTGAGTGACTAGGTGGGGTGTCCTGCTATCACTCTGGAGTGAGATGAGTCTTTGATATTGGACAGTATTTGTTTTATTCTCATCTAAATACAGGGATGATAGCTCATATATGAGACTTCAAAGGTATTTTATTTTGAAACTCTACATCAGAATGTCCTGATTTTTTCTGAGTGACTAGATGGGGTGTCCTGCTATCACCCTGGAGTGAGATGAGTCTTTGATACTGGACAGTTTTTGTTTTATTCTCATCTAAACAGAGAGGGATGATAGCTCATATATGAGATTTCAAAGGTCTTTTATTTTGAAACTCTACATCAGAATGTCCTGATTTTTTCTGAGTCACTAGATGGGGTGTCCTGCTTTCACCATGGAGTTAGATGAGTCTTTGACATTGGACTCTATTTGTTTTATTCTCATCTAAAAACAGGATTGATAGCTCATATATGAGACTTCAAAGGTATTTTATTTTGAAACTCTACATCAGAATGTCCTAATCTTTTCTGAGTGACTAGGTGGGGTGTCCTGCTATCACCCTGGAGTGAGATGAGTCTTTGATACTGGAGAGTTTTTGTTTTATTCTCATCTAAACAGAGAGGGATGATAGCTCATATATGAGATTTCAAAGGTCTTTTATTTTGAAACTCTACATCAGAATGTCCTGATGTTTTCGGAGTAACTAGAAATGGTGTCCTGCTATCACCATGGAGTTAGATGAGTCTTTGATACTGGACAGTTTTTGTTTTATTCTCATCTAAAAACAGGGATGATAGCTCATGCAATAGAGATTTCAAAGGTCTTTTATTTTGAATTCTACATCAGAATGTCCTGATTCTCCCTGAGTGACTAGGTGGGATGTCCTGCTATCACCCTGGAGTGAGATGAGTCTTTGATATTGGACAGTATTTGTTTTATTCTCATCTAAATACAGGGATGATAGCTCATATATGAGATTTCAAAGGTCTTTTATTTTGAAACTCTACATCAGAATGTCCTGATGTTTTCGGAGTGACTAGAAGGGATGTCCTGCAATCACCCTGGAGTGAGATGAGTCTTTGATACTGGACAGTTTTTGTTTTATTCTCATCTAAAAACAGGGATGATAGCTCATACAATAGAGATGTCAAAGGTCTTTTATTTTGAAACTCTAAATCAGAAAGTCCTGATTCGCCCTGAGTGACTAGGTGGGGTGTCCTGTTATCACCCTGAAGGGAAATTAGTATTTGATACTGGACAGTTTTTGTTTTATTCTTATCTAAATACAGAGGGATGATAGCTCATATATGAGATTTCAAAGGTCTTTTATTTTGAAACTGTACATCAGAATGTCCTGATTCTCCCTGAGTGACTAGGTGGGGTGTCATGCTATCACCCTGGAGTGAGATGAGTCTTTGATACTGGACAGTTATTGTTTTATTCTCATCTAAAAACAGGGATGATAGCTCATATATGAGACTTCAAAGGTATTTTATTTTGAAACTCCACATCAGAATGTCCTGATTTTTTCTGAGTGACTAGATGGGGTGTCCTGCTATCACCATGGAGTTAGATGAGTCTTTGATAATGGACAGTGTTTGTTTTATTCCCATCTAAAAACAGGGATGATAGCTCATATATGAGACTTCAAACGTATTTTATTTTGAAAATCTACATCAGAATGTCCTGATTCTCCCTGAGTGACTAGGTGGGTTGTCCTGCTATCAACCTGGATTGAGATGAGTCTTTGATACTGGACAGTTTTTGATTTATTCTCATCTAAACAGAGAGGGATGATAGCTCATATATGAGATTTCAAAGTTCTTTTATTTTGAAACTCTACATCAGAATGTCCTGATTTTTTCTGAGTGACTAGATGGGGTGTCCTGCTATCACCATGGAGTTAGATGAGTCTTTGATACTGGACATTCTTTTTTTTTTATTCTCATCTAAAAACAGGGATGATAGCTCATGCAATAGAGATTTCAAAGGTCTTTTATTTTGAAACTGTACATCAGAATGTCCTGATTCTCCTTGAGTGACTAGGTGGGGTGTCCTGCTATCACCCTGGAGTGAGATGAGTCTTTGATATTGGACAGTATTTGTTTTATTCTCATCTAAAAACAGGGATGATAGCTCATATATGAGACTTCAAAGGTCTTTTATTTTGAAACACTACATCAGAATGTCCTGATATTTTCTGAGTTCTCTAGGTGGGGTGTCCTGCTATCACCCTGGAGTGAGATGCGTCTTTGATATTGGACAGTTTTTGTTTTATTCTCATCTAAAAACAGGAATGATAGCTCATGCAATAGAGATTTCAAAGGTATTTTATTTTGAAACTGTACATCAGAATGTCCTGATTCTCCCTGAGTGACTAGGTGGGGTGTCCTGCTATCACTCTGGAGTGAGATGAGTCTTTGATATTGGACAGTATTTGTTTTATTCTCATCTAAATACAGGGATGATAGCTCATATATGAGACTTCAAAGGTATTTTATTTTGAAACTCTACATCAGAATGTCCTGATTTTTTCTGAGTGACTAGATGGGGTGTCCTGCTATCACACTGGAGTGAGATGAGTCTTTGATACTGGACAGTTTTTGTTTTATTCTCATCTAAACAGAGAGGGATGATAGCTCATATATGAGATTTCAAAGGTCTTTTATTTTGAAACTCTACATCAGAATGTCCTGATTTTTTCTGAGTCGCTAGATGGGGTGTCCTGCTTTCACCATGGAGTTAGATGAGTCTTTGACATTGGACTCTATTTGTTTTATTTTCATCTAAAAACAGGATTGATAGCTCATATCAGAGACTTCAAAGGTATTTTATTTTGAAACTCTACATCAGAATGTCCTAATCTTTTCTGAGTGACTAGGTGGGGTGTCCTGCTATCACCCTGGAGTGAGATGAGTCTTTGATACTGGAGAGTTTTTGTTTTATTCTCATCTAAACAGAGAGGGATGATAGCTCATATATGAGATTTCAAAGGTCTTTTATTTTGAAACTCTACATCAGAATGTCCTGATGTTTTCGGAGTAACTAGAAAGGGTGTCCTGCTATCACCATGGAGTTAGATGAGTCTTTGATACTGGACAGTTTTTGTTTTATTCTCATCTAAAAACAGGGATGATAGCTCATGCAATAGAGATTTCAAAGGTATTTTATTTTGAATTCTACATCAGAATGTCCTGATTCTCCCTGAGTGACTAGGTGGGGTGTCCTGCTATCACCCTGGAGTGAGATGAGTCTTTGATATTGGACAGTATTTGTTTTCTTCTCATCTAAATACAGGGATGATAGCTCATATATGAGATTTCAAAGGTCTTTTATTTTGAAACTCTACATCAGAATGTCCTGATGTTTTCGGAGTGACTAGAAGGGATGTCCTGCTATCACCATGGAGTTAGATGAGTCTTTGATACTGGACAGTTTTTGTTTTATTCTCATCTAAAAACAGGGATGATAGCTCATGCAATAGAGATTTCAAAGGTATTTTATTTTGAATTCTACATCAGAATGTCCTGATTCTCCCTGAGTGACTAGGTGGGGTGTCCTGCTATCACCCTGGAGTGAGATGAGTCTTTGATATTGGACAGTATTTGTTTTCTTCTCATCTAAATACAGGGATGATAGCTCATATATGAGATTTCAAAGGTCTTTTATTTTGAAACTCTACATCAGAATGTCCTGATGTTTTCGGAGTGACTAGAAGGGATGTCCTGCTATCACCCTGGAGTGAGATGAGTCTTTGATACTGGACAGTTTTTGTTTTATTCTCATCTAAAAACAGGGATGATAGCTCATAAAATAGAGATGTCAAAGGTATTTTATTTTGAAACTCTAAATCAGAAAGTCCTGATTCGCCCTGAGTGACTAGGTGGGGTGTCCTGTTATCACCCTGAAGGGAAATGAGTATTTGATACTGGACAGTTTTTGTTTTATTCTTATCTAAATACAGAGGGATGATAGCTCATATATGAGATTTCAAAGGTCTTTTATTTTGAAACTGTACATCAGAATGTCCTGATTCTCCCTGAGTGACTAGGTGGGGTGTCATGCTATCACCCTGGAGTGAGATGAGTCTTTGATACTGGACAGTTATTGTTTTATTCTCATCTAAAAACAGGGATGATAGCTCATGCAATAGAGATTTCAAAGGTCTTTTATTTTGAAACTGTACATCAGAATGTCCTGATTCTCCTTGAGTGACTAGGTGGGGTGTCCTGCTATCACCCTGGAGTGAGATGAGTATTTGATACTCGACAGTTTTTGTTTTATTCTCATCTAAACAGAGAGGGATGATAGCTCATATATGAGATTTCAAAGGTCTTTTATTTTGAAACTCTACATCAGAATGTCCTGATTTTCTCTGAGTGAATAGATGGGGTGTCCTGCTATCACCATGGAGTTAGATGAGTCTTTGATACTGGACAGTGTTTGTTTGATTCCCATCTAAAAACAGGGATGATAGCTCATATATGAGACTTCAAAGGTATTTTATTTTGAAACTCTAAATCAGAATGTCCTGATTTTTTCTGAGTGACTAGGTGGGGTGTCCTTCTATCACCCTGGAGTGAGATGAGTCTTTGATACTGGACAGTTTTTGTTTTATTCTCATCTATAAACAGGGATGATAGCTCATACAATAGAGATTTCAAAGGTCTTTTATTTTGAAACACTACATCAGAATGTCCTGATGTTTTCTGAGTTCTCTAGGTGGGGTGTCCTGCTATCACCCTGGAGTGAGATGCGTCTTTGATACTGGACAGTTTTTGTTTTATTCTCATCTAAAAACAGGAATGATAGCTCATGCAATAGAGATTTCAAAGGTCTTTTATTTTGAAACTGTACATCAGAATGTCCTGATTCTCCCTGAGTGACTAGGTGGGGTGTCCTGCTATCACTCTGGAGTGAGATGAGTCTTTGATATTGGACAGTATTTGTTTTATTCTCATCTAAAAACAGGAATGATAGCTCATGCAATAGAGATTTCAAAGGTCTTTTATTTTGAAACTGTACATCAGAATGTCCTGATCTTTTCGGAGCGACTAGAAGGGGTGTCCTGCTATCACCCTGGAGTGAGATGAGTCTTTGATACTGGACAGTTATTGTTTTATTCTCATCTAAAAACAGGGATGATAGCTCATATATGAGACTTCAAAGGTATTTTATTTTGAAACTCTACATCAGAATGTCCTGATTTTTTCTGAGTGACTAGATGGGGTGTCCTGCTATCACCCTGGAGTGAGATGAGTCTTTGATACTGGACATTTTTTGTTTTATTCTCATCTAAACAGAGAGGGATGATAGCTCATATATGAGATTTCAAAGGTCTTTTATTTTGAAACTGTACATCAGAATGTCCTGATTTTTTCTGAGTGACTAGATGGGGTGTCCTGCTTTCACCATGGAGTTAGATGAGTGTTTGATACTGGACAGTGTTTGTTTTATTCCCATCTAAAAACAGGGATGATAGCTCATATATATGTTTTTCGATGCTTTAATTTGATTTATTTCATGTTATTTTAACACAACATTACTTTTTTCATATTTTTCAACATACTGTGATATTCTGTTTTTGTCTTTCTCTCCTTTTTCCATTATATTTTTGAAAAACTACATAGTGTTTTTTAGCAAAATACAACATGCAACTAATACATTATACAATATTACGACTTTTTGCCATATTTTCAACACAATATACTTGTACCTTTTTTGTGGTTGTAGGGCTTCAAGATATTTTGCATGTCATGCATAAACACGGTGTCATCTTTTCCTTGAAACTGACGTGCTGTCCGTTTTACAAAACAAATTATTTTTCTGCTTCTTCATCCTCTGAAATTTCCTCCCCCGTCCCTCTTCCTTCAGCCAGCACAACAAGAATCAAGGTGGATCTGTGAAATGAAACACCTCTTCCCAAAGCATGACTTCCCTATTGAGAGCATGCGTCTAGGGCAGTAGGGTCTAAACCAATTGGCCAGATATACTAACATACAGAACGTACAGTATGTTGGAAGACTAACCATTTATCCAGTTCAAGCTGTCTTTAAGATGTGGAATTGCGCTCTGACTATTTCCCGTAAAATGGTGACAAACTATTACTTATTCTTAAATTTGACCTCTTGCTGCTTGGTTGAAAATGATAGATGAAAAATAACTTTTTAAAAAAAGACTCAAACAGTGAGGGACATTATACTGGTGAAAAAACTCTCAATTCTACAGATGACTCCCCCCATTCAACGCAATAAGTCCCTCCCTCCACTCAGCAAACCATCTAAAACTAAGCACCCCCAATAAGACGACAGTTTGAAAACTAGCCATGGATCTGAGAAAAACCAAGTCTCTCCCCATGAGTTGCAGCCAGGAACAAACTCCTGGACTACCATCATCACCACCATTCTGGACACCCGAATCTTGCAGAACTACTGCTGCTTATTTTGCTCCTTGGGCCAAGACGTCTCTGTTTATGGACACAGTGAAATCAGTGTTGGTTGATATTGTGGAGGGGGTGATACATCGGTACAGAGAAGAAATATGCAACGGATGCCGAGTCAGTCACCCCGGCCAGAGGCAACACGATTGTCTGAATGACATGCCCATTTTTTTCTTCAGAAACAATTACAACGCGTTAATGAAAAGACTCTGGCTCACCGACTTCATAAGTGAGATCGACCAGACTCTTATTGATAAAGAAATTTTCACGGATGATTGGAGGATCCAAAGCGCTTCGGAGGCTTTTCTGCACAATCTCAAAAATTGTAGACGCCTCAAGGAGAGACTTGAAAAGATCCATGCCGAGTTGGATGGAGAATAAGAAGACTAATAACCTGCGGTTGATTGAAGCCAGGGATTTTTTCTTTTTTGATACATTGACTTTTTCTTTAAAGTAAAATAAAAATGGGGAACTACTATGCAAAATGCTCGGTATATATTGATCAGAATGTAGTCAATACCCTTTTAATGAGTGTGGTGATGAGGACGATTGAAAACAGAGTGAATAGTGATCCCCGTGTAAACAGAATGGCTGAAGTTTGTAAACTAGAAGACATTTTGGATATCGTTCGTTCTGGCAGTACTATTCCTGGTCATTGGGAAACGATTTTAAACGAGACATTTAAAGTGGTCCTGGAATCTTCATTTCCCGAAACATTCTGTAACATTACCGAAGAAATGAAAAAAATATCAAAAGTGTATAATGTGCTCTCATTGTATGCTCTGTGTGTAGATGTAATGCATCTTTGTGTCAAAAACAGCATACACATGAATATTTTGACTGAAGTGAAAAAACTCCATCATGATATTTCCAGTAATCTGGGGAATTCTGAGCTGGAGACGGTCCTGGGAATGTTACAATCAGTATAACTATTGATTTTGTGTGTGAAATATTTTAAATGTAAATAGGACATTTAAAAAAAATAATAATTTAAAGTGTTTTTTACATTTTTAAAAACTGTTGTCTTCATTATAGCAAGGGGAGCGTGTCTGATACATGTGTATTACAGTCCTTCACATGCACTCTTGTCTTCATTATAACAAGGGGAGGGTAACAGGGAAGATGTATGATACATGTGTATTGAAACGTGCGTATTATACCCCCACAGAAACACAGAAACATGGAAACACAGAAACACAGAAAACACTGAAACCACTGAAATACTGAAAAAACACAGAAAAACTGAAACACCGACACACAGAAACACCGAAACACAGAGACACAGAACCGCAGAAACACAGAAACACCGAAACACAGAGACACAGAACCACAGAGACACAGAAACACAGAAACACAAAAACACATTGGCCCAAAAGTGGGCGGAGCCGTTATTTTTGCCCGGAAGTGACGCATTTGTTACTCTCATCTATTAAAAAAAAAGACAAGACTCCTCCGAATGCGGCCCGCAAATGCAGCCTTTTTTCCCCAGATTTAGAGGATACATCTGATGTACACTCCGCGGTTTATCATAAACCAGGATGCAACGGGTGACGGTGACGAATGAGTTTTAAAAAATATATATGGCTTGTAACGTCCCATCAACGGCTACAACGGTTTTAGCTGGATTCGTTTTTAAATGTAAGTATGGGGTTTCAACTCATCCAAATAGTAAACGGCATGAAAGAAAAGTAAACCTATTTAATTTATGTATTTAAATATACGGGCAATTGGAGATGTCTTCTTTATATTACATATATAAAATAATATGAAATGAAAATATTTCTAAACCCTGTTTGGTTTTCATAGAGCCTCCAGAAAAACGCGATCCTGCGATCGCAGAATTTAACGCATAGTCAGCAAAATGGCGCAGATTTTTAAAAGGCCGCATATTTATCAAAAGGCCTCATAATCCCCGCATTTTTCCACACAAAGATGAGAAAAAAAAAAGTTAACTCGTGAAGTAGTGATGATGATGACGTGACGTCATCAGCTCACGCATCACAGAAGGTAAACAACACCGTAGAGTGAACGTGTGGAACTCACACGAGAGAGAAAACACCAAGATGAAAAAATCTGATCCATCTCATTTACCGACGAACATTTCTGCTAAAGACCGGGCAAAGCAGTACCCCGATGTCTTTCACAAAAGTGGGGGGAAACTATTCTGCACCCCGTGCAACTGTGCGTTGGAAGTCTTAGAGAAAATTGACGGTGACGACCCACTTTGATTCATTCAAACATTCGAAAATGCTTTCTGCTGCTGCGGACAAGAAAGCCAAACAACTCACGTTCACCGAGGCACCAACCTCCAAAACCCTTTCGAGGGCTACAAGAAACGAAGTGAGTAGCCTACAAGATTGAAGCTGGTCAGATAACGAACGAGTAAATTAAAACAGAATGAGGTGTGTGTGTGTGTGTGTGTGTGTGTGTGTGTGTGTGTGTGTGTGTGTGTGTGTGTGTGTGTGTGTGTGTGCGTGTGTGTGCGTGTGTGTGTGTGTGTGTGTGTGTGTGTGTGTGTGTGTGTGTGTGTGTGTGTGTGTGTGTGTGTGTGTGTGTGTGTGTGTGTGTGTGTGTGTGTGTGTGTGTGTGTGTGTGTGTGTGTAAAATAGCCCAATTGATTTTACAATAAATAAACATTGAATGTGTTTAATTGAATAGGAAAGGGGTTTAACGTAAGTGGCAGGTTTTGTGTGAGAGAGAATAAATAAGACAGCCCAATATTTTTTTTTAAATCTATTATTTTTCGCAATTTTCCGCATATTTCGCAATTTCAGCGCATAAAATCACAGAAAAACCCTGCATGTTTAATCGCATAATCAAGGATTTTAGCCCGCATAATCAAGGATTTTAGCCCGCATAATCAAGGATTTTTGCCCGCGTTTTTCTGGAGGGTCTATCATATTGTTGGGATTCATTATAAAGCTAATTTATTTATTTAACTGCTTTTGTTATACAAATCTTACTGCAACAATTTTGAAAACAGTTTGAAAACAGTTTGAAAACAGTTTGAAAATATTTTGCCTAGTGTCAGAAATTATTACCGGCACTTGTGACTGCAGCTGGTTGCTAGGTGACGGGGGCGGCAAAATGTAGGGGTTACTGCCGGTGACGTACAAGGACATGCTCCGTAGACCGTCTCATTTCAAAGTCAGCGGAGGACCCAAGCTGGGTCCTCCGCGGACTGCGAGATGCGAGATGCGAATTGGGACACAGGCTTCATCTTCGGCAGTTATAGCGGTCGCGGTAAAGCAGGATATACAATAGTTGTTTTTTGTCTTACTGGTGTTTTATCATCTCAGCTGGTGTGAGTGCAGAATATTGAATATAACCTTGACTATTACTGTGTACTTCATTTATCTGAAAGCATTATTTAATGATACTATTTTATATATATATATATATATAGTCCTACACACATTTATTCATTTACAAACATATATATATAAACACACAATAATAGTAGATTATCTATTCAAAAGTGTACAGTAATTTACAATAACACGGGAATAATAAACGGAGCGCTCTCTCCCTCTCCTGACAGCCCGTCAGTCTCATGCAGCTCGCGGATCAGTAATGAGTGACCCGACAGTAAAACTAAACATATCTATAACTAGTTTAGGTAGTTTGAGAGGTAATTAAAATAGCTACGTGTGATATTCTAACCTGAAGTGTGTTTTGTTCCGCTCACCGCTGCAGGTGATCATGCAGAGCTGCGTGTCGACTCGTCAGCAGCAGCTGATCTCTCTCTCCCGTCAGATTAGACTTCACTTGCGTTTATGTCCATATCGATCAGATCTAGCTAGTTCTAGCTAATGATATGCCTATCTGCTGCTTATCAAAAGACACCTAAGACCTAAGCGTCGCTATGCAAACGGGTGAGGCCACAAAGTATAGCGCAGCATTATGCATTTGTTTACATGCCCACCGGAACCCCGAGGCATTACCAACAGATCAACGCACAATCAACCCATACAGCACATCTCTTTCTCCACATTAAGTGTTAGACATTAGAATTAACTATTCTTGTCTGTCACATACTCTTCTGTCTGTCACATAAGTGGCACAAGTTGTTGATTTTGAACGGACACTTTGACCAGAGAGATTTAGATTTGCCGGCCTTCAGCATATTTTACCGGTCGTAGTCCGGTAATTACCGGCTAACGGGAACTCTGGCAGACAGGTGTCGGTGGTTGAATTTATCTACAATGTTGCAACCTTGTGCAGCAATGGCAGGGGCAGAAACACAAGTCTTACACACATAAACACAAGTAATTAATCATGTCATTTGTTTTAGATAAATAAGGGAAAAACACCAAACAACGGTTAATGTCCTTTTCCAAAATCAGCCTGAGGGGGTAATATATAATAAATACATAAAGATAAAGTCCATTGTTATAATGGGGTATTTTATTTGTAAATTACCCTTATAACCCAGCCTCATGGTGCACATGATTCTTTGCTTGGACATTTTGTTGGTTTGAGTCATTTGAGCTCGGATTCTAGTAGGGACATAAAGTAATACGTATCTTAGAAAGATATGAACTTCATCTTGGTGAAGTTGATGCTGAATTCACTATTTAGTAGATAATCATGTGAGACTTTATCTTAGCACTACGGTCTGTCTGCTGAGCCTACCTATTATATATATATATTAGGGCCGGGACTCGATTAAAAAAATGTATCTAATTAATTAGAGGCTTTGTAATTAATTAATCAAAATTAATCGCATTTTTAATCACATATACATATTTGACCTGAGAACAGTGAGAAGCAATTTTGTTTCACATGGATTTTAGTATACCATTGAATAATGACTGAATACATAAGCTTAAGCAACAAAACATTGTTTATTTTTTTCAAGGTGGTACTTAACCAAGACCAACAGAAAAATGCAATTTTTGCCATAAAGTGTAGCAATAGCATATTTAGGAATATAGTACATTTCAGAGATTCAGGTAGCCTATAGGTAGGTAGACCTTCTGTAAACTATAACACTTTGTTTTTTTAAGTAAAACACAATACTTTCAAGTACATTCAGAACATTGGAAACCCTGACTATTAGAAAACATCTCTCTGTTGCTTCAGAGGCCATAACAGACTTTGTTGATTTACCAACAGTTGATTTAAAAAATCTAATCAATTTCAGTCCAACTCTCTCAATAACCTTGGCCAAAACAATAAACAGTTCAACATAAAGTGCCAGTTGCACCAACAACGTAATAAATAGTTCAACATAAAGTGTACCATTTAAAATAAAATAATAAAGTGCCAGTGATTGACCTCAATCCCTCCAATATCCTGATGAAAAATAAAATCTCTCTGTTGCATAGGCCCCTGTTTGATCAACGCGAATTGGGTGTGGGTCCTTGTACTCCGAGTCGGGCTAAATTCCACGCTAGCTTCCACGCTAGCTGCTATATGTTTTGCATTGAGGTGATACTTGAGGCTTGATGTGCTGGGGTGATATGCGAATTCCTTTTTGCATAATTTGCAAACAACCGTGCTCTTATTGACGCTTCCATCCGTCCGTTTTTTAAAACAAAATGTCCCATCCACGGGGCCAACCAAAGCGGTCTCATCAGCTTCTTCGTTTATGTTTGACTATTGTTCACTGTGGTTTGTTGTTGTCTGAAGTCATGAACGTTAGTTGGTGCTCCAGTATAATCGGTACCTTTGAAACTCATCCAGTGAGAAACGTTCCGCGGTGCAAAAATAAGTTTGATTAAAATGCGTTAATTTTTTTAACGCGTTAATTTTTGTGTAATTAATTAATCTTAATTAACGCGTTAAAGTCCCGGCCCTAATATATATATATATATTGTTATAAATTAAAATCAATGTTTTGATGGTATAATGTAGCTTAACCATACCGTCAGTTTAAACGCTCTTTTATACTGAAAAACCAGAAATTCTTGTGCACAAGTAGTTAAGCTTTTATTCTGAAAATCCTTCATCTACGGTTAGCATTTAGCATGTGGCTAATATACGATTTCCTAAAGAGGTGAATTGAGTAGCGAAATGACATGGAGTGGTGCAAACCGAAACCTACTGATTTAACACTACAACTATAGATGTCAAGATACTAACATGCTGAATATTAAATGAAAGTACAGTTTATTTGAATACACTATTGTTTACAGATGAGAGTAGCATGTGACAACATCCGGAATGACCGGAAACCAAACCAGCCGTGAAGCATTTTCTGTATGTTTTAGAGTATTGATTACAGCGTTTAGAATGTGTTACATGAAAAGTGATGAAAGACAATATGAGGAGAAAAGGCGTGTTAAGCATATGTTGAAGGTGAAAAGTACCTATCCTCTGTTTAAATGCAACAACGGACATTAGAGGCGAGGCGAGCCGGCTGGCGGGGAGGAGCCAGCAGAGGATATATAACGGCACCGAACGGGGGATTGGCTCTTCTCTTCTTGCTCAGGAGAGCCAGATCACAGCTGTTTTCTGCCGGAACAATATTCTGTCTATAACACTACCGCACCTTTTTTAATTAAAGTATCCCATTTGAATCTTTTCAGAGACTCCATTTAGTCTCATTTTAAAGCTTCTCTCCTGGACGCGAGAATAAAGAACATATTTAACAATTGGGGACCCGGACGTGATCTCGAACCACCGGGAGAGCAGTTGCAGTTTTCAAAGGAGCTTGAACAATGCTGGCAGACATACACTCGGGCCCATACAGAAAGGTAAAGAAGTACCTGTTTATTCAAAATCTTCAATAGATTACATGGTGAACACTAGGAGTGTGTGTCTGTCTGGTAAGTTGGACTCCTGAGAAAGACTGCCTAAATTTAAGTTAAAACAAGCCTAAATTGATAAACATTGGTATCCTACCACACGTGGCGTTGCTTTGTCACAGGCAGGGTGAGTTCAATTTATTTTGTTCTATTTAACCCTGAATGCTGCATGCTATTCGTTTGTCTGTTATTACATGTCGGCTAGAGGCCAATCACTTATATAAGTGTCTTTTGTTGCGTTTTAAGTTAACGTGAATGGTTTTAGGCCATTAAGCAGTCGGGACTGCTTGAGGCAAAGACACAGCCAAAGTTTGAAGCTAAGGTTATTGGAGTGAGTGTTTTGTGTTAACAACAGTGTGAAGCTGTTTTAAAAAAGTCATTTTTCAAGGAAAAGGCATGAGGAGTTTGAAGCTTTCGGTGGTTACTTTATTTCTGTTTTCAAAAGACATTGCGTTGTGGATTACGGCACGAAGTGCGACATTCGTGCGTTAGATAAACGATATTCTTCTGATTGTGTTTGGATAGCGTCCCATTTTGTCCCATAAATAGTGTGTTTAAACAGAAGAGATGACCATACTGGCTCTTAAAGTCAAAACATTTACGTACATGGGTAGAGGGCTATGACGTAAGGGTATAAGGCCCATTTATCATTGTAAACTAAATAGAAATGTTATTTTAAACTACAGTGTTGTGTGTTGAATTTACTAGACAAAATATCACCTCACCATTATTTCAACTCCAGGTGTTTTCTCAAATCCCTTTGTTCTTCAGGTCAAAGGTTGGATAACCAGTTGCCATCTTGTCTTGACCTCATGTTCACAGTGAGCCACACGGCAGTCGCCATTTCATGAAATGCTAATTGAAGTACTCTGTTTGCTTTAACACACTGAGGCTAGGCATTCCATCTTCTAAAGCACATCATACTTCTTTTTAGAGTTAGAACTATTGGAAGTACTTCTGCTGGTAAATGTGTATTGGCGGTTTTGTGAATATTCTTGTTTGCAAATGTGTTTTGGCGGTTATGTGCTTTGTTGTTTAACCATAGTGTAATGTTCTTCCTATTTTAAAGATATTTTTAAGGAAACTAAGTTTCTCCTTGTTAAAAACGAGTCAGTTTTGCAACAGCTATTCCCTAGTGGATTAAGCTGGAAATTAAAATAGCGCACTCTGGTGGTAGTACAGAATTATTACCCAAATAGAAGAAACACCATAACATTGTGAAGTATAATTTTAAGTGTTATAAATAAACACATGCTTGATCGCCAAGACAGAATTGCAAGTGGTTTCTAATTATAAGAGAAGAAACTTTACATAATACTTTTTCAAACACCAATTTATTGAAGCTAACACAAGTGGTGACATTAGCATAATTTCATACATTTCGGTATGCACTGTACACAGGAGATTTGGATTTGAACCATATTCATATTTCAAAGTCAAAACCATATACGGTACAACTTTATTTTAACATTTCATATTTTAATTTTGCACATTTTTTATATATTAATTAACTTTATTAATATTTTACCTAAAACTTTAAAAAAAAAAAAAAATCTATAATTAAAAAAAAAAAAACATCTATAAAACCTTGAGCAATTTAAAAAAAAAAAAAGATTTAAAGTTCGGACTAACAGCAACGACGGTGCTAGTCAGAAGATTAGTGCTTCATCTTTGATAAGTTAATAAATAATTAGAGAACATGTCACCAAAACAAACTAAATTGAGACTAGACGCAGGGCCAGGCTCAACAGCAGATATCAAGGGAAGGATACAAATCAGATCAGATGCTATAACAGTTCCAAATCTTAGACAAAAGACATGCAACCACATGGAGAAACTGTTGGAACAATGGCAAACGAGAGGACTGTATCCAGCTGATGATCAACCAACACCAACGAAAGCCCATAGAAAAGCAGTAATTGACCATGAAAATTGAGAATACCTGCGAGAACAACAAGCATGGATCAAAGCCGGACAACCCCCTTGGTATGGACCTGCTAAAAGCGCTATAAACAGAGCTGAAAAAAGAAAATCTAGAGTTACAAGTCTGGTACTCCATATAAAATATGTCAGCCAAGAATCAACGAACAGCATGTATGTGGCTCAAGGAGCAGAGCTCACAGCAAAGGAAGATAAGAAAAAAAAGACAGAAGAAGCTCCAGTAATCCAACCTTCAAAGCTCCTTCCAAGCCTGAAAGATGCGCCTCCTCCCTACATGACAGAAGAATACAGTTTCTTTCAACCCCCAATACAAGCTCCAACTCTAGGTGTTTTAGGAGGAGTATTGGAGTTGGACGGTCTCCCCACAGCTACACGTGTCAAAGACTTGGAGTATGAGGTAAGACTCCTATCTGGTGAGCTCCACAGAAGATTGGAAGAACTAGGCAGAAGAATGGAAGAGGAGCTCAACAGAAAGATGGAAGACCTCAGCAAACGTATGGAAGCACAAGTCAAGAGAAGAGAAGGCGAAGGTTCTCCAGACACCACAACCGTAACTGAAGCTGGAAGACTCAAGAACTGCTCAACACTCACGCTACCGGTGATAGCGGCTGGAGAAGGAGGATTGAAATACCAATCATGGACTCACAGAGACATGGAAGCATTAGCGGCAAAACTACCTCCACTTACACAAGGAGGTCAGAAGTGGGTGAATGATCTGGAGAAATACACAGTCCAAGACCACCTGTGCTTGGGAGACATGAGGGCACTGCTTGGACGGATAGAAGGAAGACTAGAGGCAAGAGCAGTGGATTCCAAGGCCAAATGCACCAACTCTCCAGATTACATTTTTCTTCAACAAAGTCAGGTCGAGGTATTGGGCTGCCATTCGTCAAATCTACCCAACAACACGGAGTTTACATGCCCTCAACAGCCTGAGAAAAGAACCGGGGGAAGACATGTATGCCTTCCTGAAGAGATGTGAAGGAGTGTGGGAGGACTGCACTGGAGAACTACATGACGTTTCACCGTCTGTCGTAATGCTATGGAAGAACGCGGTCATTAACGCCCTTCCCCAATCAGTGCAGGCAAGCCTGGGAGATGTGGTGGCATTAGACGCTATACCCATTGAAGAATGGAGACAACATCTCATTTACCACGATATGAAATACCAAGCAACCCAGAGATGTCAAAGACGTACAGGATTTCCCAACATGAACCAAATGCCACAGACAGCCTGGTATCAACCACAACAATGAGGAAGCTTAGAGGACCAGACCATCAGGTGATGCATCTTCAGCACTAGAGTATTTTGAAATCCAGCTACATAGAGCCACATATGTCACCACAGGAGGGAGAGGTTGAATGTTATTTAAAAGATAGTGAGTAGAATATTGCATTTACACATAGAGCATCCACAGATTAGAAGTAGCAGAGTAGAACATTTAGCAGACTATTTTTGTAATTATGAGAAGGAAAATACATTACGAGTGATGTTGTTCCCCCACACAACTAGTGAGGTCAAGAAGACGGGCTTCCACCCAAAATATGCAAGGGGCGGCGATACACCTGACGTGAAGCTGTCCAGACCTGAAAACAGAAACTCGATTCTGCTGTGGTGAATTCTGGCTACAAAGGGAGGTGTCCGATAGGGTCGCTTGTCTCAAACCAGTGAAGAAGTCAACAAGAACCCAGCTGAACTAGAGAGTGACTGTTAGCGGGAGAACTGTGACGGAGCGACAGAGACTGGCCCAACATTTTCCAGCTAGTACATAGATAGACCCCGTCAGAAGACCAGGGCTGTGTTTAAAGGGGAACTTCATTTATTCTTAGCCAGAAGTGCAGTTTTTAATCAAACAATTATGTGATTTATGGAGTCAGATTACATTTTTCTCATAAACACAATTTTATAATCGGTCTGAAGTATCTGTTTTAAGGCATGAGCCGCAGATTAAATAACATAACACTGATTGAGAGTTTGGATGAAGAAGTTGTAGGGTTTTTACAACAGTTTCAAGAATCAGTCTTTATTTATTTATTCTTGAGTAACTTTACTGATTTATAGTGTAGTGCGTAAGGCAATATCTTATTTGAGTGAGGGCCACCAGCCCTTCATGCAGGTCACTCTCTGTGAGAATAGTTCATATTTTCCCTCCAGTTTGGAGAAAGATTATTTTATCATATGTTAGTTCAGCAGTATCAACCAATCCTCTAATCCTAGAATTATTGAGACGCATTAGCGACACCAGGGGTATTGTTTTTCGCAGCAACGATGATGCATAATACCATGACAAAAGCCATTATTGAAACAAGTAAACTATTAGAAGTGCTAATTGCTGATTTTTTTTAGTGAATATTCATTTATACCATCAGAAAACCATAAATCATACAATATTTCTGTACCCCTTGTGGGTACACGGAGAAGTTATATTTATTTAATGCAACGTTATGGGTTTTACATGTCCTGTTCAGAATAGGGTAATCATTGCAATATTAATTGAGCATTTTATGCTCAAAGGAGGGAGTGTCATGATTATACAGATATGTTGATTTCAGTGACGTTTTAGTGAATAAATAATAACATGTAGTTAACAATAGGTCTCATAACAACAAGAGGTATGCCGAAGCTTGGGCCTTCTCCAATGAGAGAGTGGTCCAGTTTTAGATATTAGACAAATAGAAGTGAATGAATATGTCAGAACTCTGAGTAATATTATGCAAGTTTTGTCTACACAGGCTAGGAAAACTACAGAGATACCAAACGAGACACCAGAAGAGACTCCTGTTCGGCCAGGTGATTGGGTGAGGGTGAAGGTTCACAAAAGACAGTGGGCTCATCCCCGGTGGACGGAAGCGTGAAAAGTTGTAACAAACTTCACACGCGCTCCGGTTTAAAGGTAAAGAAAAAGGAGCAAATTGACACCACCTCACACATTGTCACCCTTCACTGGCAACTTCCAGAACATTATTGGGAGTTAGGACTGATTTCGCAGAGCTGGAACAAAACAATAAATAGAAATAAAATAAAGATAGAAACAGCTCAAAAGACAAATTGTCTATAGATTTTTATAGATTGTACATTAATGTGAAAACCTATTTTTTGTTTTACATCTGAAAAAGAGTCCAATTTTTTATGTTATTTTTGTACTCATTATTTAAATTCTGTAACGGACACAACCAGGGATAAAATAGAGATGATGACAAGAACAAAGCCAAACCAATTGTGGGGTCCCCTAGGGATAAGAGGCAGAATAGCATTGTTGATAGTGCTCATTACACTTGGCACCTTTCTGGTTGGATGGGGAGTACAATATCAAGTGAAACATGGAACCATTAGTTCACTCATAGAGAATGCCCACATCACTAACAAGACTCCAGCTGTGTTTCACAGACTTTCACACAACATTGGGGACCTCTGTGTCGCCTGTCAGCGCAACTTACATGATGCCGTTTAGACAATATAATAATAAAGGGCGGTGCCGGCTGTCAGCGAACCGATCCAGCCTTTCTGCGCGACTATCACTCAAATGCGGGACATAGTCTCAATGTGTGGGACGCGGGACAAATAATAAAAATGCTGTGTGTGCAGTCCCGCACAGTGCGGGACACCTGGTCACCGTACACACACAGTTCTGCCCCTCACACACACACGCTTCAAATCAAGTTGCATAAATGCTTGAGCTACGTTTTTATTATAATTACTGTGAAATCTGCCTGTTATGTTTTCGTCATTATTACAACAAACACACACTTGCAACTGATAACACTGGCAATGATTTTAGATGTATTAGACTATTAAAAAAAGAAATCATGCTTCAAATAAGTGGGGGTACGGCGTACCCCCGCGTCCAACGCCCACGACACCACTGACTGCAACTACAAAAAGCTAAGGTTTGTTTTCTCATCAGGAAATGCAGACCGGCTCAAACAAAAGATTTTTAAATCATCATCCTCACGATCATTTAATGTATCATATGTTCGCCGAATTGACATGAAAGCACTGACAAATATGAATATACTGTAGTCAACTTCATTAAAACGTTATTAACGTGCCTAAACTCAGTAATTCACCATTTCTACGCATGACAACACACTTTGTCCGTGTTTGGCTCTCTCGCCGCACAGTGAAGCGTTCCCGCATTGACGTCACTTCCGGCTTCCGCCAAAACCTCAAAATGAGTCGAAGGAATTTTCCCGCGATGTTCGAAATTATTGATATTTATCGGAACGGTATCGCTTTTTGTTTTTTAAACTGACGGTTCGAGATTACTAGTAGCCCACTATTTCATTGCACAACAGTTGTTGGGTTCGTGTCACAGGCTCTTTAAGCTATGAACAACCGATCGGTGACCTGAGCACAATTATTGAAAATGATTGTTAGACACAGGCTACTAACCCACAAGTACAGCTTTGTATGTACAAACTCTATGAACAAGATTCCCCAGCAGATAGTGGCGACATTGCAGATATGTCCAGTCACAAAAGTTACTACAGTTCTAAATAACAGTGAGATTAAAGTGATGGAGAAAATATGGAGACGTTATTTTATAGTGTGTGAAATATGTGGTGCTTGAAACATGTAGGTATTTAAATGTATAGAAGAAAATGGTTTCCTGAAAGAGTTAATTGGAGTAAACATGTTACAGTGGGTGAAAGCAATGTTTAGGGATATGGTAAAATTATTAGTAGACATGAATTGTGTTTAGATGACATTTAACAACTAAGATAGATAGTATGATTAGGAAAATAGAGTGGAAAAGGTTGGATTTATTTTATCTCAAGTGTGTTAGAATTAACTATAGATAATGCGTCCCGAGATCTCTCTCTCTCTCTCTCCGCCTGTCAGACCGCTACGACCCCAACTTCCAAGCAGACAAAAGACCTCACCACGGAAGACTCCTCCTCCTCCTCCTCCATCGAACAGACAGAGAAGCAGAGCTGAACCGTCTCCACCTGAGGAATCCAGAACTACAGGTGACATAAAAAGGCACACTCTCATCGGTCCCCCACAGGACATGAAGTTCCAAGCTGAGCCACACGATTGGGCACAAGAGCAGAGTGTGGGACATGATAGCGGAATACGCCCTCCATGCAACCAGTAGAGACTGTAAAGGAGGAGAAGAAATGCAAAGCAGTTGGGCCACTCAAAAGAGTTACAGCGGAAGGATCTAAGAGCAGATGGACTGAGGAGAAGGTGGACGGAGGAGAGGAAAGGACGGAGGAGTTGGCATGGTACGGCAGAACGTGAGGGGGTCGTGGCTTGACAACCAGAGGGGGAGAGAAGGAAAACGGGAGTGATTGAGTTTACACATAAACACACTTATTCACCATCGAGAAATACGTAAAGAAAAATATTTATTAGCCATGAATTAATCAATTGGTGAATTTATAAAGAAAGAAAGAGGAAACTATTAAATAACCCTAAAAACACACTGAGGGTAGAACATATTATTCAATCTTTTCATCATATGAACAAATTATTCTTTAAGAGATTTTTATTCATGTTTGAATTTGGGGAAGATTTAATTTGTTACAGTATAGACCTACAGTTTAAAGGGATGGTTTTAGTAACCACTCTATAAAAGCAGACAAATCTTTATTTGTATGGAAAATGTTAAAGGTAGAGCTAGTACCAAGCCAAAGATAGTATTCCAATCTAGAGTATTGATTTCTCCATTGTAGCATGGTTATTACCTCAGGAGGGAAGATTAAGGTGGAAATAACATTTGTTTTTTGTCCAAGATGTAGAGTTTTAAAAAGACACTGGGCAAAGAGCGATAGCAAAGTTTAATTTTTTTAAAACTAATGTAGTTGGGAGGAATACATGCAGGGCCTTGGATCACTCATTGTAATGGTGCATATTTGTTACAACAAACATCGTTCAGGGAGAAGGGGTTGCTCAACCCACCCTGCAGATGTTTTAAATCTTACTTGCAGCTTCACATGGAGCGCACGGCACTAGAGTATGAGTTTTAAAAGACAAGCGCCACCAGCTCCTAAAGGTCATCCATTCACCAGATGACCTGACATTTAGAGATGTTATTTAAAGGAGAAAGATACCTGCCATAAGTGTAAATTCCTGAATTAAACTACAAACCATTAACGAAATGACTTCTGTTTTTAAAATCCTTGTTAAAGGAGGGAGTAATTATCACATGCTCGGGCACCCAAGGTTCCAAACACTGTTAAAGGGGTTAGCATAGTTATTTAAGTAGACCAGAATTGAAAATAAATTAGAATAAGGCGTTATTGATATTCCACGAGTTTTCACACCATTTCAGGGACTTTATCACTGCATTAGAACAGACCACCCAAAGGTACTGAGTAGGAACTTTTAAGTGATGAAATTCTACAACTGTTGTAACTGACCAAAATCTTCTCCCAGAAATGACTGTCTAGAAAGCCGTACCCCAGAGTAGAACGTACAACGGCCCCTTCTAGAGAACATATTACTTTCATACCTTAAATGGTATGAAAGGAGGGAGGGTACATTTCTCATGAGGAGACAGTTACAAATGCTAGCAGAACAAGACGACCCACCCCCGTATACAGATGTTGATGACAATGATGAGTTAGTTTAAATGATATGGATGTTCGGAGATGAGATTGATCAATGAATGTCCAGCCGATGTGATTCTTTAAATGATATCATGTGAAGAAGTGAGCAAAATAAAATTAAAATGGAGTGAATCCATTTCAATTTACTTCATACTATTCCAAGATAGTATATTTTTATTATTCCAATTAATTTTACACTATTCTAAGATAGTCCATTTTATTTGACTTTATTATTTTATAATATTCTAATATGGTAGATTTCATGTTGTATAAATCATTGCTATTCTAAAATGGTTTGTTTCTTTTCACTTTGTAAAAACAAGTGCCTTAACACTGAGCGTGGTATGAGAACGGTTTCTTTGAAAGGAGGGAGGAAGAAATGTTCTGATACCAAGCCATTGCTGCTATTTTGAAGAATGATATTGAATGCAAACACTAGAAGTTATACACAAGGGAAAACTTTTATGTTTGAGCACAGGCAAATAATTTATTTTGTATTTTTGTAAAGTTAAGCCTATTGAACCATTCCATTTTGATTGCATGTTTGTTAATATGAGACAATGCGAAGTTCAGATGAAGAACTCATTGATTTCAGTATTATACACACCTTTTAGGTGTGTAAGGAGGGACTGTTAGAAATTAAAATCAATGTTTTGATGGTATAATGTAGCTTAAACATACCGTCAGTTTAAACGCTCTTTTATACTGAAAAACCAGAAATTCTTGTGCACAAGCAGTTAAGCTTTTATTCTGAAAATCCTTCATCTACGGTTAGCATTTAGCATGTGGCTAATATACGATTTCCTAAAGAGGTGAATTGAGTAGCGAAATGACATGGAGTGGTGCAAACCGAAACCTACTGATTTAACACTACAACTATAGATGTCGAGATACTACCATGCTGAATATTAAATGAAAGTACAGTTTATTTGAATACACTATTGTTTACAGATGAGAGTAGCATGTGACAACATCCGGAATGACCGGAAACCAAACCAGCCGTGAAGCATTTTCTGTATGTTTTAGAGTATTGATTACAGCGTTTAGAATATGTTACATGAAAAGTGATGAAAGAGAATATGAGGAGAAAAGGCGTGTTAAGCATATGTTGAAGGTGAAAAGTACCTATCCTCTGTTTAAATGCAACAACGGACATTAGAGGCAAGGCGAGCCGGCTGGTGGGGAGGAGCCAGCAGAGGATATATAACGGCACCGAACGGGGGATGGGGCTTCTCTTCTTGCTCAGGAGAGCCAGATCACAGCTGTTTTCTGCCGGAACAATATTCTGTCTGTAACACTACCGGGCCTTTTTTAATAAAAGTATCCCATTTGAATCTTTTCAGAGACTCCATTTAGTCTCATTTTAAAGCTTCTCTCCTGGACGCGAGAATAAAGAACATATTTAACAATATATATATATCCTGTACAGCGGGTGGGCTTTATACCCCCTCCCCCGTGTAGTTCTTCTTCTCTCGTTCTTTTTTGAAGACGCCGTGAAGTGGTTTTGCGGCCTGCCAGTAAATCCAGAGAAGAAGAAGACGAAGTGACTGTTAAATGTTGTGGCACTTAAAGTGCAAGAAATGCATATATGTGCCATTGTATTTTTGTTCTTTATTTTGTATTGAAGGCCAAATGGGGAGAATATTTGTTTTGTTTGTATTCTGTTATGAAAATGTACCACAATAAGCTAAGATCGAGTGGGGGTGTTAAATGTTGTACAATTATGTGCGCCCTTGCTCATTGTGTCCTGCAGAGGGCAATGTTGTCTGCAGTGCGTCCAGGACGTAACGTCACTGACTATACCTTGCACTACATGTGGCCTCTACCTTATCCGTTGAGATGTTGTTTGGATCGAGAGCTGAGCGGCAGCACAACCGCATCTCTCCTACCACGATAAATAAATATGCCTAATGAAGGCTAAAGGAAGCTGTCTACTACTGAATTCTATTAAATCTCCACCGCAACACACTCCGCCTAACAGGTTATGGGCCTAGGAATGCCAGTCTAGAGCAACAAGGTAACAGAAGAACAAGCTGTTAGTCAAGAGAAGCTACTAGTGGGACTTGGATGAAGACGGCGCTGAGAGACTCCCGCGTAAAATGAAGACAAGCCGCAACCCAATGTTTGGAGATAAGTGAACTGTATAAAGAGAAGACGTGTTAACGTGGATGCAACGTAAAAAATGGCCGGAGCAGAAACATCCTAGCAGATTTTATTCGATGGAACAGAAGATAAGTATGATCTGTGGGAGACGAGATTCCTTAGCCGTTTGCACATTTTGAAGCTAAAAGACACTATTTTGCGAGTGAAGCCGCATTAGCTGCAGATCCAGGAAAAAATGAAGACTGTTATGCACAGTTAGTGAATGCCCTGGATGATAAGAGCCTGTCATTGATAAGACATGATGCCGCCGAGGATGGAAGGAAAGCCCTGAAATTATTGAGGGAGCACTATTCAGGAAAAAGCAAGCCAAGGATTCTAAACCTGTATACATCATTGACCACCATACAAATGGCTGACAATGAAACTGTTTTTGATTACATGATAAGGGCTGAGAATATAATTGCAGCTCTACGTGATGCAGGAGAGAACATGAGTGATGGGCTGCTTGTAGCCACCATTTTGAATGGACTGCCAGATTCATTTAGGCTGTCCATGTAACACAGAACGAGGATGATGTTACATTTAAAGACTTCAAGAGAAGACTGAGGATCTATGAAGAATCTGAGAAGATGAGGACGACTGGATCTATGGACAGTGTGATGAAGACTAACACAAGGCAAAGTAGACAAGGCACCAAGACACACAGGAAGAATGGAGAAGCCACTCTGACTTGAGTGACTTGTTACAAGTGTGGAGAAAAAGGACACATTAGAAGCAAGTGCACCCAGAAAGTGTGGTGCAGTCACTGCAAGAGCAACACACACACAGAGTCCCTCTGCAGGAAAAGAGGGAAAAGAAGACGGAGCCAGGAAGAAGAGGAGGAAGAAGAGGAGGACAACGGCGACGAGGATCATTACTTCATGGCCAAGCAGGCAAACAGCGAGGAGAATATTTGTTTTGTTTGTATTCTGTTTTGAAAATGTACCACAATAAGCTAGGATCGAGTGGGGGTGTTAAATGTGGTACAATTATGTGCGCCCTTGCTCATTGTGTCCTGCAGAGGGCAATGTTGTCTGCAGTGCGTCCAGGACGTAACGTCACTGACTATACCTTGCACTACATGTGGCCTCTACCTTATCCGTTGAGATGTTGTTTGGATCGAGAGCTGAGCGGCAGCACAACCGCATCTCTCCTACTACGATAAATAAATATGCCTAATGAAGGCTAAAGGAAGCTGTCTACTACTGAGTTCTATTAAATCTCCACCGCAACGCACTCCGCCTAACAGTGACGTCAGCGTAATCTTGCCTCAGGGAAAGTACTGCGGTGTGAATGCGATTGGCACTAGCCCCCTGGCGGATTCAGTGCCATGGTACTTTAGGGCACTAAAGTACGGCAAGTCCTGCGGTGTGAAAGCGGCTAATAAGTACATTCGACCAGGAAGATTCAACCTTGAAGAAAACAGAATTATATAAGTACATCATGTTTCATAGAGCCAAGCATTTCAAGTGCTACTCAACTGGCTTTAGATAAGCCAGTCCTTTATTAGTGTATATAAGTGCTTTGTTAGTAATTCTATCGCTCGAATTGGAGTCGAAAGAGATGAGTTTATGTATACACACACACACACACACACACACACACATATATATATTCAGTGATACAAATTAGTCGCTTTTCGGCGCCTCCCGCTTTTTTAACGCTGCTTTGGGTGACTTGTGTAATTCGTGGAGAACCGAAGAGTTTTCGTTTTGGGGGGGGGGGAGGGGTTCCGTCCGTTAGTCCGTCCGAATGACGGACAACTTCTCACTTCAAAAAAGAAGAAGAAATCTAGATCGCAAAATAATTAAACAAGCGAGTGCCTGTTTTTCCTGGCCAAGGACAGGTTCCTTGAACACAACACGAGCGTAACGTGTCTTCACGTGGTTATGTCTCGTCTGAAAGGAGTGTAGACTAGACTAGAGTGCTTACGGAGAGCACCGGAACGCCGCTCCAGCCCTTCAAATATTGCAGTACCCATAAGGAGCCGTACACATACCGCAGTGTTTGCGTGGCTTTGTCTTTAGTTGTAAGCACAGTGGCGATCTGTTGTTATTAGCATCTGGTTAGCTAGCTATGCTAAAATAACCTCAGCTCAGTGAGGTTAAGGCACAACTTGATATGATCATTATAATTATTAATGAGACATTAGAGACTAAATGAAAAACAGGTATAAAATACTATATGACAGTAACAAAAAAGTTGTTTAAAAATAACAAGAATAGAGTTTAAAAGGGGAATGATTTGTAAAATATCCAAAAAGAAAAATCTGCTTACAGTTCTGTTTCAAATGGGTGTTTAAAGATGTACCCATAGATCTCCTCATGTTGCTCTCAAAGTGCACCAGATTGATGCTTTTAACTTCAATATTTAAAAAAAAAAATCTTGCCCCCAGACCCCCCTAGAGGAGGTTAGGTCCCCCCCACTTAAATCATGTTCACATGGATACTAAATACATTTGCACACATCTTGTGTCCATATCTTTCTGTTTTGGTGGTCATGCCACACAGTGTGATTTTAGTTTTTTTAAGCAGAGGTTGAGTTCAATAATTTGTACGGCCCTCGGAGGACGTTGTAAAAATTGAAAGGAAAAAGGTTCCCCACCCCTGCTGTAAATAATAACTTAACATCTCTGTCTCCTATTGATCTGAGTATAGCGATAGTATAAAGTATAAAGTATAAAGAATAGCCAGTTAATTGAAGCATTATAGCACAGGCCTTTGTCAGATGGTATATTACGCTGTTTTTTTCCTGCTTCGAATAGTCCTCTCTTTTTTCACCATACCTGTGTTTGCATCACTGATATTTATGTGTGTGTACAAATGAATTAATATAAAGTGTATGTGAGTATATGTGTATATACGGTATAGGCTATATATACACACATGCACACATATATATAAAAACAGTATATGTGTGTATATAAATGAATTAATAAAAGTGTGTATATATATATAAAAAAAATAGTATCATTAAATAATGCTCTCAGATAAATGTAGTACACAGTAATAGTCAAGGCTATATTCATTATTCTGCTTAGACTTACACCAGCTGATAAGATATTTAAAACGTATTTTGTTTGTCCTGAAAACGAAATTTGAGGATACATACAGGCTATTTATGGATGATAAAACACCAGTGATACAATCTCAGAACTCTTCGATATGGCTTTGATTATAGGATCGTTTACTTTCAGTCAACAAATCCTTTGGAAAGACAAAAATCAACTATTCAATATTCTGCTTTGTGACGCTATCGCGTAGAGTAGCTCTACGTGATAGCGTCACAAAGCAGAATATTGAATAGAGAGGCGAAGTCCCTCCCCTTCCGGGAGCCTCCATGGGACCCCGGAAGCGGAAAATTATACATTGAATTCAATGGAGAGAGAAAACGTATCTTTTGATCCCGTTTGAATTGTGCCACGAATGACACATATGATGTTTGTCAATTTAAAAGAACATTTTGCAAGTCAAAAAAATTTAAATGTGTCGTAAAACTGTGAAGTAACACATTTTTTTGTGTTAAGCCGCTCAGTGAACTACATGTCTCTGGTCCCGCACAATACGCGTCACCAACACAAAGATGACCGTCACGTTGGCACATTTCACCTCATTCTTTCAGAATGAGAATAAAAGTATAAAACGATGTGAAAATCACTACAAGTCTGGGCACGTTGAGAGCTGTACATACACGAAAGGGGAGTTAGTCGGTTCTGTAAGAGCCAGCATTTCGGGACCGGCTTTACAAGGTTTCGGTGAGTAATATGAGTGCAATGTTTAAGGTTAATGTCAGTCAATAAGGAGGAGAATGAAAAAGAAGATGATGAACCACAGACCCGGCATATAATGACTGCAGTGTGCAGGGCTGTGTTAATTTATGTTACTGTTATCAATAGCATTAGTTGACTGAGAAAACCGTCAAGAAAAAAAGTTTAGCGATGTTACGAGTCGACTAGCATAATATGAACCACGGCTGTGATTGACAACCTGGACAGCCAGTCAGAAGCTAGAATGCCAACCTAGAGAGCCAATCAGAACCTAGAACGGGTGTACTGTATACGGGTGTGTATGCTGTGGATAACATTAGTGTTCACAAGAACAAGGTACACTCCCGTGTTTTGTTTTAGTTGCTCTTCAGATTGAAGCGGCCAGTTTTATATCGACTATATGTGTGATCTCCTTTTTACATCTCGTTGTGTCATTTGAGTTTATTTGCTGTGTGTAGATTCAAGGATTTTGGTTATCTTGTCAATTTGTTTGGTTATCTAGGCACAGCTGTGTGTGACTCCCTCTGGTACACTGGTATGTTTTCCTAATGTAGAGAGCATTGATTAATTCATAAACTACACACTGAGTCTAGATCCTGACCAAATCCTTTTTTGTTGATCAAATGTTTTTCAAAAATGTAATACACATTAAAAAAAATACAATGTACAATCACAACCAATACAACACAAATTACAAAAAATTCAGAAAAAACAAACAACAACAATCAGACAAGAGGACAAAACTATGGAAAAATAAACCCTCCCACCCCCAGATCTGGACCATCCTTGTATTGCTCATTCAATCTATTATAGCATGTTAACAAACATGGTACTTACTTTATTTGTACAGATCTACATGGGAGAGGATGGCGTGATGCAGAGCGCTGTCTGTGGTTGTGCACGGGGGATGTACAAGTGCAGCCACGCTGCAGCATTGGCAATATTTGCCATGTGGCAGATCAGCTCCACAGAAGTTGAGTGCCAGTGGAGGAAGCCTGGCACTTCAAAAGTAGTCCAGCCGGTGTCTCAACTCTACCAACAGCAAGAGGAGACATACAACCCACTGGCCAGAGACATCGCCACTGAGGAAGTAGACTTGTTCAGGTCTGCACTGAGGGGCGCAGCGTGGCATGGCATGGCTTTTGTCACCTGAGCCAGAGCTGCAGCCTCAACATCAGGCCATTTTCAACGTGCCGGAGCTGGTGAAGGAGCGTGGGGGTCGGGGGCTTGAGGCAATTCTTGCCTCAATGCGACTGAGCAGAGACCAGCAAGCTGCCATCCAGACAGCCACCGTAGGACAGCGGACAAATCCTCAGTGGCAGTTACACAGGCAGGGCAGGTTGACAGCCAGCAATTTTGGTGCTGTGCTGAGGTCGGGACTTTCATCCACTCCATGAAGAGGGTGCTTGGGGGGTACAATTTAGACGGAGTCATGGCTGTCAACTGGGGAGTTGTAAACGAGGTGTGTTTGGCCAGTGTGTTTGGCCTTTTAAGTGTGACACATGTGTAGTGATAAATGCTTCACCTGACCACTGTTCCTAAATAAAAAAAGTTTTCTGCATCGTCAGTCATTTTTTCCAAATAATTACCAATATTTCACAAATATTGATGCAGAGCGCTGTCTGTGGTTGTGCACGGGGGATGTACAAATGCAGCCACGCTGCAGCATTGGCAATATTTGCCATGTGGCAGATCAGCTCCACAGAAGTTGAGTGCCAGTGGAGGAAGCCTGGCACTTCAAAAGTAGTCCAGCCGGTGTCTCAACTCTACCAACAGCAAGAGGAGACATACAACCCACTGGCCAGAGACATCGCCACTGAGGAAGTAGACTTGTTCAGGTCTGCACTGAGGGGCGCAGTGTGGCATGGCATGGCTTTTGTCACCTGAGCCAGAGCTGCAGCCTCAACATCAGGCCATTTTCAACGTGCCGGAGCTGGTGAAGGAGCGTGGGGGTCGGGGGCTTGAGGCAATTCTTGCCTCAATGCGACTGAGCAGAGACCAGCAAGCTGCCATCCAGACAGCCACCGTAGGACAGCGGACAAATCCTCAGTGGCAGTTACACAGGCAGGGCAGGTTGACAGCCAGCAATTTTGGTGCTGTGCTGAGGTCGGGACTTTCATCCACTCCATGCGCGTCCCTCATGAAGAGGGTGCTTGGGGGGTACAATTTAGACGGAGTCATGGCTGTCAACTGGGGAGTTGTAAACGAGGTGTGTTTGGCCAGTGTGTTTGGCCTTTTAAGTGTGACACATGTGTAGTGATAAATGCTTCACCTGACCACTGTTCCTAAATAAAAAAAGTTTTCTGCATCGTCAGTCATTTTTTCCAAATAATTACCAATATTTCACAAATTCTTCATGTCAACGTATGTTGAGTGTCAGCTTTGCTTGGTTCATCTTACTGGGGGGCAGCTACATGGATGTCGGTGCAGTCCACAATCATTTTGCAGTTGAAGGCAGAATGAATTTATTATTGACTCAGAATGAAGCACAACTTCATGGCATACAATACATTGACTTTATTTGTAACTGTGTAAAAAAAATAAAGCATTTATTAGCAAGCAGGACCTGCAGGAACAGATAATGGTGATGGATGGAGCTGGGAAGAGAGAAGAATAAAGAAAACAGATCAACTTTATTATCGGATATTAAAAATTCAATTTCAAAACAAGTTGCCGCTCCTACAGTTTTCTAGTATGTAAAGATAATTTCACATGACCTATGCAAAATCACACTCAATACATGTGTCTCTCTGGGGGGTGCATTGTGCCTTTGATGTATATAAATAATATACCATAACCAAATACTATTACGTACAGTGGAAATCAGGTTGCCAGAGCAGGTCAGTGTGCATGTTCCTCAGGGTCTCAGCAATTACAGGTGAGGTAAAGAAAATAAAAGAGAAAAAGGTCAGTAACAACACTTTAAAGTAACAACACTGAATAATTATCTATTTTAATAATTTTCTCTCAGTAATCACTCAACTACTGTCTTTCCAACCAACAGATTGACTCACCCTTACTGTCATCACAATGACACATGTCCAGAAGAATGTCATGCAAAGCTCCCTGCCTGCCTGCCTTCCTTCGACTCTCCCTGAACTGCTTCCTTAGCACCCGGTGGAGGGCGCAGTAGGCCACTCTTCAAATGTTTCACGAAATACTTACCATGATGACTACTCTTACTGTTTAACATTTTGGTGTACTTCATGTAATAAAATAATAACTTAATGGTAAGGCTACTAAAAATGACAAGGCTAAGTAATGTAATGCTAACTAACGTGCTCGCTACTCGTCGCTACTAGCTAGGTAGCTAACTTGACTATGTTCCATGCAAAACATGTATATTACCTATGATATTACCTGATATGTCTGATCCAGCGACTCCTGGTCCTTTCATAAGAGGGGAAGCGATAGAACGAGCAAGTGGTATGATCACTTTTGTGATTACAACATGGTACAAAGCACACAGGCATCTTGTAAAAGTGAATTTATTGGAGCAATCTCTTATATTTATTGGAGGGAATAAATCAGTTATGAAATCTTCTTCTTCGCTTTAATTACGAGTCGCAACCACTTGGAGCATTATCGCCTGTGACATCACATGCGCGACCCAGAATGGGATTTGGGATTTGTAGTCTTTGTAGTCGCGTATTTTTCATAGTCTTATATTTCAACAGTTTTACGACAAAATGTGACTTTTTTGACATGGAAATGATTGTTTAAGATTGACAAACATCATATGTGTAGTTCGTGGCACAATTCAAACGGGATCAAAAGATACGTTTTCTCTCTCCATTGAATTCAAAGTATAATTTTTCGCTTCCGGGGTCCAATGGACCGGAAGTAGATGGGCGTGACTTCGCCTCTCTATAGTTGATCGCTTGCGTAATGCGGAAGTGGGCGTGGTTAAATCTAAACTGGGTTGGAAAAACGATAGACGCCTCTGGTATACCAATAAACGTTGAATATAGCACGTCGTAGTCTGGAGTATTGATTGTACATACAGTACCAGAACCAGTGCTTGAATTGGGCCGGTACTCACCGGTACGCAGTACCGGCACTTCTGATTTTTACCCATGTAGTACCGGCACTTCTTACTGAGTACCGGTGTTACAGTACAAGTTGAGTCATGACAACTGGCGACATTCTATTATTTTCGTCATAGGAATCCGGGGCGTGTACATTGAGGACCCATTGTTGACTTACCAGGAAAGAAACATCGTTTGTCGTTTACGTTCATCTTTTGCTATATCTGCCTCCATAGGATCACTTTGATGCACATTCAGTACTCGTATGTGAGGTTGTGGGGGAGAGGTCGATATCGTGACGCTTACAGGGAGGTATCGAACATTACAAAGTAGGTGACTGTGTAGATGCCTGTTCAAAATATTGCAAACTTGAATAAATAATTTAAATTATATTATTTGTTTCCGACTTTCATTTGTTCATCGTTCTTAATGTGATGTATATTAGCTTTGATAGCTGTCCATACCTTCAGACAGCCTAAAAGTAAAACACAAGTTGTTTATTCACAAACGCTCATCGACATGACTGGATCACTCATGACAAGTTGTGATCAGCTCCGATTAAATTTTGATATCAATTCTGTAGCTATTCTCCAGGGAGCACGTTTTTTTGATGAAATACCTGTATCCCTCTCATCACAACAAGACTCTACACTGTGCAGGAAAAACAATTACATACATAAAAAATAACCTTGATGCATGGGAATGAAACACACAAACTATCTTCCGTGGCTATGCTGATATGTCACAGTAACAGTCAACCACATAAAAGTAAGTCCAGCGGGGCAAACGTTGAATACATATAATACAGTAGTTCTATTATGCCTTTAAGCCTATACGTTTAACCCATAAGAACCCGGACCCATTTCTACTTTTGGGGAAATTAAGGGGAACGTCATTTAGACTAAATAGACACATTTCTGACAAGTAACCCCCCTAGTGTCAAATATCTGAAATGTGACATATATGTCACATTGGGCTTTAATCGTAAAGTAACTCTTATTTATAACTTCATTAATGAGGATGATGTTTTGGTTTACATTTGTTTGAACATACTTTCAATTGAATAATAAAGAATATGTTAACTAAATATAATTGAATCAGCTAAATTAACTGAGCAGATCATAATCATATTTGTAATTGTACATATATGTCACTCTGGGTTTACTGTGAATGTTTAGGGTTAATGTCCCGATGTGACACCATGTGTCACAGCAATATTTATGGCATTTGTTTCATATCAATTTCATCAAGAAATGTTTCTACAACATATGTATATGTAATCAGAATCAGAAAAGAGCCAAAGACAGCTTAATGTTTAACAAATGACATGTCATGTAAGCATTTTTATTCTTAAATGGCTTGAATGTTAGCTTTAGCAACAAAAAACATTTCCAAATGTAGCTAGTTCTGTCACATGTGTTAGCCTGGCACATGGACATCTTGGACATGTTGTTATGGGAACACAAAAGCAAATGACAAGGACCATGACCCACCAGACTGTTCAGTGTGTGTCACTTAGGGACTTCATGAGACAAAAAAGGCTAAAGTTGTATAAGGAACTTTCCAGAGCATTTAAAGTTCATGTGACACCTGTGTCTAAGCAATTATGTCTGCCTTCCGTGTTGCACCATGAGGACCCACTGATATAAAATGATTAACTGTCTAAGTTGCAACCATGCACTTTTTGGAGGGCTAAGTGCCAGCTTGACATCTTTTTGGCTTCATTTATAGAAGGAAAGACAACAGTGATAGTTATGTTTCAGAATAACATTTATTGGAAATTGTTAGAACAATCTCCCTGGTCACCGGCTTGAGCTTGAGCCTCAGGATCCATGTATCTGTGATCCTCTCCAGAATGGAAGGAGTCATCACATACAGAGCATCAACTAGTTCCTGAACAGTGTCCTTCACATGCTGATATCCAAGAGAGGGAGTTCCACAGTCACAAGATGGAGGAATAGAAAGCAGTATTCAATGTTTACTTCAGATTAGCTCCACGTCAGAAATGATCATGCTTGTCATATGTCTCTCTCCATAGAGGCTGAATCATCATGTTAATCACATAGCTATCATATGCCTCAAACAGTCCTGATGCTCTTCTAGGTAATCACACATCCTGTCATGTTCACAGCTACAGTTGATACCTTTGTTATCATGTTACCCTCATGTTGGAAGAGGACATTCAGGATTTTGCCAACAGAAATAATAAACTGTGTGTGTGTGTGTGTGTGTGTGTGTGTGTGTGTGTGTGTGTGTGTGTGTGTGTGTGTGTGTGTGTGTGTGTGTGTGTGTGTGTGTGTGTGTGTGTGTGTGTGTGTGTGTGTGTGTGTGTGTGTGTGTGTGTGTGTGTGTGTGTGTGTGTGTGTGTGTGTATATGTGTGTGTGTCTAAGAAGTGCAGCCTTTACAAAAGAAATCTGCATTGAGAGAGGGCTCCCCAACACAGTACGTGTGGTACCACATAGTGCACCCAGTGCACTCGATCTTAAAAATAAACAGAAAAACGACTTGTTAGAATTTTGACAAACATTTTAACATCCCTCATCCAGAGTAAGCAGTAATCAAGTTGTTTACATTTCATTAAGCAACCAATGCATAGTTTTAGATCTTAGCTGTTTTCCTTTCTGTTTAGAGTCCATGCTCAGAAGTTTCTTCAACTGCTCCAGTGTCATCCCATAGTGCAAAGGCATGCAAGTTTGGTGAATTAAAGTAAACATTTATAATATCTGTTATAGAGAGTGTTCACCCAGTGCTGTAGAGGTAACCAATCCAGGGTGTATCCCAGTCCTCCAGCCAAATGTTGGTCAGGAAATAAATACAACTTCTTACCCATTGGTCAACCTTAGGCCCTATGCTATGTTCCCCACAGGCCCGACACAGCTCGGATATGTCATCTGTAAAAAAATTATTAAGAAATACAGGCATTAAGGTATTGAAATGCCAAATAAGACACAATATTTATGTTTCCCCTGTCTAGTCCTGTATACCTGAGTTGTTCACCAGAGCCATTGCCATCTTTAACCTCATTGAGGCCACTCCTTCCTGGTCCACTGGGTACTGGACCTGTTGTTTTTGCAGTATTTGCTCTGCAAGCTTAAAAGGTCTGTCATAAGTATCTTCATAATTTTTGTTAATTACAGATGGTTATATATACACACACACATTACTAAATGTTACCTTCAGAACCAACACACGTAGAATCCATCTGTTTGGGATGATCGATTGTTGTGCAAGCCCATCTCCCAACTGAAGGTCTGTGTTTCCGGACCAGCGATCTACATAGGAAACAGATAGATTGGGTTTTGTATATAAGCCCAATTCAGATCCTTTTTTAAGTCAAGAAGAGCTGCATGTTGGTATTCAAGTAAAACAGTAGTAATCAGGAACATGATTTATGTGGCTTTGTGTTGCTCCCTCTTAATATAATCAAAAATCCTGAATATGTCTAGTAAACACATTAGAGCTTATATTTTATTCACCTTGTTACATCTTTGCATATGATTAATTGCTCTTCCTTGGCCCCCAATGGGTTCAAGAACAGGGACCTGTTCTCATTCAGATACATGATCTATGGAAGTGCAAAGAAATTATTAAAGTGTTGAGTGTTGAATAAATAAAAATGTCTTGACCCATTAACATTTTAGATTACTTACAATGAGGGTCCAGTGTGCCCCGCCACAGACAGCTCCGGCTGCCACCTCATTTTTTGACAAATCCAACTGAAAAATATTTGTACATACAGTACATCAGTACATACATATGTTCATATATACACTTATTTCTAGTACTCTACTCACCTTTCTTAAGCCTCCCTTGTGGGTTCCCTGCCAGAGGGAAGTCATTAGGTAGGAGTCCACAATGAAGACCCCAGCTTTGGCCCCAACCCATGCCAGATAGGCATTCACAATCTATGAATACACCAGTATCTTTTGAACCCATTTTCAGAATGATCAGTTTGCCTACTTACATTTTTCATATACAGTAGGCTTACCTCTCCCTCCAACTCCTCTCCCGGGGCCAAGACCAACAGATTTTGACTGTATATTTTGTATGGGCCATTCTTGGCCCACAGTCTCTTGTCTCCTCCCTGCCCATATGTCTCGGATTACTATAAAAAAAAGGCATGTTAGTTATTAATGAAATGCATACTTTAAGGTGGGCTTTGTTTCAGTTCACTTACAAGTCTCTACAGCAGAGGATGCTACTCGTGCCTGGCACTCTGTTGTGGAGGTCGAGGGCAGTGGAGCAGCCGGAGGAGAAGGATCCAACACTTTTTGTAATTTAGCAGGGATCCTCTCCTCTGGCTGGACATAGTGTTTCAAATGATCAATGTTCACTCTCATTGTCTTTTTTCCTTTTTTTGTAGCAAGGTCCGCTACCTTCCCCTCAATTTTTAGGATCGTGAATGGTCCCAACATGTCTGCCTCTAGCTTTCCTCCTTTCCTCTGTTCCGACCTTTTGTTGCGTTTTAAAACGAAATCCCCCACTTGAAAATTGTCCACTTGCCCACCTTCTTTCCTCTTGCGGATCTTATCTTGGCTTTTTGCTATGTTACCTTTCACCCTCGCGAAAACTGCCTCCTGTTTTTTGAGTCCCTCGAAGACTTCCTCCATTTGCAACAAGCTGCTGACTTTCTCTTCCGTTATCTGCCACAGAAAAGCGTCAGAATGTTGAGAAAACATTGATGTTTGAAATAGTATGAATAATTAAAAAGGATGAGGACATTATCAGATCTTACCTCATACTCCTTGGGCACCTCTGACGGGTACCTCGCTTCCCTCCCAAACATCAGAAAATAAGGGCTGAACTTGGTGGTCAGCTGGGTTTTCGTTCTCAGACCAAACATTGTCCCTTGGAGGAGTTGGTCCCACCGTTTGGGCTCACCCTCCACCAGTTTGTTCAGGGACCTAAATTCAGGTCAAGTACAAACACAAGAAGGTAGAACAGAAATTGGTTTCTAATATATGATAAAGCAGCTGATTTATTTACTTTTGTTGTATTTTTAGCTATCAATTCTGATTAGTTCATATAGGAACAGTAATGTTTGTTATTCTATGAACAAATATACCTTTGTATTGTGCCATTTAGTTTTTCCACCAAACCATTTGTTTGTGGGTGGTACGGCGAGCACAGGCTTCTTTTGATGGCCAGCTTCTCACAAAGGTTATAGTTCACCTTGAAGTGAACATTGGGACAAACAGGAAATAAATAAGTTAGCACAGCAGTTACATAATGGGGAGTCATAATTCTTCACAGTAGTACCTTATTGCAAAATTCCCTGCCTTGATCTGTTAGCAGTCTTTTAGGTGCACCAAATTTGTAAAAGAAATCAAGAATACACTTGGTCACCTCATCTGCTGTTTTATTGTTAAGTGGGTATGCCTCTGCCCATTTGGTGAAATAATCAACCATTACACAAATGTACTGATTGCCACCATCGGTTACTGTGAGTTTACCCACTAGGTCCATCCCGACAAGCTCCAGAGGCTCTGTTACCTGAGATGAAAAAAATACACATGAGCATTGCAGTACATTACTGTTGGCATGTTTGAAAGCTGAAACTGTCTGCAAATGTGTCCTGTACTTCAATAGGAGTGTACTCTTTCTTCTCCTTGATAGTGGCCCTCTTGGATTGGCACTGGGGACACGCAGCAATCTGAACAAAAAAACACACTATAAACCTTTATGTGTTGCACTTTTGTACCGTAATGTGTAATTTACCTCATTATTTTGAACTCACCCACTTGCGGATGTCCTCCGTCATGCCAGGCCAATAGAACCGCTGAATGATGGCCAGATGAGTTTTCTCCATTCCAGCGTGTCCACCAATTAGGCTGCAGTGGAACTCTATGAAGAGCTCGTTGGCTTCTTCACTTGATAAGACCACTTTTGCAAGGTGCTCAGTCCTGTTTTTTTTCCTCCTGCATATGTAGTGCTGGTCTCCGTCTGGTATTGAAATGTCATAATTATACATGTATCAACAGTGTTATCAAAGCAGATGATGTTCTGAAGACCACATGTCTGAAATGGTTACCTTTAATCCTGAAGGACTCAGCTCTTCTTTTGATAGCAAACCTCTGTTTGTTAGTCAAGCCTTCAGGATATATATGGCGGATATGGAAATCCAACAGTTCTTTCACCATGTTTGCATCCATGGTTTGCTGGCCCTCTCTAATATTAAGCCCTACACAAATGCTGTCCCTCCAACACACACACAGGCAAACAACTACTCACTAAATTAACACACAACACACAAGGACAAACAAACAATCACATTCAGTACTCACGCACAATCGATCTTTCTCTGTCGAATCTCACTATTCTATCGCTATGTATCTGTCTCTCGCTCTAAATGTCTCTCTCGCTCTAACTCTAAATGTCTCTCTCGCTCGAACTCTAAATGTCTCTCTCGCTCTAAATGTCTCTCTCTAAATGTCTCTCTCGCTCTAAATGTCTCTCTCTAAATGTCTCTCTTGCTCTAACTCTAAATGTCTCTCTCTCTAAATGTCTCTCTCGCTCTAAATGTCTCTCTCGCTATGTCTCTCGCTATATCTCTCTCGCTATCCTCATACATTTGTGTCATTTCCACCAGTTTATATAGCACTAGAGACAATCAAGGAGCAGATCACAGCTTGTCCCAGATGGTCAGCTGTGGCCAGCTGTGATCGATCCTGTGATGAACACGTGCTTAAGTTACAGTGTTGGGTGTAATGCGTTACAAAAGTAACGGAGTTACAGTAATGTATAACTGTTAGCTGTAACGAAGTAATGTAATGCATTACTAATAAAATGTGGGTAATATATTGCCCGTTACAATTCTCAGTAACGCAGTAACAACACATTTTAACCCGAAATTAAATGGTTTTATGTTTTTGAACCATTTACCAACATCGCAAGACATTCTGACACCAGAGAAAAATTGTTTACCCTTCAGGCTCATCAAGATCCAGGCTGTCGGATGTTCTTTTCCCCCTGACTGCCTCACTGCACAAATATCCCGCTTATTACATACTAAACACACTACAGAGCCCATTCCGTGTTCCTGCTAGTATTTACTTCCTCTCTGCCTTCTTCTGGTGATTTATCTGACGTTCAGCGCTCCGTCTTTTAACCTCTTTTGCTTTCTCTTTCTTGATCCTCCTTAGCAACCTTCATTGTAGTCATCAACAGTGGTCTGTACTACTGTATTAACAACGTGTCACAGGTTCAATGAATCAGAATCGAGTATTCAACTAAGCCGTGTAATAAAAGTTGTGAGTAGCCTTAATGGCCTACACAGTTGTTATGCTATACCACATTGTCCTTCACTGGATGTATAATGAGCTGCACTTAACTACATTTTAGCATTTAAAATACTTAGCCATTCTTTTAAGGTTATTTTGGTAGAGTAACTCAAAAATAGGCTAATATAAAAGTAGTGTTAGTCATTACATTTCAGAGACAGTAATATTGTAATGTAACGTAGCCTATTACTTAAAAAAGACATTAGTAAGTAATGTACTGTCTTACATTTTGGAAGTAACTTGCCTAACACTGCAGATGATCCAGTCATCTCGATGTTGCTTTCGGGCTGTGAACAAACAACTTGTGTTTTACTTTTAGGCTATCAAAGCTACTATACATCACATTAAGAATGATAATTGAAGGATTATTTGAATTATTTGAAGTATTAAAGTAACGTGGTATGGCAGGAAAGTTCAATCTGGTATATTCCTTTTAATGTCACCTTATATATATTCATGTGTGTTAAATTAGAAAGGGACAAAGTATCTTTTCCCTCCCCCAATATATTGAGGTGAAGTCCTTGTGTTTAGAGAGAGATGGGAGCAGGGGACACCCTTATTTGGGAATAGGGCCAAGACGCTGGAATGTTTCCCTCGTAAAAGAAGGGTGTGCGGTACACATGCTTGGAACAAATGTGTGTGTGTTTTCATTGCAGTAAATATATGTGCTACATGATTACTGGTCAACTATACCTCTGTTCTTATTCTTTCATGTGTGGGTACTAAATGGCTACAAACATTGTGGAGAAATTAGCTTAAACATCTTTTATTACTCTATATGAAATGGAAGCAGTTTTTTATGACAGGGACGAGAGAGTTGGGGGAGGGGACACATTCCGAAGAGTTTCAGCAGGTCAATTATCAGGGGAATCGACTTGTTCTCAATAGATGTGTGTGGTTAGTTACTTTGTATTAATAATAGCAGTATGTGTAAAGGAAGCTGGAAATATGCAATGTGAAACCTTTTATTTGAAATAAAGATTCTGCAGGGAATATTCTTAAAGAACAATAGCTCAAGTGTCTGAAAGAGCTGCAGGCTAAATGAGTGTGCGGTACTTTTTACTGCTTGAGAGCATAGGTAATGTGTTCCTCGTTATTATTGATATGAAAGTAATTAACATGTATTACGTATATTTAGCCAACTATAACAACTATATCTTAAAACATACTTTTAACTTGTGTGTGGTAACCTGAAGGGGGGGGGAGATGGACTCAGGGACAAAGGGCCATAAAGGGGATGTGGGTGTGCTGGCTGCAAGATGTGAAATAAGATAAGGAAACGTGTTGTTGAGAGCAGGTTCGTACCAGACACCAAAAGGTGTCTGGTCTTCGTCAAACTGAAAGAGACTTTTTGTTTCCGGGTTTCTTCTGCTGTGTCGCACTGATTGGGTGCGACAGGCCATGTGTTGGTCTCTGCCAATAAGATGACCTCTGGGGGAAAGCACGTACACACCTCCTCCTGTGTTTTTAGTATGAAACACTGTGTTTTCCTTTGGTTCGCGCTCTTGTTTTTCACCGGCCGTTCCTGAGACCTGTCTCACACGGTGGTAGAACCTGAGCCCGGAGTACTCTGCAGAGTGCTTCGTGATTTCTTTGTATTTGTATTGTTATCTTGTATCATTAAAGCAGGATTATTGTTTCACTTGTATTCTGGTGTTTCTTAATCCCTTCCTTTTTTACGAATTTACCCAGCTTAGCCAAATCTCCAACATGTACAAATGTTTTATATGTATTCAACGTGTGCCCCGCTGGACTTACTTTTATGTGGTTGACTGTTACTGTGACATATCAGCATAGCCACGGAAGATAGTTTGTGTGTTTCATTCCCATGCATCAAGGTTATTTTCATGTATGTAATTGTTTTCCTGCACAGTGTAGAGTCTTGTTGTGATGAGAGGGATACAGGTATTTCATCAAAAAAACGTGCTCCCTGGAGAATAGCTACAGAATTGATATCACAATTTAATCGGAGCTGATCACAACTTGTCATGAGTGATCCAGTCATGTCGATGAGCGTTTGTGAATAAACAACTTGTGTTTTTACTTTTAGGCTGTCTGAAGGTATGGACAGCTATCAAAGCTAATATACATCACATTAACAAATGAACAAATGAAAGTCGGAAACAAATAATATAATTTAAATGATTTATTCAAGTTTGCAATATTTTGAACAGGCATCTACACAGTCACCTACTTTGTAATGTTCGATACCTCCCTGTAAGCGTCACGATATCGACCTCTCCCCCACAACCTCACATACGAGTACTGAATGTGCATCAAAGTGATCCTATGGAGGCAGATATAGCAAAAGATGAACGTAAACGACAAACGATGTTTCTTTCCTGGTAAGTCAACAATGGGTCCTCAATGTACACGCCCCGGATTCCTATGACGAAAATAATAGAATGTCGCCAGTTGTCATGACTCAACTTGTACTGTAACACCGGCAAGGTGCCGGTACTCACTAAAATGCCGGTACTCAGCCGCCGGCAATATACGTATATATTGTAAACGCAACGCAGCGCAAATGTGGGTCTGACTCTGCCTCACAGAGGGTGACTGGCTGTCTACATGACGTGGCCTGCCGACATTGCCACTTTCATACAGATCATACTAATGCCCTCGATTGGTCTCTGTGTGTCATTCAAGCTCGGGAGGGTGTGTGTTGTGTATGTGTGGCGCGAGCGAGCGAGAAAGCGCGCGCACCGGTTACGTGTATTGTTGTTAGCATCTGGTGCTAGCTAGCTGCGCTAACGGATATAAGGAGCTTTTTCAACAACAAGGTGGAGGGAGAGTCCTTTGCTGTCAGACTGAGAGGCTGATAACTACAGCTCTGGTGCGGTAAATTACTTTCTGAGTCTTTAGATAGTTAACTTAGTTTAAGTTATCTCAGTGGGTCTCAAACGGTTCGGTCACCATTTATGTAAACACATATTTCCATTTGAGGGGGTAGTGATTAGTAAAATATGCATGAATAATACAAACAAAATGTTAACTAGGTGAAAAAAGGTAAGATAAACTTGTTGAGAGCTAAAACTAGTCCTTGCTGTTGCCTCAAAGAGGAGCAGGGGGGAGAGGAGGGAGACAGGAGAGGCCGATTCAGGAGCCCAGACACACTCACAACTATAAATGAACCAAAAACAAATAAATAAACAAGTTTCAATGTTTTTTCATATTGGATATTGTATGTTATTGGTTATGGCCATGTACTTATGATTGTATGATTATTTAAATGTATACATTTTTGTTTCATATGGGTGTAGTCTCTTTATTTCCCGCTCAAAATGCACCAGATTGATGCATTTAAGTCCAACATTTAAAAAAAAATCTTACCGGGGGAGCATGCCCCCGGACCCCCCTATAGGATTTGAGGCCCGGCCCCACTGTTCCCAAATAGATTTGCAAGTTTTTTAAAATAGTAACCCATCTCCATATGTTTCTTTTTGGGTAGTAGATTTAAACTAGAGGGCTATCACTTTGTGCAGCAACGCTATTGACAAATAAATCCAGCAAAATGGCACAAAAAACTGGTAGTGGCCTCAGGGACGAGGAGTCATTTAACCAGCCAGTAGGAGTCAAGCTTTACTTTCTTTTATATCCATAAAGAAAAAGTAAATCTGTTTACAGTTGTTTCATTATGGATGTTGAGAGGTATCCATATATCTCTTCATTTTGCTCTCAAATTGCACCAGATTGATGCATCTAACTTCAATATTTAAAAAAAAATGTTCCTGGGGGAGCATGCCCCCGGACCCCCCTAGACTAGAGGGTGTCAGGTCCACTCCCCACTTATAAAAATAGCACTTTACCACTGCACCCCCTCTAATCTCAGATGCACCCTGAGTCATTTTGTTTAAGTACAGTGAGCCTTTCTAAAATATACAGTAAAGAGACAAACCCACCCGCATTATAGGATATACTATGACTTTGTGCGAAATACTTGTTGCTGATTTAGAGTACTGGCACCTTTTTTATTCCAATTCAAGCACTGACCAGAACACAACAATAGTTGCCTCCTAACTAACAGCAGGCAGGCTATTATAACTAGATACGTTCCTAACTTCTTAGTGAAAACTAGCTTCGTAAACAGCTATCGTCTTCCGGCCGACCCTCCTGACTACATCCTGAACCAATGAGAGGACAAATAGATGACGTTCATCCAATCATAAGCCGCTGCTCTCTCCCTGCAGCAGGATCCATTATCGAGTATACGATCAGGTAGATCTTCATCTAGAATGGACATAATAAATGAAATATATCTAATTTTATATAAAATACAAATCAAAGGCATAGCAACTCGTTTCATCTGGGTTCCTGCTCATGTTGGTGTGGAGGGTAATGAACAGGTGGATATTCTGGCCAAACAAACCCTCAGAAGTATGAACATAGACATAGAAGTTCCACTCAGTAAAGCGGAGGTTAAAACATTCATACAGAAATATGCACAAACAACATGGCAAGATCATTGGGACCTTAGTGATACAGGAAGACATCTTAATACAATTCAAAGGTATGTGGGGTATTGAAGGAAGGTGGGGTTTAAAAGAAGGGAGGAAAATGTCATTTCTCGGATAAGAATAGGTCATACAGGTCTCAATCATACATTAAGTATGATAATATGAAAGCATCCAACCGGAAAGTGTATACAGTGTAGCCAGCCAGAAACTGTTGAGCATGTTTTACAGCTTTGCAGGAAATATATTACTCAGAGAAATGTGTTTTTCCAGACACTGAAGAAAGCACAATTCCATGACTTGTCGCTATCAGGACTGTTAGGGAAAACATCAGGCATTTGTGAGATTATTAAGTTTCTAAGAGAAATTGATACATTTTAAATTATCTAGAGTTTTGGTTCTTTGTTTTGTTTCGTTTGTTTATGGTTTTCTGCTTAGTCTCTTGTCCACACTCCAGTCCAGTTGGTGGCGGTAATGCACCTACAAGTGGGTTTGCCAACCGCCAATAAACATGAAAGAAGAAGAAGAAGATGCAGCAGGATCCTCCCACCAATGTTGTATCTCCATTTTGGCGGCTGTGTGGAAAACATGGCGGAATATTTGAAAGGTAACTCATAAGACTACATATGATTTGATATTCCGTTATTCCGCTTATTTATTGTATTTATTTAGTGAAGTCGAGCGTTAGACTTTTAAAATAGCTTAAATATACACTATGTTTGTTGTCATGGAGTTTGTGGGCGCGTGGGTGGTACTTTATGGTGACTAGGAAGTCATTTGTCCGGAGTAACGTAACTGGCAGCCTCTTTTGTGACAACATTCTGCTTGTGAATTTGAAATAATTTTGACTGTATCAGCAATAGGAATATATTTTATTTTGTAGAAAGCATTACTTATTATGTTAGCGGAGCGCTCTGTTTTTAGGGGCAGGCTGCAGGATAAGCGGAGGAACCGTTGTATTGTTAGATACGTTTCACGCGCCATGCAGCGCCACGGCAATGTTTAAATGGAACTTTATGTGTTTTTGACTCATTTGATGTTACTCTGGGGTAAGTATTCGACTATCAGAATCCCAAACAATGTTGCGGTCTCGCTTTTGAATATCTCATTATCTCCTCTACGGCTGTGTTTGGCGGTAAAATTGATCGTTCGATTTCATTGAGATATGTTGACTAACGTTTGCATGAATAACTTAGTAGTCTTGTAATATTGATTTGCAGATCCCTCGCATAGCAGATCCAGTTCTAATGGATTTACTTTAAGTGGGTTTGGTGTAGCTTCCTTGCCTTAACACTGAGTTAAAGTGCGTGTGTGTATCAGGTTGCAGTGTGTCCTGCAAGATGTCCTGGGAGGACCTGCAGGCTCTGTGCCGCGGAGAGAAGCTCTACTGCAAACAGCTAGGGGTGAACCGAGGCAGCACCAATGTCTATGATGTGGAATTCATCTGCGACTACAAGAAGACTAAGGTAAACCACGAGTACTATAACCATTGGTGTGAACATGTACTCAAGTACTGTATTTAAGTAAAATGTTGAGGTACTTTCAACACCAAAATCACAACATATCATATATATATTATTGTGAAATGGACCAATCAGCAGAATGAGTATAGGAACATATGATGCTAATACTTTTTTAATTTTACTTAAGTAACTTTTTGAATGCAGTACCTTTACTCGTAACTAAGGATGGGTATCGTTAGGATTTTATCGATACCGGTACTTCTTATCGGTATCGGTAGCTTATCTTATCAATACTTTTCAATAATTTGGTGCTCAAAAGTATAGACATGAATACAATATGTAGGGCTGTGCAATTAATCGTATTATAATCGCGATTATGGCTTGCGACGATTATGAAAACAGCATAATTGACAAAATATTATTATTTTGCTGGGTGCGCTTTCGCCCCTCCCTAAAAGCCCACTCGGCCACGTGGGAGTGACATGTGTTGTGAGTGTTCAGCGTGAGCGAAGATGTCGGAACAAGAGCAGCAACTTGTTAAAAAGAAGGGTCGCGGGGAGATTCCCAGTCGATCGCGAGATGTGTATAAATAGAACAACAATATTCTGTTTTATCGTTAATGTCGTAGAACATAATCTTCCTGTGCCAGAATAATGCACTTGAACGCATCAAAGCTTTGTGATTGGCCGGAGTCACCCCATGTGTCGGGGCATGGCTGGTGGGCAATGGGCACTATTTCGCTGACGTTGTCCGTGTCAACAGGAGTGACAGTCCGCACACACACAAGACTGCAATTATGGCAGAAGCAAAAAAGCCCAAAATATATAATTTTCACTCCGAGTGGGAGAATGATAATTTTTTAATCTATTCCAATTAAAAGTCCATCTGTCTCATCTGCAATGCGAGTGTGGCATTTCAAAACAGTGCACAAACGCTACGAGACGGAATTCCCTCCTAATTCTGCCCTACACTCCCAAAAGGGGAGGGACCTGAGAGGACAGCTAGATGCACAGCAGTCCATTTTCACCAGGCCCAACAACAAGAGCAAGGCTGCTACCATAGCATCTTAGCGTGTCAGTCACGTTTTTGCGAAACACATGAAGTCTTTCAAAGACGGCAAAGTTGGGAAAGAAGCATTGGGCTGCCGACACGCTTTTGGAGGACAGTAAAAATAACAGTAGCATTTCAACAGGTTTTTGATATAATAAAAACTCAAGTTAGATACCGTTATTAATCAGCTGTACGTTTTAGTTTGTTTAAACTTATTCATTATAATTATTGTATAAGAATGCAAACATTAAGATCTTTTCTGTTTAAATTGATTATAGTCTATTATCAATTCAGGTTAAGAAACTAGTGTTGCTTGCATCCTATTTTTTAAAGGCATTTCTTTTTATACTCTAATAAAATGCAACAAAAAAAGGGTTTGATTCTATTAATTTTGTCTTTTTTATTGCACTTTGGCAGCAGATTCCTGTGTAGCTTCAGATCTGAGTTGTCTTATTAGTAAGCCTAATTTATACTTTTGTAGCAACACTATTTTTATATAATGCAGTTCATGACATTAAGGATTAACATTAAGGATTAGCTTAGATGGCCCTGTGGGCCATCTAAGCTAATTTACAGATGGCCCTGATCCCTATAGAGATTGCCCTGAAAAATGCACGCGGACGAAATACTTACATTGTTGGTCAAGACACTTTCCATCTGATGAAGGCAAATGCCTTCCCAGATGTAAAAAAGTAGAAAACATTACATTCAGTTGTAACTGCCAAAACAAACATTATTTACACTATTATGGCCCCTGTTAAAAATGTTTGTTATGTTATCAACTGTAAGTTGGTCGAACGAATGCCTCATCCGGAAGCTGACCGAGCAGACCCCAGCAGCAGTCGTGAGGAGCCGAGCGCATCCGCGAAGCACACAAAATGGTGACGTCAGAGTTCCCGTTAGCCGGCAAATCTAAATCTCTTCCGTCAAAATGTCCGGTCAAAAATAATTTCCCTTTAGCGCAATACCGCTTCAGTTGCGCCACTTATGTGACAGACAAGAAGAGTATGTGACAGACAAGAATAGTCAATTCTAATGTCTAACACTTAATGTGGAGAAAGAGATGTCCTGTATGGGTTGATTGTGCGTTGATCTGTTGGTAACGCCTCGGGGTTCCGGTGGGCATGTAAACAAATGCATAATGCTGCGCTATACTTTGTGGCCTCACCCAGTTGCATAGCGACACTTATTGTTTAGGTGTCTTTTAATAAGCAGGTAGTCATATCATTAGCTAGAACTAGCTGGATCTGATCGATATGGACATAAACGCGAGTGAAGTCTAATCTGACGGGAGAGAGAGAGATCAGCTGCTGCTGACGAGTCGACACGCAGCTCTGCATGATCACATGCAGCGGTGAGCGGAACAAACACACACTTCAGGTTAGAATATCACACGTAGCTATTTTAATTACCTCTCAAACTACCTAAACTAGTTATAGATATGTTTAGTTTTACTGTTGGGTCACTCATTACTGATCCGCGAGCAGCCTGATTCTGGCATAATAGATTGCCCGATCGGGCAACCAGCAGGTGAGGCTTCATTGCCCGAGCTAAATACTTAATGTCCTTAATGTCGAGCCCTGATAATGGCAAAGAAAGGGTTCAGTGTATTTTCTTTTTTTCCTGTGTCATATGTGGCAGCACTGCCACAAGTTCATCTTCAGAGAGGGTCTTCAGTACAGGTTGCAATATTGTCACCTGCCTGCGCTCATCTCTGAAACCAGACCATGTAAACAGGCTGGTGTTTCTTGCAAAAAATCTTTAAGAGATGACATGAGCAGCCCTACCAACATTTGCCATGGTGGCCAAAACATTTTTATTTGGTCTTAAATTGTAGTTCAACATTTATTTCCTGTTACTTCTGGACCATGACGGTTGGCCAGCCTTCAACGTTTAACTGAGTTGAATATGTTGAATATGTTTTACCAAAATGTTGGCTATTTGTTAAGGAGTTTTCAGGTTGTGACAGTGCACTGCATCTTTTTGATTTAATTTATTTTGGTCTAAGTTATTTTTATTTATCATATTAATATATGTTTAGTATGGTTTTGGAAGTGCGCTCCAACATATTTGTTGATCTTGTTTATTGGTAAAATATTATTTGTTTTAAAGTTCAATAAATGGTCAATGAATAATTGTCAAAATAATCGTGATATCAATTATTGACCCAAATAATCGTGATTATGATTTTTGCCATAATCGCACAGCCCTAACAAGATGTGAAGATTAAACAGTCATTTTATTGTAATTTTCTTGCAGAAATAACTGTATAACTTATACATTAGCTTCTCAGAAGCAGACAAAGATAAATAAATAACTTAAAGGGGCCTGGCTCGCCCTATCATGCTTGTTGGGGTTTTCCCTCAGACAGAGGATGAAAAGAGGCATCTTTTTAAAAACATTTTTTGACATTTGTAAATCAGTTACATCTTCATCCAGACATTTCAAACTGACATCCTAGCTCGACAAGAAATCCTTAAAACATGACATCATGCAAAACTGTGATATGAAGAAATTGGTAAAAAGGCTAAGATGGCAAAAAGATAAAGGCGAGTAGGTATATTATTCTGGATTGTACTTTTAAATCATCACAAAATAAATGATGTGCTGAACTGAAACACGTCAAAATGTTTCTGAAGGTTTAAACATAGAACAAAGTATTTGAGCTTAAAATATGTCAACTCCTAGTAAATGACCAACAATTGCTGAACCATACATTGAAACGTTGACCTTTAACAACATTTAAATGCAGTTTTCCATTTCACAATGACATCTGTAAGTTTAACTGGTTTATAAAGCATTCAATGAAAGGCCAAATTATTATAGGTGTAGGAGCTCACATTAATACACTGTCAGTGTTAATAAACCAAAAAAAGACGAGGCGATGTGCCTGCAAGACTCCACTCAGGTAAACAAAACATATTACCTGTGTGCAGCAGCTAACCTGCCTGCGAGCCTTCACTCAGGTCACATTTACACACGGCGCGGCTGAAGCCCGCTAGCACTATTAGCACTAGCAGTATCGCTAGCAGCCACATTGTTTAGGCTGTCAAATACGCTGCACCGTTTTAGATTCAATGAGTGTCTCGTTTGCAAATGCTTCATTAAGTTGCTTGTGCTACCCCCTTTACAAGCAACTAATTGAGTACATAGATTGCACCTTGGACTATCGCCACTCAATTTTTTAAAGTGCACCCAGGCCTTCGATCGCTTCGCTCTGTCCCCCATGCCTGCGGGAGTCTCACAACAATAATAAGAGCGCTGTTGAGAGAGATGACGAGTTGCATTTATTTTACAGTGGCCATTCAGAGGGGTCTCAAACAAGATACATCACTCGAAATGAGGGTTCCCAACCAACCAGAATGGTTTAAAGTTAAACTAAGGAAGTAGACGTAACTGATATACCGATAGCAGCACCGTTTGTCCAGCGGCTTAACGGTACCGATACCGTCCAATCAGGTACCGGTATTGACTTAGTACCGGTTCTTGATACCCATCCCTACTCGTAACAGAGTATTCATACACTCTTGTACTTCTACTTCTACTTAAGAACAAGATCCAAGTACTTCTTTCACCTCTGATCATAACACACAGCTTTCTTATATTAACAGCTCTATCTCATCAACGTCAGGGGTTCTCCACACAAAGGGTCCTCGAGGAAAATGCAAAATAGTTAATTAAAATTTGTATTAAATTCACATCAGAACAAGGCCCTGTTTCAATAAGGGTCTGATCAAGTCTCACTTCCTCCCTGCTGAAACCCATTTCCATCCTCTAAAATGCGTGTACAGTGATGCCATTTATGAAATAACATAAATGTTGCAGCTGGTTATTCCAGGTTACCTTGTTATTACCAGTTATCTACCAGTGTATAATGCAGAAACATAGAACGTAACAGAAACATTCAATATTGGCTGCAAATAATTTGACTCATTGGAACTATATATTAAACACGAAGCCTGGCTATGGGCTTAGATATGTCTCATAATTATTTGTGTGAACATACAAATTATTTGTGTGTAAATATGTGATTTGTAAATGTAAAACACCATCCACAAATGCATTTAAAAGATTTGCAAACTCACAAATAAATGTGCAAATGTAAAACGGATCTGCAAATGCGCAAAATATTTTTACAAATAAAAAAAAGAACTTTGAATATCTCTTTAACGTTTACAACTTTCGATCAGGCATTTGTGAATCCATTTTGTATTTGTCGACCAAAAATGTGCTTGTCGATCTCGCATTTCTGCTTGTGGATCTCAAATCTCTGCTTGTGGATCGTCTTTTTACACACATGGAGTTTGGAGACAAACTTTTCGCCGGTGTCGGCTAAAATCTACTCGTGTTACTCAGTTATTTTCGGAAATCACGTGATGGCCTGCTGATGACGACATTTCCGCATGGTTTTCAAAGTAAGAGCATGATGGTTTGTTTAAAGGTGGGTAGGTAAGTTTGAGAAACCGGCTCGAGATACACTTTTTGTTATATTCCATGGAATGCTCTTAACAAGTGCTTTGACAAAAAATCCATAAAAAAATCTGTGGACAACGTAGTACTGTAAAAAGCACGACCAATCATCTGAGCCGGCCCGGCTAAAATACCTGGATGGCCTACCTGCTTGTCAGCCTTCCACCTGTGCACAAACTTATCTCGTGCCCTCATTGGTCATGTGCGCGTTCGTGTGTGTTGGAGGAGGGGCTCTGTAAGGAAGTGGCAGATTTTTTCCGGCTGTGTATTTTCAAATTCTAGCGCACTCGAGCTGGTTTCTCCAAAATTACCTACCCCACCTTGAACCTCTTAAGCCCTGAGCCTGTTTTTCAGGTTTCAGGCTCGAAAATGCTATGCCCAAAACAAATGACTAACTTAACTTCTAAAAGGGTTATATGAATAATTTACAGTGGGGCAAAAAAAGTATTTAGTCAGCCACCAATTGTGCAAGTTCTCTCACTTAAAAAGATGAGAGGCCTGTAATCTTCATCCTAGGTATACCTCAACTATGAGAGACAAAATAAGAAAAAAAAAATCCAGAAAATCACTGTCTGATTTTTAAAGAATTTATTTGCAAATTATGGTGGAAAATAAGTATTTGGTGACCTACAAACAAACAAGATTTCTGGCTCTCGCAGACCTGTAACTTCTTCTTTTAGAGCCTCCTCTGTCCTCCGCTTGTTAAAGGCCCAGTGAAGTGCATGTTTTTGCACCAAAATGAAATGGCAGTTTCATTCCTTACATATCATTGTGCCTGTTCATGGTCAAAATAATTTTTAATAATTCATAATTAATGAATTAATGAATTATTAATTTTGCCGTCTGAGCCTAACGGAAGTTGCAGACGATAGTGGCTGTCACGTCACAAGATGTACCCAGTTGCGATTGTAAACATGGCGGAGACTCTGGAAAGTGATACTAGTGTGAGAGAAATGATTGATTTGGACAGCTTGTCGGACAGGATAGATGAGGAAAGTGATCAATTTGGTGCACTTTGAGGGCAACATTAAGAGATTTATGGATACAGCTCTCAACACTCATATGAAACATATATTTCAATAATCAAAAAACATTGGAATGATTTCTTAACCTATTTTATACAACTAATATTACATAGATGGAAATATTTGTTTACATAGATGACCAAACCCACTGAGATAACTTAGGCTACAGTTTACCTCCCTGAGCTGACGTTATCTCTCTCAGTCCCACAGGAGAGCACTCTCCCTCTCCTTATTGTTGAAACAGCTAATCTCCGTTAGCTCCGAGCTAGCACCAGATGCTAACAACAACCCTGTAACTCTGTCAGTCTCTCTTTCTCTCTCTCTCAAATCGACCACTGGCCTTTATTTATCATGATCAATCAAATAATCTACGAAACAATGACCCCAGCCAGGCTCACCTTCATCTTTTGGGAACAGAAACATCGCCACTTCGGCAGACTTGACATTACTACAGCCAGCGGCAATGCATCGTTTCCCCTGTGTTTTTCATCCCTCTTTCTTCACTGTCGCCTCCATTGTCAGGTTATCTCGATTGGAAATCACTTCCAGTCGACTCCGACACACTTTCCAGGAAAATACTAGCTCAAAAACGTTGAGAAATTCGACTTTGAAAAAGAGAAAAAACGAACGGTGGTGAATGTAAACAGTGCAGCGGCGTCCATCTCGTGACGTCACGCAGTAGATCGCAAGCCACGCCCACGAAGGCAAAGGTCGACTGCAGATTTCCCCGGAAAATTCAAAACTCGTCAAATTTGTTGCTATTCCAAAATTTTTTGATATGGGTTCCAATGGACAATTTTGGTCATTACTATACGTATTAGCATAACAGATCATGCACAGGTGCACACTTCACTGGGCCTTTAACTGTATTAATGGCACCTGTTTGAACTCGTTATCAGTATAAAAGACACCTGTCCAAAACCTCAAACAGTCACTCCAGAAACAAAATTGTAGACCTGCACCAGGCTGGGAAGACTGAATCTGCAATAGGTAAGCAGCTTGGTGTGAAGAAATCAACTGTGGGAGCAATTATTAGAAAATGGAAGACATACAAGACCACTGATAATCTCCCTCGATCTGGGGCTCCACGCAAGATCTCACCCCGTGGGGTCAAAATGATCACAAGAACAGTGAGCAAAAATCCCAGAACCACACAGGGGGACCTAGTCAATGACCTGCAGAGGTGAGACCAAAGTAACAAAGGCTACCATCAGTAACACACTACGCCGCCAGGGACTCAAATCCTGCAGTGCCAGACGTGTCCCCCTGCTTAAGCCAATATATGTCCAGGCCCGTCTGAAGTTTGCTAGAGAGCATTTAGATGATCCAGAAGAGGATTGGGAGAATGTCATATGGTCAGATGAAACCAAAATAGAACTTTTTGGTAAAATCTCAACTAGACGTGTTTGGAGGAGAAAGAATGCTGAGCTGCATCCAAAGAACACCATACCTACTGTGAAACATGGGGGTGGAAACATCATGCTTTGGGGCTGTTTTTCTGCAAAGGGACCAGGACGACTGATCCGTGTAAAGGAAAAAATGAATGGGGCCATGTATCGTGAGATTTTGAGTGACAACCTCCTTCCATCAGCAAGGGCATTGAAGATGAAACGTGGCTGGGTCTTTCAGCATGACAATGATCCCAAACACACCGCCCGGGCAACGAAGGAGTGGCTTCGTAAGAAGCATTTCAAGGTCCTGGAGTGGCCTAGCCAGTCTCCAGATCTCAACCCAATAGAAAATCTGTGGAAGGAGTTGAAAGTCCGTGTTGCCCAGCGACAGCCCCAAAACATCACTGCTCTAGAGGAGATCTGCATGGAGGAATGGGCCAAAATACCAGCAACAGTGTATGAAAACCTTGTGAAGACTTACAGAAAACGTTTGACCTCTGTCATTGCCAACAAAGGCTATATAACAAAGTATTTAGATGAACTTTTGTTATTGACCAAATACTTATTTTCCACCATAATTTGCAAATAAAGTCTTTAAAATTCAGACAATGTGATTTTTCTGGATTTTTTTTCCCTCATTTTGTCTCTCATAGTTGAGGTATACATAGGATGAAAATTACAGGCCTCTCATCTTTTTAAGTGGGAGAACTTGCACAATTGGTGGCTGACTAAATACTTTTTTGCCCCACTGTATGTTATCAAAGCAAGGTTACATCTGTGAGTTGGATGTAGAAGTGTCAGAATCAATATAGATATTTCTCAGTCAGAGTAAATTCAGATGGAAAATAGTAAAAAAAAAAAAGGTATATTCTTACCTCCGCCTAAAAAAAACCCATTACTTATAGTGAAAACCGCCCTTGAATGATGGTATGGTAGACCAGGGGTCACCAACCTTTTTTAGGGTGAGGGCTACTTTAAAAAAATAAAACAAGTCGGGGGCTACTTTTATTCCTCTTTTTTTGTTTTTTGCAGTGTATATATTTATGCTTACCTTTTAACCTTTGTGTGCTGTTTGGGTCTGTGGGACCCGTTTTCAGTGTTAACTAAAAGAACATGTTTGCAATCTAATTATTTTAACCTGCTTTATTTGGGGGTGGACGGGCCTCAGCTCCTCTAGGAGGGTCCGGGAGCATGCTCCCCCGGGAAGATGTTTTTTAAAATGTTGAAGTGAAATGCTGGTGCACTCTGGTGTATCCATAAATTCTGGTGAATTTGTGGATACAGCCTTCAACACTCATATGAAAGGGAGCTGTATACTTTTCAATAATCCAATCATCTTTAGAATATGATCACAACCAATAACAAATCATTTAAACTGGTTTATTCTTATCTTATGTTACCTAGTTAGCATTCTTTCTTTCTATTTATGCATATTTTACTAATCACTCCCTTTTTAAACTGTTTTTTGTTTTTTTTACTGTCCTATAGTCAGTGATGCAAACACAGGTATGGTGAAAAAAGAGAGAACTATTCGAAGCAGAACAAAAACAGCGTAATATACAATCTGACAATGACAGATTTTTCTTTTTGGATATTTTACAAATAACTCCCCTTTCAAACTCTATTCTTGTTATTTTTAACAACTTTTTTTTGTTACTGTCATATAGTATTTTATACCTGTTAATAATTGAGTCTCTAATGTCTCATTAATAACTATAATGATCATATCAAGGTGTGCCTTAACCTCACTGAGCTGAGGTTATTTGAGCCTCTCAGGAGAGAGCTCTCTTCCACCTGGTTGTAGAAAAGCTCTTTAAATTCGTTAGCATAGCTAGCTAACCAGATGCTAATAACAACAGATCGCCACTGTGCTTACAATTAAAGACACAGCCTTGCAAACACTGCGGCATGTGTACGGCTCCTTATGTGTACTGCAATATTTGAAGAGCTGGAGCAGCGTTCCGATGCTCTCCGTTACACCTTCCAGACGAGACATAACCACGTGAAGACCTATGGTGAAGACACGTTACGCTCGTGTTGTGTTCAATGAACCTGTCCTTGGCCAGGAAAAACAGGCACTCGCTTGTTTAATTATTTTGCGATCTAGATTTCTTCTTCTTTTTTGAAGTGAGAAGTTGTCCGTCAGTCGGACGGACGGACCCCCCCCAAAACGAAAACTCTTCGGTTCTCCACGAATTACACAAGTCACCCAAATCAGCGTTAAAAAAGCGGGAGGCGCCGAAAAGCGACTAATTTGCATCACTGTATAGTACACATTGGAATGATTTCTTAATTTATCTATATTAAATAGATAAAGGTGTGCTCGCTCGCTCTCCCTCCCTCCCTAGCTCTCTCTCTCTCCCTTTGTCTCGCTCGCTCACAGAGGCTGTATGCTCCTCCGTGGCGATGACGGCTTGCGTTCAAAAATAATAATACACATATTTGTAAAGTGGGGGGACACAAACGGGATTTCGAAAAGAGCGGGGGACATGTCCCCCCTGTACCCAGTGGAAATTATGCCGTGTGTGTGCGTCAAGTGCAATACATATATAGGCAACTTGCAACACACAGAGTAAATCTCTGCCCCTCATGTGCTGTGTAGGCTGGCACGACTAGGGTGTTCAATGGGGCTGATGTGTTATGTAGATTCTGCCAGAAGGAAAATCAGCAGGGAGGTGCCACATTGCTTTTCTTCCCGACTGCAACTCTGGACCCGCAAATCAAGCAAGAACGTGATTGGTCGATATTCATCGTGGGGGTGGCGGGAGGAGGGGTGTTAGATAGATATAGAGTTATATTAAGTAGATAGAGTTCGCTATGATTTAGGTTTCGTTTACGCATAGGGTAGATTCTTTTAATTACATTTCCTTTTTTGTTTTGTGTATTTTATACATGGACTTGCTTGGCGAGCTATTTTTGGAACATGCCCCGCGGGCGACTCACGTTGCCCCTGCGGGCGACTAAGTGCCCGCGGGCACCGTGTTGGCTACCCCCGTGGTAGGCTAAAAGCTTTAGGAATCCAAAGTATAACATATAAGTACCTTTTATCAAGATCGAGGCAAAACAAGTTAAATTTGACCTTTTTAGAGAGGTTTAGCAAAAATAAGTCGACTTTTGGGAACATTTTGGCACATTTGGATACCATCAGTGCCATTTGAGCTTTTTCAGGTACATTACTGTAAAAATAATTTTATTATCACTATATAGACCCTCCAGAGAAACGCGATCCTGCAATCGCAGAATTTACCGCATAATCAGCAAAATGGCGCAGATTTTTAAAAGGCCGCATATTTATCAACAGGCAATCCCCGCATTTTTCCACACAAAGTTGAAAAAAAAAAAGTTAACTCGTCTTGACGTGACTTCATCAGCTCGCGCATCACAGAATGTAAACAACACTGTATAGAGTGAACGTGTGGAGCTCACACGATAGAGAAAACACCAAGATGAAAAGATCTAATCCATCTCATTTACCAACGAGCATTTCTACTAAAGACCGGGCAAAAAGTGGGTGGTGCTGCAGGGACTTCACCCCTGATGTCTGCTCCCTGAAGGACTTCTGGGTGTGTGGCTTCGTCCTGCCGGGGTCACCCCTCATCTCCTTGTGGAGAAGGAAGCTGTTCAACACTGCAATGTCCAGAAAATGGTAAAAAAAAGTCTTGTACCATTTCATGGTTTTGTGGTGAACGCTGTAGTACCCAATCAAAGCATCGGACACATCCAGGCAGCCCATGCTTCTGTTGTAGTCCACCACAGCGTCAGGAACGGTAACAATCTTAGTCTGCCACACACCAGCCCGTTTCACTTTCCTCCTGACAGTCTGTCCACTGAATCAGAAGATGCAGAGGGAGGCTGAGTTAGTACTGGTGCAGACGTCCGGCGGCGTAGCTTGGATGTTGATGGCTCTGGGGCAACTGTATGCTGATCTGATGCACGTCGTAGCTCGGATGAGGCAGATGTTGATGGCTGTGATCCAGAAGCCATTTGATACTCGTCTTCATCACTGTGAAAACAAATGTGGAAAAAACTAAATCGATACGTCACTGGCTTATTCTTTCAAAAATGTAACTCAAATCAGAAATAATTCCTCCATTTAGCGTGTGTGAAATAACAGTATACACATATATATTAACGCGTTAATGCATTTTTTTTTTAACGCCACTAATTATTTTAACGCGATTAACGCATGTGTATTTTTTGTCCTCGGCCGCCCCGTATCAGTTTCAGAGCGCATCGAGTTTAAAATACCATCTGCAAGCTGATGCTGACAGCCCCGCTCCTGCCGTCCGCTTGCGGCAGACCACACTTCCACGCTCACCGGCAGGCACCGACTGGCCATCGGGAGGACCGGGAGGGTGTGTGTATGTGTGGAGCGAGAGAGAGACCTTACGTGTATTGTTGTTGTTTTTAGCATCTGGTGCTAGCTAGCTATGCTAACGGATATAAGGAGCTGTTTAAATGAAAACAGAGGATTGACATTTCGCAGACAACTGCGCAGAGCACTTGACTTTATGCAGGTAGCCAGACAGTGGGACATTGTGGGAAAAGTCAGCACACTCAGCACGGATAGTGCGCGCAACATGATTGCAGCGTCCAGGCAGCTCCCGTTCGAGCATATGCCTTAAGTTGCACATAGCTCCAACGATCCCACACACACACACACACACACACACACACACACACACACACACACACACACACACACACACACACACACACACACACACACACACACACACACACACACACTTTGTATTGTATGAGAGAGGTTCCAGATTGAATTGAGGCGAATATTTGTAATGTTCAGAGGTTGTTGTGTTTTAATATTCATGAGAATATTTGTCATTGTTCAAATGATAATAAACATTTGCATAAAGCATATTTGTCCACTCATATGTTGATAAGAGTATTAAAAACTTGAAAAATATTCCTCTAAGGTACATTTAGAACAGATAAAAAATGTGCGATTAATCGCAATTAACTATGGACAATTATGCGGTTAAATATTTTAATCGACTGACAGCCCTAATATATATATATATATATATATATATATATATATATATATATGACTGATATACAATACAGCAGTGACCACCAACTGGCGGCCACATCCGGCCCGCAGACATTCTCATCCGGCCCGCACGACGGGGGTGACTGTGGCGTTGGCGGAGTGGTTACCGCGTTTGCCCCCCACCCATTTTTTTTTTTTTATAATGTCTCGTGAGTAAGGTGCAGTACCGGACTCCAACAGAGAGGCAGCAGCTGCGGGACAGTAGACTGCGTACTGCGAAACCTTCCCTGCCTTGAAGAAGAAGTGATCCTTTGTTGTGTGAGTCTGCTTTGTGCACTCCACACCACAGCAGTGGCCTCACTGCGACTGAGTCCAACAGAGAGGCAGGAGCTGCGGGACAGTAGCCTAGAAGCAGGGTTGGGTTGTAACGGAATACATGTAACGGCGTTACGTAATCAGAATACAAAAATCAAGTAGGCTAACTGTATTCAGCTGGCGTTACATTTGAAAAACGAGTAATCTGATTACAGTTACTTTCGTAAACCCGAAGTGAATACATTTTGGAATACTTATTGGAATTATTGGTGGAAAAGTTTCCTCACAAAATGTAATATTCATTACAGGCAGAACTGTGTGCACACTGCACAGCGCTGCAGCATGTCTGTGAGCGAGAGAGAGATGCAGCGTGTCTGTGAGGCCCCGCCCACGCACGCAGATGAGAGAGAGAGAGAGAGAGAGAGATCTCTTTTAAAATATATTGAAAGTTAGAAACGGAGATGGTTAGATAAAATGTGCAAGATAACGTTTATGTAGCATTTGTTTATTGTCGAAATGATGACATTTCATAACGGGATCAAATCAAAGTGAATGGCCTGCTGCTGCTGAATGCATGGGGCAAGTGACTGGAACAAGTTTTAAAAGTTATTACATCGTTTCAGATAATAAATAATAATGATAATTCATTCTATTTAGGGGCGCCTTTCAAAGCAACCAAGGACACCTTACAATTCATAACATATTCCAAGGCAAGGTTTTAAGACAGTACAAAGAATGCAGTCCGGGTGATGTTTTTTATGTGGGGTGCAGATGAGAGGGCGCTGTCCAGAATGACACCAAGATGTTGTGTTTGAGTTCTTGATAAGCCATTAAAACAGTAAAATAAGTGTCTCCTGTTCACCAAAACATACCCATCTGTTATGGAAACAGACTTCAGGTCAACAACTTCAACATTCTGGGCTATATAAAAATCGCTGGCCCGCGATAGTGTCTATTGGATACATTTTGGCCATTGGACAAATGTAGTTGGTGATCCCTGCAATACAGCTTTATTTATAAACTGCTAATAGTCAATGTCTGTAGAACTACAAAACCGCATCCATTTGGTGTGTGTGAAATAACAGTATATATATTTATATATAGACTGGGTTGATATACAATACAGCTTTATTTATATACTGCCGTGTTATAGTCACGGAATACAATTAATCTATTTATACGTTCACCAACATGATGTTCCCATTGTTTTCTGATATTAGGAATTATCACGTCATCCCGATAAACCCGATAAAAGTATTAATAGCCCCGATAATATACAATATATTTTTGGGGTAAAAAAAAAGAAAAAAATACTGCGGTGTGTAGGCCTGTCACGATAATTAATTTTGTTGGACGATACATTTTTCTGGAAATTATTGCGATAAACAATAATATTGTCGGCACCATTTTAAGACCATTTTAGACATAATGATAATATATAATATTAATTCAAGTACATCCTTTCAAACATAACTTTTTATTGAACATTCAACATTGAAAATGAAATGTGAAATAATATTAAAATATATACATTATATATAATAAATAAAACAAATTCATTAAATTATAATAAATTAATTAAATCACACAACCGAAACAATAAATTAAATAGTCAGGCTGGAAAACAGAGCTCTCTCTCTCATATATATATATATATATAAATAAATAAATATGAGCACACGTTATCTCACAAGCAAAAAAACCCTCCTTAAAACAACAGTCAAGTGTACAGTCCACTGTCAAAGACCCAGATGCCTCAACAGGCCATATCCAAATCAGTTTTTCTAAGTTTTCGAGCAAGGAACACCAACATGTTTGCATTGTCGGGCTGGGGCTCTCCATCTCCAGCTGCCGTGTTTGCTCCCAGCTGGAAAAACGGAATGGGGTGGTTGTGTTTTAGGTGGTTTAAAATGCGTGGTATTGCCTGCTTTTGTCGCTACCTTTTTTAAACCAATGCGACACACCGCCCGGCTCATTCAAGTCCGTAGGTTCGCCTCGTTGATTTGGTTTGAATCCAAAATACTGCCACACCGGAGAATCGAGATGTGTAGTTAGGTTTTGTAACCAATTCCATTTCACTTTAAATTCCCCGCGAGTAAGTCACACGTTGTCTCCCGCTTGTCGCTATATTATTAATTTGGCTGCTGCGCTGCTGCACGTGCACGCGGAGTGTCCTGACCTGGCTGTGTGTCAGCCCCGCCCCTCACAGCACCCCTGGCAGCCACAGCGCTCCAGGCTAAAATGCTGGTCACATCTTTATGTAAACGGCAATTTATCGAGCTCAGAAAAGTTATCGACTCCATTTTTACTTATCGTACGATAAGTCAATTTATCGATTATCGCGACAGGCCTAGCGGTGTGGGTGGATTGGGATGAGGGGCGCTTGTTTTTCACTCGGCTCCTCCCGTTTTGCCAGTACTGTGGTATTAGTGGTTTAGGAAGAGGGGAGTTTTTCACAGATCCAGCGCTCCCTAACTCATGCCTGGCTGTGACGTAAATGGTGTGCGGCCGTGAAGCCATGACAGTAAACAAACATGTCGTCGGTAGTATGGGACTATTTCAAAGTTTCAGAGTTAGATAGTTCGCTTGCTATTTGTATTAACAAATGCAATGCAGAAGTTCCACGAGGAGGGAAAAAGGCAACGAGCTATAATACTTCCAACCTGATTAGTCACCTGAAACATCGCCATCGCTACGATGGTGTGTTAAAAGCGTACGAAGACGCCTGCGCTGCTAAACTAGCGGCGAATCCAAAGCCAGCTGCAAAGCCACCGGGGCTTTTACCTATCGACGAGGCTTTTGAAAAAGGCAAGAAGTTTGCCAGAGACGACCCCGAGGAAAAAACTACAGGTACATTTAATATATATATATATAATATTATTATCGGTATCGGTCTTGAGAAGCAGGAAGTTATCGGTATCGGTTTCAAAAAACCAATATCGTGCATCCCTAAAATAAATCCTTTTCCTTGTCCTTGTAATATTATGTTCTGTTGCCTGCTGTTGTCTCTGTGTTCTCTGTTCGCTGTGTTCTGTTGCTGTGCTGATTGTGCAGCTGGCTGTGCTGCGTCATGTGCGTAAAGCAGCCGCTGCTGGCATTATTCATACTATGCAAGATCCTATCTCTGGAACCCATTGGTCGATTTGGGCGATTGACACCTTTTTTTGAAACTTTAGAGCCAATAGAATCGAGGGGGAGTTATTAAATCCCGCTAAACACTTAAGTCAAGGAGAGAGAGTCTTGCGTAAACATCACGGGAGAAAGCCTGATTCCCGTACTGCAAAACGTTATACCTACTCTGCGGCCATGAATGTAATGATTTATCAGGAACAATTCTAAAGTGACTAAGAGACGTTGGATTAACCTTGAGCAGCGTTTTTATTCCCTTGAGCACGACTTTTGATCACAAAACAGCAACGGTAAGACATAATTATTGTTATGGTTTAGAACACTGTTGTTGTTTTCTTGCTCTGTTCTGGCTGCTAGCTCAATGAGTTTGTGTCCTACAGTGATGACACTTATATCACAATAATCTGTGGAGTATCAGCTTTCAGATGATATGTAGTTTGTGCAGAACATATTAAGTTTTAAAGATCGTTTTTGCTAGTTAGCACCGGAAGTAGCATCAGCTTGTTTTCACTAAGGGCTAATGCTAACACTTCTTGTGAGACTTGTGTTTTGTTTCGGTAAAAATGGCTCATATCGTCAGGTTGCTGAGTTTTTCCCCGTTATTTGAGTATAAGACATTCATAGGTTTTTAAATATTAAGAAGCCCCCAGACGCTGTCTCCTGCAGTGACGCGTTTTTCCCTCCGGTATCGGGGGGGCCGGGCTTAAGAGGTTAATGTGCTGTTTTTTTAATGAACAGCGGAACGATGGATGCATTCTTTATCACCATCATCATGTTATAGTGATGAAGTTAGTTTATGTTAGTTTATTGGTTCAACTTTCTTCATTGTTTTTTGTGTATTCATTCAAGCGGGTCAAAGTTACAAAGTATTCACATCTTATTAACCGGCCTAGTTTTACCTTACCAGTGCAGTGGTAACGTAATCTGTAGAAAAGCACCGTATTTAGGTCAGCCTTCATAGTAAGGCTACATTAAATGTTATATGCGTGTGGCGCAGTGGATAGAGCCTTGGTGTTGGGATCAGGGGGTCACAGGCTCAAACCCCACTGCAGTCAGCATGTCGTTGTGTCCTTGGGCAAGACACTTCACCCCAAATTGCTCCTGTGGGGATTGTCCACAGTATTGAGTATGTAAGTCGCTTTGGATAAAAGCGTCTAATAAGTAACATGTAATGTAATATTCATTGTGTCCTTTCTACTGTATATGCATATATTCCTGTCTATTGCTTTCATTTGTATTTAATGTTATTATGTTTATACTTGTTTCCACACATTTCACAATTTTGGATGAATGAAGTATCTATCTATCTATCTACAGGGTTCCCGCGGGGTCTTAACAAGTCTTACATTTGATAATCAGAATTTAAGGCCTTAAAAAGGTCTTAAATATGATTTTATTTTTTTTTTAAAACAAGAAAGGTCTTAAATATGATTTTAGAAGGTCTTGAAAATGATCGGATTTGAAAGGTACTTCTGTGTTGCGATCACGCCTAAATGTGTTTTGGGGGAAATGTCCGGGCTGCAAAGCAACCAGTACGGTAAGAGCCCTTCAGTTCCCCCAAACAATTTGTATTGAAATAAATCAACATGGAACCAGTAATCATTAACTTTGTTTCCCCCTGACCCTTATCGGAGAACACCCAGCCAGTAACCTAGCAACCAAACTTCAACTAAATATGGTAAAGTGTAAGTTCAACCATATTTGGTTGGGAAACATCAAATTTAGTGCTTTGTTAAAACCAGTGGAGGGGAACGTGTTTGAAGCCCGCTGCACCTTTTGCAAACAAAATTTGTTTTTTTTTGCTAATGCAGAGTTAGCTAGTGCAGCTACTCCCGCAACAACACCAAGGGACCTCCGGGTGACGTTTGAGTCTACGTCAACCCTAAAAGTGGAGGTGCTGTTGACGTTAAATACCGTAGCCGTACCGTAATACCGTAAACACCAATCATACAACAGCATGAAGACAGCAGAGCTCTGACTATAGCTCTTGTCACACACACACACACACACACACACACACACACACACACACACACACACACACACACACACACACACACACACACACACACACACACACACACACACACACACACACACACACACACACACACACACACACACACACACACACACACACACACACTAGGGTTGCCAGAAACTGACCATGATCACAATCAATTATTCGGCAGCCCTGGCGAATAATAATCGATTATTCGACCAAGCCCCCCCCCGCGGGAGAGAAACAAATAAAACTCAGACAAAAGGAATTCCGTTGTTTTCTTTACTGGAACATGTTTAACAGTACAAACAAAATAAACGACAAATAAACCAACATCAACATGATGTTGGTTTATTTTTTGTTATTTTCTAAAGTGCCTGCCATTGCCTTTATTTGGAGATGCGCTATGCGCAGCAGTGCTGCGTCTTTCTCTGTAACCTCTTTGGCGTGCTTCGCACTCAAATGCGAACGCATTGTTGAGGTTGAGCTGTGATAGACCAACGTCTTTTCGCAGAGCTTGCATTTAACTTCCTTTGGACTTGTAAGTTCGAAGTAGTTCCACGAGGAGGAACTCTTTTTACCTGCCGCTTTGTTCCTCTTTAGTCGCACGTGTGAGGGAGAGGGGGGGTGGGGGCGGGGGCGGTGTGTAGCGTGCTGCAGCAGCAGCAGTCTGCTCTGCACGCAGGCTTCCTCCAAGTTTACAGTAAAACAAACTGGTGGTGTGACCAATGGCCATTTACAATTATTAATACTATTACTATTATTAGCATTACTCTATATTTTGGTTGAAACTAAGCCAGAAAAAAAAAAAACATAAATAATAAAAATATATATAAATAAAATCGATTTTTAAAAATCATATTCGATTATGGAGACTAACGAATATTCGAATAATCGAATCACTGGCATCCCTAACACATACACACTTTGTCTAACACGCTAGCAGAGTTCTGTGTACTGTTATGTTCCGTCATCGTTCTTATGTTGAACATGAATACATTTACTTTGTAAGTAATTATGGGACGTATTTCTTCTTTCATAGCAATTTTCCTTCATACTTTCTTGCCGTGAAATAGGTCTTAAATTCTATTCAAAGTGGTCTTAAAAAGTATTTTTGAGTTGGTGAAACCCGCAGGAACCCTGTATCTATCCATCCATCTATTTATCTATATATATATACAGTGGGCAGGGCTCGACATTAAGGACTGGCCGATGGCCCGGGGCCATCTAGTATTTAGCTCGGGCAATGAAGCCTCACCTGCTGGTTGCCCGATCGGGCAATCTATTATGCTAGTATCATGCAGCTCGCGGATCCAGCAATGAATGACCAGACAGCAAAACTAAACATATCTATAACTAGTTTAGGTAGTTTGAGAGGTAATTAAAATAGCTACGTGTGATATTCTAACCTGAAGTGTGTGTTTGTTCCGCTCACTGCTGCATGTGATCATGCGGAGCTGCGTGTCGACTCGTCAGCAGCAGCTGATCTCTCTCCCGTCAGATTAGACTTCACTCGCGTTTATGTCCATATTGATCAGATCTAGCTAGTTCTAGCTAATGATAGGACTACCTGCTTATTAAAAGACACCTAAACAATAAGCCTCGCTATGCAACTGGGTGAGGCCACAAAGTATTGCGCAGCATTATGCATTTGTTTACATGCCCACCGGAACCCCGAGGCGTTACCGACAGATCAACGCACAATCAATCCATCCAGGACATCTCTTTCTCCACATTAAGTGTTAGACATTAAAATTGACTATTCTTGTCTGTCACATAAGTGGCGCAACTGAAGCGGTATTGCGCTAAAGGGAAATTAGTTTTGACCGGACATTTTGACGGAAGAGATTTAGATTTGCCGGCTAACGGGAACTCTGACGTCACCATTTTGTGTGCTTCGCGGATGCGCTCGGCTCCTCACGACTGCTGCTCGGGTCTGCTCGGTCAGCTTCCGGATGATGAGGCATTTGTTCGACCAACTTACAGTAGATAACATTACAAACATTTTTAACAGGGGCCATAATAGTGTAAATAATGTTTGTTTTGGCAGTTATAACTGAATGTAATGTTTTCTACTTTTTTACATCTGGGAAGGCATTTGCCTTCATCAGATGGAAAGTGTCTTGACCAACAACTTAAGTATTTATTATAGCTATGCAGGGCATGCAAACACAAACAAGAACAAACAAACAAGTGAAATTTAAGAATACAATTGAAATTGTACAATATAATATTGTGGTGGTTCATCTTATAATTCAGTCTAGAGAATGCAACAGACAGCATCTAAGACCTGCAAAAATCTAAATGTTCTAGGGGGAGGCCCCTCAAAACCTTTGTGAAATTTCGTCCGCGCGCATTTTTCAGGGTAATCTCTATTGGGCTCAGGGCCATCTGTAAATTAGCTTAGATGGCCCACAATCCTTAATGTCATGCACTGGTGGGGCAAACAAGTATTTAGTCAGCCACCAATTGAGCAAGTTCTCCCACTTAAAAATATGAGAGGCCTGTAATTTTCATCCTAGGTATACCTCAACTATGAGAGACAAAATGAGAAAAGAAAATCACTGTCTGATTTTTAAAGAATTTATTCGCAAATTATGGTGGAAAATAAGTATTTGGTCACCTACAAACAAACAAGATTTCTGGCTCTCACAGACCTGTAGCTTCTTCTTTAAGAGCCTCCTCAGGGTGTCCGCGGGGTCTTAAAAAGTATTAAAAGTTGATAAATCAATTTAGCGAAAATTAAGGCTTTTAAAAAGTATTAAACGGCATTTTCCAAGGTATTAAGAAGTCCCGCAGCAACGACAACATGAAACACCCTTTAATTTACTGAAACGACATGTCGGGAAACCCCCTCAAGGCGGCGCCATGCATAGCGCACCGTAAAATGCTGCTTCTTATTTTAAGTTGCGTTGCCTTGCTCCGCTCTGTGTGGGGGGGAGGTCCCAAGGTGGGGTCCCAAGGTGGGGTCCCAAGGTGGGTAGACCGGCATACGCAACGCTCTGGGGGTCCAACGGCTCCGTGTGTAAGCCCTATATGATCATTTTCTGATTACGATGAAATAGCCCGCCTCCCTCTCCCAACTTCTCCTGCTGCTGCTGGGCTGTCAGAAGAGGGGGAGGAAAAGAGAGGCAGGCACCGTTTATTAAATATTATTATATTATTATACAGAGAACAGAGTCGTCATCAATTTGTTTTAAAGCTCAATAAATAACAAAGAAGACCTCTGACCGGCACTTTTCTAATTTTGTACGGAAGATTTAAACTTTAACGGACATGTTGACCGGCGGAACATTTTTTTTAACGGAAACTCTGCCGCACGGTTCCCTCGTCCCTTGGAAGAGGCGGAGAGGTGGGTGTTTTTCATCTGCTGGTGGACTACCTGAGAGATATACAGCAGGAGAACACGCCGTCCACCGCGGAGAATAAACAGAAGGGCAACCATGGCAATCATGCTCCGGGGTCTTCTTCGCTGCTTTTGGTGTATTTCGGGAGGCAGCGGCGCCACTTACAGGCCTGACATATGTACTACAGCGTTTCCAGCATTTCCAGCGGTCTAGTGTGAACGGACACGTGATGAATTGAATGCGTGTGAACGGAAGACTTTTTTGCGCTTGCGTATGCGTTTTACCGTATGCGTCCTCGTGGGGCCGGGGTCTAAGCCAAACTATATCCGGTCACAGAGATCTGCTATTTTAAAGTAAAGTCAACACATATCGACCCTAATATAGTCTATATTAAGAACGAGAAAAGTCTTAACATATATATCGTTTTTTGTAAACATATGACAAATTTGTGAGGGTGATGACGTCCCCCCCAATTTAACCCCTGGGTATTTGTGAGGGAGCTCCTATATGGCATTACCCCGCTGAAGCTCACCAAAGTTTAATATATTTCATAGTTCAAAGTTTTGTCAATTGTTTTGTTTATTGGTCAAATACTGGTTTCTAATGGTTTCTGAGGAGTTTTACTGGAATGAAAGAGCACAGAGTACAGAAGCAACAAAGCAGCATACTGCATTAAACCTGACCTTCACAGAGAGGTTGAAGTTCATGTGGAAAGGAGGCTTCAGTAGTCTGTCTGCACTCTGTTTAGTTTTGCTATCTTACAATCAATATAGTCAATGTGAGGTAAAGTGTGTTGCCAATGTAACCGGTTAGAACTCAAAGTTGCGATGAGGTCTTAAAATGTATGGAAAGGGTCTTAAAAAAGGTCTTAAAAGGTATTAAATTTGACCTCAGGATTCCTGCATATACCCTGCTCCTCTGTCCTCCACGTGTTAACTGTATTAATGGCACCTGTTTGAACTCGTTATCAGTATAAAAGACACCTGTCCACAACCTCAAACAGTCACACTCCAAACTCCACTGTGGCCAAGACCAAAGAGCTGTCAAAGGACACCAGAAACAAAATTGTAGACCTGCACCAGGCTGGGAAGACTGAATCTGCAATAGGTAAGCAGCTTGGTGTGAAGAAATCAACTGTGCGAGCAATTATTAGAAAATGGAAAACATACAAGACCACTGATAATCTCCCTCGATCTGGGGCTCCACGTAAGATCTCACCCCGTGGGGTCAAAATGATCACAACAACGGTGAGCAAAAATCCCAGAACCACACGGGGGGACCTAGTCAATGACCTGCAGAGAGCTGGGACCAAAGTAACAAAGGCTACAATCCAGCGTTTCCGCCAGGGGGCCGTCTTGCCGTCATTTGACGCCCTTATTCAGCTCGGGACGCCCTAAACGCGAGCCGAGGGCGTCCAAAAAATATTAATAATTTGAGAAAAGATCGAGAGTTTTTATCGCTTGAAATGACGAAAAGGACAAGGACATCCCGCTGTTGGAGGGGCAAAGGAGTCTGGTGGGATTATTTTCGGAGTATGAAGATCGTTTCCCTGACATCGAAGGTGCCTGCTACAGGACAACACGGAACGTGCGCGATTTGGACGCGCTGAGCGGGGGGGGTTTTAGTGGAGCACGTGCGTGAGCTGTGAGCACCAGAGCCTCGCAGCGGTGAAACTGAGGCACCGTGGTAAACTGTGGTAACATGAAGAGCCGTTTGGGAGCCGAAACAGCCGGCGCTTTAAGAGAGCCGAGCCAAATGATCCGGCTCACTTACGTAAAAAGACAGTAGGCCTATCTATAAGGGACGGCTCAAGCCAAAATTCCCCGCTCTCGGGGTGGACGCCCTCTCAGCCCTGGTCTGGCGGAAAAACTGCTTCCATCAGTAACACACTACGCCGCCAGGGACTCAAATCCTGCAGTGCCAGACGTGTCCCCCTGCTTAAGCCAGTACATGTCCAGGCCCGTCTGAAGTTTGCTAGAGAGCATTTAGATGATCCAGAAGAGGATTGGGAGAATGTCATATGGTCAGATGAAACCAAAATAAAACTTTTTGGTAAAAACTCAACTAGACGTGTTTGGAGGAGAAAGAATGCTGAGTTGCATCCAAAGAACACCATACCTACTGTGAAACATGGGGGTGGAAACATCATGCTTTGGGGCTGTTTTTCTGCAAAGGGACCAGGACGACTGATCCGTGTAAAGGAAAGAATGAATGGGGCCATGTATCGTGAGATTTTGAGTGACAACCTCCTTCCATCAGCAAGGGCATTGAAGATGAAACGTGGCTGGGTCTTTCAGCATGACAATGATCCCAAACACACCGCCCGGGCAACGAAGGAGTGGCTTCGTAAGGAGCATTTCAAGGTCCTGGAGTGGCCTAGCCAGCCTCCAGATCTCAACCCCATAGAAAATCTTTGGAGGGAGTTGAAAGTCTGTGTTGCCCAGCGACAGCCCCAAAACATCACTGCTCTAGAGGAGATCTGCATGGAGGAGTGGGCCAAAATACCAGCAACAGTGTGTGAAAACCTTGTGAAGAATTACAGAAAACATTTGACCTCTGTCATTGCCCACAAAGGGTATATAACAAAGTATTGAGATTAGGCATGGGCGGTATTTATTTTCATACCGTCATACCTTGCTGACATCATACCGTGGTATACGGTATATGACGTTATCAGTCCCAATTTAAGGGGTAATTTCTCCCACCAAATTTTTTTTTACTCACTATATCAACAGCCAGCCCCACCAAAAATATTTTCCATCAACCGCCACTGACGGTATGACTTGGGTCGACTTGAGTGAGGTGGCGTTCGGCGGCAAATAGATGTTTCGAACGGTATATTATATGTTCGGTGTAAAATGCAGCCCGAGCCGGTAGACGCTCGCAAAGTGCCGCGACGTGCGCGCAAGTGCAAAACAAGGGCATACATGGGCAATACATGACAAGGGCAATACATAACACATTGTGCAAATGGCAAATTTTGAGATCGGATACAGGACGCGTTTGTAGATGTCCGACGTTGTTTCCATAGTGAGCTAAGTTAACAATATATCATCGTACATAAACATTTTCCGGGAGTAAATACTTGACTTATGTAAACTGTGTTCGTTATTCTCCCGTCCAGGAGAGAAGCTTTAAAAGGAGACTAAATGGAGTCTCTGTGAAAGTTCAATTGGGTACTTTAATTAAAAAAGGCGCGGGTTGGTCACAAGCATGATATTGTTCAGTCAGACAAACAGCTGTGATCCGCTCCTCGTTAGGGAAGCCAAGAGTTGGATCTCTCCTCCGGTGCTGTTATCCTCTGCTGGCTCCTGCCCGCCTGCTGGCTCGCCTCGTCTCCAATGTCCGTTGTTGCATTTAAACAGAGGATTGGCTCCTTTCACATCCAATATATGCTCAACACGCCTTTTCTCCTCATATTCTCTTTCATCACTTTTCATTTAACACATTCTAAACGCTGTAAAAATACTTCTCCGCTCATTTGGTTTCCGGTCATTCAGGATGTTGTCACATGCTACTCTCGTCTGTAAACAATAATGTATTCAAATAAACTCTACCATCATTTAATATTCAGCATGGTAGTATCTTGACATCTATAGTTGTAGTGTTAAATCAGTAGGCTTCGGTTTGGACCACTCCATATCATTTCGCTACTAAATTCACCTCTTTAGGAAATCGTATATTAGCCACATGCTACATGCGTAGATGAAGGATTTTCAGAATAAAAGCTTAACTGCTTGTGCACAATAATTTCTGGTTTTTCAGTATAAAAGAGCATTAAAACTGACGGCATGTTTAAACTACATTTCCCCATTAAAACATTGATTTTAATTTCTAACACTTAGTGAATATAGCAAACTTTATTCAATAACTAGTTTGGCAATATTATTCTGTGCATGTGTTAAAAACCTTATTTCCATTTGATTCATTGGATTACTCGCGTGAATGTTTAGCACGTAAATGCTTTCGTTTTTAAAACCGTCCGACCTCGACTACAAAACCATCAACCAGTTGCATAGGATTAAAACATGTCAACACTCACTGACCCCGTCTTAAACATTCCCAAAGAAGTGCCTCCGTCTCTCGTTGTGCTGGATGAAGTCACTGGCGACGAGTAAACCCAAAATAGTCCCTAACAGGCGCAGAGGCATTTTTCTTTTTTACTAGTTGTCCGAGTTCGGGGCCGGCAAATGCTGCCGCCATCTTGCTCAGCTCAGCTCTGTGCTGAGCTCTGAGAGCGGGAAAGACGGACTGCCCTCCCCTGCCCTCTGCTGGCGCGTGCTGTGCATTACAACCAATGTCGTCCCTGTCAAAACTCCGTGTCAGTGTAATAGAATGAAACACATCTATGATTTGGCGCACAGTCTGTGACGTCACGGTATTGAAAATCATACCGACGGTATTTCGAAATACCCTGGTATACCGTAATACCGTCATACCGCCCAAGCCTAATTGAGATGAACTTTTGTTATTGACCAAATACTTATTTTCTATAATTTGCAAATAAAGTCTTTTAGAAATCAGTCAATGTGATTTTCTGGATTGTTTTTTCTCTCATTTTGTCTCTCATAGTTGAGGTGTACCTAGGATGAAAATTACAGGCCTCTCATCTTTTTAAGTGGGAGAACTTGCACAATTGGTGGCTGACTAAATACTTTTTTGCCCCACTGTGTATATATACCGTGATTTAATTGTAATACACATTTCAAAATGATGCCAAAGTAACAACATACTGATACCGGTTAGTAAAAACCATGAATTAATGCTTTGACAAGTCTGCAGACAGACGGCAGGCGAAAAACCTTTTTAAAATGCGTGTTTTCTAAATGGAGATCGGCTACGCTAACGCAGTATATGCTCCGACCGTCCACACTCACAAAAACGGCCTACAGATATAAATAAACCAGCGACTGTATTCTCCATGACACAGACAGTCTTTACTTGTTTAACTTTTGTCTAGTTTCTGAACAGATATGAGGAGCTGTGAGCTTGAGTGCTAACAGCTAATGGCTGTGTTGTTTTTCTGGGGTTCTCATTGAAGATGACGTCACGGCTCGGCCTACACTGCGTTACTATAGTTACTGCCCCAGCTACTAAACTGTAATGGAAATGCAGCATAAAGTGAGCCAGTCCTAACGAGGCCTAGCCATACCGAGCGAGGCCCATGGATGTATAATAAGAACTGGATACAGCGTTGGAGGCGGGGCCTCATTCATTCCTATGAGAGTTGCTCATTGGCGCATGATAATAAAATGGCCCAGCTTTTGAGAGCAAAATGTCACAGATTACCCGACATGCCTGAGAAGTACCCGTATGTGCGCTCATAGCGCATGCGCAACTTTAACCAAAATGCTCGTTCACATCAAGCACGTCAATTTGCGTACACGTAACAGCACCGCACGTTTATGACAGCATGGTAATGGCTTGTTATTATGATGGATTTGATATTAACAAGGCGGCAGTTACGCCAGTTACGCCAGTTAGCAGCTAGCGGCTAGCTAGTAATTATGCTAATGTGCACATCAATCGTTATGTACTTATATTACGCTGTAACAGGATCTAGTGATATCCAAGCAACATAGCTTCATTTAGCATGAAATAATTATTGCACTGTGTGTATATATATATATATATATATACACATACACATAGTGTTTCCCCTATGATGGAGTCATAGCAACGGTGCTAAGGCACGTGGGCCCAGCATAATGTGAGCGCGGAGCGCGTGGAATTTTTTAGTGTGTGCGCGTGCGAAGTGCGCCCCGCCAATTTGTTTCTATGTACACAGGGTGTCCGCGGGGTCTTAAAAAGTATTAAAAGTTGATAAATCAATTTAGCGAAAATTAAGGCTATTAAAAAGTATTAAACGGCATTTTCCAAGGTATTAAGAAGGTCCACAGCAGCGACAACATGAAACACCCTTTAATTTACTGAAACGACATGTCGGGAAACCCCCCAAGGCGGCCCCATGCATAGCGCGCCGTAAAATGCTGCTTATTATTTTAAGTTTCGTTGCCTCGCTCCGCTCTGTGGGGGGGGGGGGGGGGGGGAAACTAAGCGACTACGGTAACGGGTCCCAAGGTGGGTAGACCGGCATACGCAACGCTCTGGGGGTCCAACGACTCTGTGTGTAAGCCCTATATGATCATTTTCTGATAACGATGAAATAGCCCGCCTCCCTCTCCCCGCGTCTCCTGCTGCTGCTGCTGGGCTGTCAGAAGAGGGAGGAAAAGAGAGGCAGGCACCGTTTATTAAATATGCATATATTATTATACAGAGAACAGAGTCGTTATCAATTTGTTTGAAAGCTCAATAAATAACAAAGAAGACCTCTGACCGGCACTTTTCTAATTTTGTACGGAAGATTTAAACTTTAACGGACATGTTGACCGGCGGAACATTTTTTTTACGGAAACTCTGCCGCACGGTCCCCTCGTTCCTTGGAAGAGGCGGTGAGGTGGGTGTTTTTTATCTGCTGTGGACTACCGGAGAGATATACAGCAGGAGAACACGCCGTCCATCGCGGAGAATAAACAGAAGGGCAACCATGCTCCGGGGTCTTCTTCACTGCTTTTGGTGTATTTCGGGAGGCAGCAGCGCCACTTACAGGCGTCGTTTCCAGCATTTCCAGCGGTGTAGTGTGAACGGACACGTTAATTAATCGAATGCGTGTGAACGGAATACTTTTTTGCGCTTGCGTATGCGTTTTACCGTATGCGTCCTCGTGGGGCCGGGGTCTAAGCCAAACTATATCCGGTCACAGAGATCTGCTATTTTAAAGTAAAGTCAACACATATCGACCCTAAATATAGTCTATATTAAGAACGAAAAAAATCATAACATATATATCCTTTTTTGTAAACATATGACAAATGTGTGAGGGTGATGACGTCAGAGCATTGTCCTATGTGCCAGGGCTTAGCCCCGGACAGCCCCAGCCCAATTTAACCCCTGGGTATTTGAGAGGGAGCTCCTATATGGCATTACCCCGCTGAAGCTCACCAAAGTTTAACATATTTCATAGTTCAAAGTTTTGTCAATTGTTTTGTTTATTGGTCAAATACTGGTTTCTAATGGTTTCTGAGGAGTTTTACTGGAATGAAAGAGCACAGAGTCTACAGAAGCAAAAAAGCAGCATACTGCATTAAACCTGACCTTCACAGAAAGGTTGAAGTTCATGTGGAAAGGAGGCTTCAGTAGTCTGTCTGCACTCTGTTTAGTTTTGCTATCTTACAATCAATATAGTAAATGTGAGGTAAAGTGTGTAGCCAATGTAACCGGTTAGAACTCAAAGTTGCGATGAGGTCTTAAAATGTATGGAAAGGGTCTTAAAAAAGGTCTTAAAAGGTATTAAATTTGACTTCAGGATTCCTGCATATACCCTGGTACAAGAAAGGCTCTTGAGGCCTAGTACCAAGTCCGGTTCTAGACAATTTGCTGCCGTACAGATGTAGCGATTCATTTCAGACAGTTTGAAACGCGAGGGCCGTGATTTCTACGTGATCTGCCCTCGCTCAAGGGAAAACCTCCAGCTTGACTTGAGACCACCCCCGTGATAGATAAATGTAATTATAATGAAGCCAGCTGCAATGGATCATTGATCCACCAGAGGGTGCAGTGGGGTTCCACACTGGAGCTCATGTGAAATAAAGTGAGATACAGTATGCTGGATGTACAGCGGAACTTTGTTAAATCCATATGTCACGGATATCATATTACTGTGCTAAATAAGAGACATGTAATCATTTACAAAACATCACCATGTTGTTATTTAACAAAATAATTTTGTTATTCGAAAAAAACGAACGGGAGGAAATGCAGCCCGGCTCTCGATTTTTAATCCTAATTTAATCATCATCTTCACCACGATCATTTATGTTTATGTTCGCCGAATTGACATGAAATCACTGACACATATGAATATACTGTATTCAACTTAATTAAAACGTTATTAACGTGCCTAAACTCAGTAATTCACCAAAAATATGTATATTTTAATGGAGTTTCGTCGGTCGATCAGGATCCCAAAGTGTAGCAGAGGGATCCTCATCTGGATCAAGGGTGTTATTTTCCCCATAAAGAACAAGTCGCTGCAAATTATCCCGCTTATTACATGGCCACATTCTCAACAAAGTAACGAAATGACTCCCAATATTAATTGAAATGCTTTTATGGATTTAGAAAATGTTTTTATTGATTTAAAAAATAGTTGTATCTATTGATTTAAATTGACATGCATCCGCTAAGAAAAATAGTCCGTTGTTACAGTTTTTTAAACAGTCTGAATGAAACGGCAGCTCTCAGCTGTGTATTTACACTAATGGCCCATCAACCACAGGTCTCTCCCCCCCTCCCCCCCTGATCTTTCTTCTCCAGCAGCTAAATTAACAGTAAGTTACTCTGAGTGACCATAGACTGTATGTGACAAGCTTACAGTTAGTGACGTAACAACACCATAGAAGCTGGTGGGTTGAAAGCAATACGGAAGGTAAAAATAACTACAATAATTGTGACTTATTTATTGTGGCTTTTATGTTTTTAGGTATCCAATTTTATGTAATTCAGGCTTATAGTTCACCCTTCTCTAAAAGCCTTCAACAATGACAATATTCATTGTAATTTAATAAATCCTTCCAACAAACATTGTAAAAAATAGCCTACTTTAAGTTAAGAAATCATTTCAATATGTACATCTTCTGATGTAACAACAATAACATTATAAATAGTAACATAGCTGAACATGGTATTGCACATTTAGCTTTGAGTGTTACTGACCTGAGATGTTTTTATTACATGAATTAAGGTGACTGAGGCTTTTTAACATACAGGGATGCAAACTCATCAGGTATGAAAAAGGTGACAAGGATCCGAGCCCCCGGCTCCCCCACCCCACGGAATGACAGAGGATTTTAGCAGTCAGAACAACTAAAGCAGCAGTGTTAATAATAACAGAAACGCCAAAGAGTCACATAATAGAAATATATAAAAGCATTTATTTGTAATTGTGGAGCAGTCAGTTTATAATTTTGGCAGCACTGTTGAGCATTTTGAAAATGTATTTTCATGCCTCTGTGCAAGGCTTAAAGACCCAGTGAAGTGCATTTTTTGCACCAAAATGAAATGGCAGTTTCATTCCTTACATATCATTGTGCCTGTTCATGGCTAAAATATTTTTTAATAATTCATAATTAATGAATTATTAATTTTGCCGTCTGAGCCTAACAGAAGTTGCAGACGATAGTGGCTGTGACGTCACAAGATGTACCCAGTTGCGATTGTAAACATGGAAAAGTGATATTAGTATGAGAGAAATGATTGATTTGGACAGCTTTTCGGACAGGATAGATGAGGAAAGTGATCAATTTGGTGCACTTTGAGGGCAACATTAAGAGATTTATGGATACAGCTCTCAACACTCATATGAAACATATATTTCAATAATCAAAAAACATTGGAAGGATTTCTTAACCTATTTTATACAACTAATATTACATAGATGGAAATATTTGTTTACATAGATGACCAAACCCACTGAGATAACTTAGGTTACAGTTTACCTCCCTGAGCTGACATTATCTCTCTCAGTCCCACAGGAGAGCACTCTCCCTCTCCTTATTGTTGAAACAGCTAATCTCCGTTAGCTCCGAGCTAGCACCAGATGCTAACGACAACCCTGTAACTCTCTCAGTCTCTCTTTCTCGAATCGACCAGTGGCCTTTATTTATCATGATCAATCAAAGAATCTACGAAACAATGACACCAGCCAGGCTCACCTTCATCTTTTGGGAACAGAAACATCGCCACTTCGGCAGACTTGACATTACTACAGCCAGCGGCAATGCATAGTTTCCCCTGTGTTTTTCATCCCTCTTTCTTCACTGTCGCCTCCATTGTCAGGTTATCTCGATTGGCAATCACTTCCAGTCGACTCCGACACACTTTCCAGGAAAATACTAGCTCAAAAACGTTGAGAAATTCGACTTTGAAAAAGAGAAAAAACAAACGGTGGTGAATGTAAACAGTGCGGCGGCGTCCATCTCGTGACGTCACGCAGTAGATTGCAAGCCACGCCCACGAAGGCGAAGGTCGACTGCAGATTTCCCCGGCAAATTCAAAACTCGTCAAATTCGTTGCTATTCCAACATCCTTTGATATGGGTTCCAATGGACAATTTTGCTCATTACTATGCGTATTAGCATAACAGATCATGCACAGGTGCACACTTCACAGGGTCTTTAAGTCTTTTTATCTTTATAGCCACATGGTGTAAAGTAACTAAGTTCATAAACTCAACAAGTACTATACTTGGGCACAATTTTGAGATACTTTTACTTTATTTAAGTATTTCAATGTTTTGCTACTTTGTTCTTCTACTCCACTACAGTTCAGAGGTACATGGTGTACTTTGACTCCACTACATGTATTTAATACCTTTAGTTACTTCACAGATCTGGATTAATTAAGTGAAATATAATCAAGTGTTAAATCAGACTTTAGTTCCACCTAGAGTAAATCCACAAGCTACCCTGCAGTATACAAAGTCATTCAAACTAGCTGCACCTTTAGCAGCTTTGAGAACACTTTCATGATCAATCATTATAAAACATATCATATCTATTATTCTGAAATGGACCAATCTGCACAATGACTACTTTTACTGTCGCTACTTTCACTATATTTTGATGATAATACTTTTCTACTTTTACTTGAGGAACATTTTGAATGCAGGACTTTTACTGTAACAGAGTATTCCTACACTCTGGGACTATTACTTTTAGTGAAGTACAAGATCTGAGTACTTCTACTTTTACTCTAGTACAAGATTTGAGTACTTCTACTTTTACTTTAGTACAAGATCTGTGTGCTTCTACTTTTACTCAAGTACAAGATTTGAGTACTTCTACTTTTACTCTAGTACAAGATCTGAGTACTTCTACTTTTACTCAAATACAATATATACAGGACTGTCTCAGAAAATTAGAATATTGTGATAAAGTTCTTTATTTTCTGTAATGCAATTAAAAAAAAAAAAAAAAAAAAAAAAAAAAAAATGTCATACATTCTGGATTCATTACAAATCAACTGAAATATTGCAAGCCTTTTATTATTTTAATATTGCTGATTATGGCATACAGCTTAAGAAAACTCCTATCTCAAAAAATTAGAATAGTTCCTCAGACCAAGTAAAAAAAAAAAGATTTATAACAGCAAAACACAATCAAACATTTGAAAATGTCCATTAATGCACTCAGTACTTGGTTGGGAATCCTTTTGCACGGATTACTGCATCAAGGCGGCGTGGCATGGAGGCAATCAGCCTGTGGCATTGCTGAGGTGTTATGGATGCCCAGGGTGCTTCAATAGCGGCCTTTAGCTCATTAGCATTGTTGGGTCTGGTGTCTTTCAGCTTCTTCTTCACAATACCCCACATATTCTCTATGGGGTTCAGGTCAGGGGAATTTGCAGGCCAATCGAGGACAGTAATGCCATGGTCAGTACACCAGTTACTGGTGGTTTTGGCACTGTGGGCAGGTGCCAGATCATGCTGGAAAATGAATTCCTCATCTCCATAGAGCTTTTCAGCAGACGGAAGCATGTAGTGCTCTAAAATATCTTGGTACACAGCTGCATTTACTCTGGGCTTGATGAAACACAGTGGACCAACACCAGCAGCTGACATGGCTCCCCAAACCATCGCTGACTGTGGGAACTTCACACTGGATTTCAAGCAACTTGGATTTTGCTCCTCTCCAGCCTTTCTCCAGACTCTGGCGCCTTGACTTCCAAATGAAATACAAAACTTGCTTTCGTCTGAAAAGAGGACTTTGGACCACTGTGCAACTGTCCAGTGCTTCTTTTCCTTAGCCCAAGTCAGACGCCTCTTCCGTTGTCTTGAGTTCAGAAGTGGCTTGACCATGGGAATACGGCTATTGTAGCCCATTTCCCGGACACGTCTGTGAACAGTGACTTTTGATACCTGGACTCCAGCTTCAGTCCACTGTCTTTGAAGCTCCCCCAAATTCTGGAAGCGACTCTTCTTCACAATGCTGTTAAGGCTGCGGTCATCTCTCTTGGTTGTGCAGCGTTTCCTGCCACATTTCCCCCTTCCAACAGACTTTTTGTGGATGTGCTTTGAAACTGCACTCTGTGAACAGCTTGCTCTTTGAGAAATTTCTTTTTGTGTCTTACCCTCCTGATGGAGGGTGTCAATGACGGTCCTCTGGACAGCAGTCAGATCAGCAGTCTTCCCCATACTTGTGATTTAGTTTACTGAACCAAGCTGAGTGTTTTTCAAGGCTCAGGAAACCCTTGCAGGTGTTTCGAGTTAATTAGACGATTCAAGTGATTCACCCTACTAGTATACTTTTTCATGATATTCTAATATTTAGAGATAGGATATTTGAGTTTTCTTAAGCTGTATGCCATAATCAGCAATATTAAAATAATAAAAGGCTTGCAATATTTCAGTTGATTTGTAATGAATCCAGAATGTATGACATTTTTGTTTTTTTAATTGCATTACAGAAAATAAAGAACTTTATCACAATATTCTAATTTTCTGAGACAGTCCTGTATATACTTATACAACCTCTGTTTATAGCCTATGAAAGAAACTATTAGAAATAGAAGGCTAAAGCTAACGTTAGCAGATAGTGACAATGTATGCTAGCTAGCTAGCTCAACGATTCCTTAAATAATATTGCCACAGAAAAACTTTTCAGTTCACATCACGCTCTGCCGCTCTGACAGGGAGCTCTGCTCTGAACACCTGAACGGCCCGTTCTAACAGCTGTTCACCAGCAGTCCAGTCTGTGCCACAGTGACTCCGGACGCACAGTTAATATTAACGAACGCACCCGTAGGTAATATAGCTGCTGAAGCTAGACCATCATCTCGGAGCAGCAGAGCCTTATTATACATCCATGAGCAGAGCCGACAGGCAGGAAGACTCGTGCACACAGCTCGTACTTCATTATAATATATAAAAAAAGAACACCATGCGTGTCATGATGGCACATAACAGCTCACGGCCGCAGATTACTCCGGGTCCCAGCCCCCCCCATACCCCAAAAATATTTGTATTGCAGATCTACATGAATCACACAAACGACTTATTTTGGATTCAAAACGGCGAATTTCGCCGAAAGGTGACAAGTTTGCATCACTGAACATAGACAGAGCACAACTGAAACATAAAATCTGAGATGTAACAACATATTACACTTTTCGGGGATGCTTGGGATGTGAGGAGTGAGGGACACGGCTTAGAACGGGCGTGTCGCCTGGCAGGACAGGAGAGTGTGTGCACCAGTCTGCCTTGATCTATGAATTCATGTCCGTGACACTCACTGCTGCCCACAGCTGTTTTATAGAAGGACATTCCTTCACTTAATGAAAGTGTTTTAACCACACACACCTCTACACACACATGACGGGTGTTATTTTCCCCATAAGGAACAAGTCGCTGCAAATTATCCCGCTTATTACACGGCCACATTCTCAACAAAGTAACGACATGACTCCCAATATTAATTGAAATGCTTTTATGAATTTGGAAATTGTTTTTATTGATTTAAAAAATAGTTGTATGTATTGATTTAAAAAATAGTTGTATGTATTGATTTAAATTGACATGCATCCGCTAAGAAAAATAGTCCGTTGTTACAGTTTTTTAAACAGTCTGAATGAAACGGCAGCTCTCAGCTGTGTATTTACACAACTAATGGCCCATCAACCACAGCTCTCTCCCCCCCTCCCCCCTTGATCTTTCTTCTCCAGCAGCTAAATTAACGGTAGGTTACTCTGAGTGACAAGCTTACAGTTAGACACAACAGTCTCATTGCAAGTGACCCTCAGTTAGTTGACTTTTATGTTCAACTGCTAAATTCGTTACTGATAAAAAAGGGCTTCTACTGTACCTAATTACCTTAACACTAGAACCGCCAGAGGTTTTTGTATAGGCCTACCTAAACCCGTCAAATCACGCTGTTAGAATGCCATTTTTAACAACATAGGGTGCTACATAACACACTTTCAGGAAAAGTCACGGACTGGGAGACTTTAATATTTTATTGAAAAAAAGTTACATTTGCACACACACAACACACATAACACAAATTGACCCGATTGGCGGTTCTAGTGTTAAATAAACTCACTAATTAATGAAACCAGTTCAATACGCATGATTCTTATTCTTATCATTCTTTATGAGCGCAGAAATAGTCTTAAAATCAGATCTGTTTTTTAAATGAAATCTGACGGCAGGCAGTTAGCTCTGATCACCTATGACAAATGCGCCGCACCTAATCGCTGGCCATTCAGCCACAGACACTGTTCGAAATGGGGGGGAGCTAGGAGGAGCTTGGCTCCCCCGAAGAGGGAGGGGGAAGGAGAATAACAGTTCTTGAAATAAATAATAGTTATTGTTCATTACAGTTTCTGAATATTTGTTTTATATTTGTGAATATGTCTGGGTGTTGGCATCTGTACGTGGCGGCGCTGCATTCTTACTTACGTTGCTATGGTTATGGCTGTGAGGCCGGCGCGGTATTTGAAATGTTCATATTGATATATTTTTTAACTCTGGCTGTGTAATAAAAAAATATGGCAAAACGAAAACAGCCAAGCGTCACAGCTTTTGGATTCACAAGCAAAGAAGCGAAGGAGTCTAAAAATGACAACGTGAACGGAAAACAACTTTTAGTTGGCCGGCTGTAAGCGGCGTTAGGGTCGAGCTTGACAGCTCCAAAACGAGGGAGAAGCCTGCCGATGCGGAGCCTGAAGAGGCTTCAACAACGGCCACATCCGCCGGCATAGTGACACCGTCTGTATTAGTAGAAGAGTGTTTTTATAGCAATTGATCGCATCCGCGCTGCTGCGCCAGTCAACAGAGCGTGCGTGTGACATATTTAGTAGCAGGATGTGCTCTGAAAAATAGGGCTCCCCGAAAGCAAATGGGTAATTCGAAAACTGACAGAGCTCCCTCTATACAAATCAAACTGTAGACGGTGTGAAAGCACCTATTGTTTTAAATAATGGTCGGAATGTGACCTGTGAGCCTTCTGAATTACCGTGGGGCAGCACATTCTAAACTAAAATGTTCAATCAATAAAGTAACATCTTATCTTATCTTAATAATATCTTCATATTAATAATAAATCATTCAGTATGTGTCCGAAAGGGAGCAGGAGGAAGCAAACACAAAAATATACTGCATATTAAAGCAAACAATTGTAAAGGTTAAAGTATGAGCATAACAAATAAAGAAGTGTAATGTAAACATTTACATTATGATTATTTAATATATAAAGACTATATATTATTGAATTACAAGATTAGATATACTTTAGTTGATCTAAAATATTGATGTGTTCAAATGCTCTTCAAAACACAACTGAAAGTCCATGAAACTTGTCTTTCTGTATTTGTGAATGAAGCGCCATCTCCTGGTTAAAACCTGAAATTGAAAATCTGGCAACGCCCTCTTGGAAAATAGTGGGAGGGCTTAACATTCCTCGATACTGGTATTTGGCAGGTAGTAGGCAGGAAGCTGTAAGCTGGAGTCCGAAATGCAGTGCTACATCTGTATACATACACATACAGTGCAATAAGAAGCTACAGGGAAGTTAATCTAACGTTGGTAATATTAACTTTATTTAATACAATATTTACGGTACAAGATTTAATCATACAGCCCATGTAGTATAATATTTTACAAATGATGAATTACAGCAAACATGTGCAATATATCCATTATTACAGCTCCGTGGGCAGTAAGGCGATATGGGTCCGTTCTTATTGTGCATCCATGGGTAAAGAATGATAAACGCATGTGCTGCTGCATGCTGAACACGTAACATGAACGTGCCGGGCGGCGCGGTCCCGTGGGTTAGATGCGCGTTCATAATGCAGAGGAATATAACTCTCAGAATAACGTTATTAGCACATTTTTACAACTCGAGGAACAAATGTTTTTAATAAGGACTATACAAGTGTTCATACTGGGTGGTTTATTTAGTTTAAAAAAAATTATCCAACGATTTACAGACCACTCTTTCCCCATGTAAGTCAATGGGAAAAAGTGTTTCCGGGCCTGGCAACCAAACGGAAGTGTAGTACCGCCGTTTGGCCGGCACAAATATTTTCATCTGAGTCCGGCGCACTTCCTGGGGGCTTGGCGAGGCCCTGTAGTGGAAATGCGCCATTAGACTAAAGTTAACTCTCTAAACACTGAGAGTCCTTTAGCTCACTGAGCTGACGTTATCTGACAGGAGAGGACTTTCCTTTCACTTAGTTGTAGAAACAGCTTCTAATATCCGTTAGCGCAGCAACAACAATCTTGTTCTCTCTCTCTCTCTCTCTCTCTCTTCTACAGATTACCTTACCACTGCACTGGTAAGGTAAAACTAGGCCGATTAATAAGATGTGAAATGCTTTGTAACTTTGACCCACTTGACTGAATACACAAAAAACAATGAAGAAAGTTGAACCAACAAACTAACTATCACTATAACATGATGATGATAAAGAATGCATCTAACGTTCCACTGTTCATTATAAAAACAGCGCATTAAACAAACCATCATGCTCTTACTTTGAAAACCATGTGGAAATCTCATCATCAGCAGGCCATCACGTGGTTTCCGAAAATAACCGAGTGACACGAGTAGATTTTAGCCGAGACCGGCGGAAAGTTTATTTCAAAACTCAGTGTGTGTAAAAAAACTATCCACAAGCAGATATTTGAGATCCACGAGCAGAAATGTGAGATCCACAATCGCATTTTTGGTCGACAAATACAAAATGGATTCACAAATGCATGATCGAAAGTTGTAAATGTAAAAGAGATATTCAAAGATCTTGTTTTTTATTTGTAAAAATATTTTGCGTATTTGCAGATCCGTTTTACATTTGCACATTTATTTGTGAGTTTGCAAATCTTTTAAATGCATTTGTGGATGGTATTTTACATTTACAAATCACATATTTACACACGAATTATTGTTATGTTCACACAAATTATTATGAGACATCTAAGCACATACCTGACATTCTGTTTTTGGGCTGCGTACATCAGACATCTTTACATAAATCTTTGCCCCTATTTAAAAGTGCTTTGTGTTTCAGCAGGAGGAGTTCTACCTGTTGAAGTGGAAGGGCTTCCCTGAGTCGGATAACAGCTGGGAACCCAAGAGGAACCTTAAATGCCACAAACTGATAAAGCAGTTCCACCTGGACCTGGATCAGCAGCTGAGGCGCCACAAGAGACGCTACACCCCAAAAAAACTGGATAAGGAAATTTCCTCCTTCCTGGTCCAAAAAGCCAAGCTCCGTCAGAGTCTGAAGCGCTGGGAGGCCCATCTGAACCAGACTCGCAACCACCCGGGCCGCATTTTTGTTGCAAACGAAGTGGACCTTGAGGGCCCTCCAAAGAACTTCACCTACATCAACAACTACAAAGTAGGCCAAGGGATTGTGTTAGATGAGATGGCGGTGGGCTGTGAGTGTAAAAACTGTTTGGAGGAACCAATAAACGGCTGCTGCCCCGGGGCTTCGCTGCACCGCATGGCCTACAATGACAAGGGCCTGGTCCGGATCCGGCCGGGACAGCCCATATACGAGTGTAACTCCCAATGCAGCTGCAGCTCTGAGTGTCCCAACAGAGTAGTGCAGAAGGGCATCCAGGTTGACCTGTGCATCTTTAAGACGGAGAATGGCCGGGGGTGGGGAGTGCGCACGCTGCAGCACATCAAGAAGAACACCTTCATCATGGAGTATGTGGGGGAGGTAAGACCTGCTCACACACAGCTCTCCCTTCTTGATTCCACTTCCATAATGGGCGGGGTTACCTGCTTATTTCACCAAATTGTTTTTTTCGTCACGATTCATTATTCTTAAAGAAGACAAAACATGCAAATATTCATTCACAAGTGAAGTGAAGTATAATCATTGAGAATATAGTGGAAACAATACTAAATACAATCAGCAACACGGTAAAGAAAACAAATATATGTTCAAACCTGACAATGATTTCATATTTATTTCACTTGCACTTGTAAGCCCCCTCGGTTTGAAACACACAAATGAGAAACAGATACATCCATAATTTAATTAAAATATAATCTGCAGACGACAGGAGAAATCTTGGGGCAACCATCCGCTGCAACAGAAAGTCTCTGGCCCAGCAGATAGACACCAGCATGAACCCTCAGGTGCAGATCAGAGAAAACGCTGGTCAATTTGTTTGCATGCTGGTTCAAACTGGGTATTTTGAGGTATTTCTCTATAGTGTGCATTAACTGCTGTAGATCTGTTTGCGCAGTTGCAGTCTGTGCAATTTTAATATCATTTGTATTTTAGTAATAGGCAAATAGAAGTACACCAAAAAAAAAAATATATATATATATACTATTTCATTTTTTTTAAACTGGCAAAAAATCCTACAGTTGAAAGGTCTGGTACTTAATTCTTCCATGCCTAAATCACGGTTCCTTGCACCCCTCTGGATTCACCTAGCATCTGCTGTCACACAGTATCTGTGGTTAGGGTTAGGTAAACATGTGTGTTCTGGGTGTAGAGAAGGGGACAGTCTGCAGGACCTTTTCAGATTTACTGTAATGTAAATAACTGCTGAGGTGGGAACAGTTTTTCCAAAACCTGGCATTAGTCTGTCACTGTAGTTTTACACATCTGTTGATTTAAGTCAACAAATCAATTGGTCAACTATAGATTTGTTAGCTCAAGAAGCCCCGGTATAGGTATTATATTGAAAGGTCTTTCAAATATCTCTTGTAAATAAAAACCGATCTGCACACTCATAGCTCCAGTTTGAAGGATTCAGCTTAGGCCCTTAAGAGTTGTTAAGGGGAACACGTTATTATTATAGTAACTAGGGATGGGAAGTTGAAAGCAAATGTATATTCGACCCCCCAAAAAAATGGTTAACCGAAATGTAAATATCCATATATATATATATACATATATATATATATATATATATATATATATATATATATATATATATATATACATATATATATATATATATATATATGTGTATATATATATATGTATATGTGTATATATATGTGTATATATATATATATGTATATGTGTATATATATATATATATAGGATATTTACAATTTTTTATATAAAAAAAGAAAGACATTTTACCTTTTTTTAAAACTTTTTTTTTATATAAAATAAATACATGTTCAAATAAGTATAGTAAACAAGTCAAATTTGTCAAATGTATTTCACTGGTGATCACAGTTTGAACAGTTGACAGCTATAGGCCTACAGCTTTCATGCTTAAAACATAACTTGGTTTTTAAATGAAAGAGGGATCATAGTACCTAACGGGTTACAAAAGAGATCAGCAACCCATAACAGGGTCTATGCACAGAATGCAGCTATTCAATACTCATTCTTCTTTAAGAATATGAGCATGTCTACTCAGGGGAGAGGCGGGTGCGGAGGCGATTCACAATCAGGCCATCTGTAGAGAAGACACTCTCAGCTGGAATTTGGGCATAAGATGAGGTTTGAGTCTGCGTGACCTGCGTGTAGGGAGGGGCAGCAGCCATATCATTAGGAAGAACTAGCTAGATCTGATGGATTTGGTGTGTTAGCCGGCCAAGACGGACTCTACATATTACGTTCAGGCAACATAAAAAAAGATAGAATTATTTTCTGCATGTTAATTCTTCATGATTGAAAGCCTGTGTTCTCCTGGAGCCAAAAAAATAAGAAAAATTTTAAAAAATAAGGCTGAAATGTTTTCTTTGTTAATTCTAGACAGGCACTCTTATGAGACCTCTAAGAGAAGCTAAGACAGGATTTATTGCAGTGGTCTTGTTTATAGGTTTAGTGTTTCCCCTAGGATGGAGTCATAGCAGCTGTGCTAAGGCACGTGGGCCCAGCATAATGTGAGCTTGTGGAATTTTTTAGTGTGTGCAAAGTGCGCCCTGCCAATTTGTTTCTATGTGTCTGCCAGCACAAGAAAGGCTCTTGAGGCCTAGTACCAGGGCCGGTTCTAGCCAATTTGCTGCCCTAGGTGAGATTTTAGACGAGATTTGATATATAAAGAATAAATGAAAAATCTCTTCAATAGACAAATAAACTACAAAAACAGAAACTTATTGACATAGGTAATAGATGACAAAATGGCATCAAACGTATTCACTATTGTATGAACATGTATTAATTGGGGGGTGGACATCACCTCCTCTAGGGGGGTCCGGGGGTATGCTTCAATCTGGTGCACTTTGAGCACAGAATTACTAAAGACCTGATCTAGGGGGTACAACTCTAAACAACCATCTGAAAAAGATCGGTTTACATTTTAATAATCAATAAGTATGTGATCATAACCAATAACCTACCATAGCCAATAACAAATAAATGTAACTTATTTTATTTTTGTTGTTCATTTATATCTTATTTTACCAGTTAACATTTATTTATTTAGGCATATTTGTGTATCTTTGTAACTTTAAACAATGTTTTTGGTTTACTGTCCTATAGTATACATTGGAATGATTTCAAACCTGTTTTTATTTATCCTAATAATTATAAAGGAGTGCCTTGGAAATATGTGTTTACATAATTTGTAAACATATATTTGTTTGAGACCCACTGAGATAACTTAGAGTAAAAGGAACTATCTAAACACTCAGTCCTTTACCTCATTGAGCCTCTCAGTCTGACAGAAGAGCTCTCCTCCACCCTTGTTGTAGAAACATCTACTTCTTATATCCGTTAGCGCAGCTAGCACCAGATTCTAATAACAACAGCGCCGGTACCAGTGCGCCCTCTCTCTCGCTCCCACGTTCGCACTTTGGCTGTGAGCTGCGGGCGTCTGATAAGCCAACATCCCCCACTTTCATCACTTGTAGTGCCCATCGTACAGGGCAAATGAAACGTGTAACCGGGGTGTTACATTTACTTGATTATGAATGTTGTTACATCAAGGCCAAAAATTAGGATGAGCGCCAACGGTAAAAAAAAATGGTTCCCCTCTCAGAGCTACCAGCGCAGCGCCCCCCAGATCTGGCGCCCCTATGCCAACAATCGGCCCCACCAGTACATACAGTGGCAATGATTTAGCAAAAATACACCTTTATTGAACATACACTAACACAAATACTACAAATCCACATAAACAACATTTTTTTTTTTTTGGGTACCTGGCTGGCACCCCCTAGCAACGGCGCTGCACCGCCGCTATTTGTATATAGGAAAAACACTGAGGTTTGTAATCCCTCTGTTTGTGCTGATGTAACTGTCCTTCTCTTCTATGAATGGGGCTCAGATCAGTGTTTTAGAATACATATCATGTTTTATGGCTGAGCTTGCTCATGCTGAAATTGATATCTATCTGAAAAGGGTATTTGAGTTTCTTTTAATCAATTTCTTTTTAATCACAATATTTTTGTGTTGCATCCAAAAAACAATGTTTGTTGGAGTGATTTCCTGTGTTGTCTTGTTTCTTGCAGATCATCACGAATGAGGAAGCCGAGAGGAGGGGTCATGTGTACGACTGCCAGGGCTCCACGTACCTGTTTGACCTGGACTATGTGGAGGACGTGTACACCGTGGACGCAGCTCACCAAGGCAACATCTCCCACTTTGTCAACCACAGCGTGAGTGTGATAAAAGAGGATAACATTACTGTCTTTGTTTAGTGCTGTAAAAGGTACTGAAGGCACTTGTGTACATGGTACATTCAGTAACCATAAAATCAATTACACTATACAGTCAAGTAAACTTTTGTTAACTTTGGTAAGTCATACTGCAGAGTATTTTAAATGCATTACATTTGTATCCATAAGTCTCTGTAACCCTGTAAAATAAATCAGATAAATGTGCAGTGACTTGTTGATGATGTCACTTGCAGTCTTTGCATAGCTCCTCCCTTACTCAGCACATACAATATGCTGTGTATATATTAGGTATGGGTGTAACGGTATACGTACCGAAATTATTCGGTACGGGCCCTTCGGTTCGGTACACGTGTGTACTGAAGTGTACCGAACGAATATAACGTTAAACGTCGCAGCATTCAGAGTAATTTGCTCACATTGGGTTCAATGCATCATAGAGCGAGCAAATCATTTCATTGGACGAGAGGCATACCATGAGAGCTGGTCAGAGGGATGCGTTCAAATGTAGTCAGTAATTTGAGGAAATGGCGACCACAGATAAAGTTGAGGTGGAAACTCCTCCAGCATCATTGAAGTCTCCGGTTTGGGAACATTTTGGTTTCGCAGTTACGTACAAGGATGACGGACAAAGACAGGTGGACCGAACCAAAGCTGTTTGTCGGCATTGTTCAACTAAAATTGGTTACGCGGTTGGCAATACATCAAACTTGCACACTCATTTGAAAAGGCATCACCCGAACGTGAATATCACCGGTACCAAAAGAAAAAAAGACTGAAGTGCAAACCCAACTCCCACTAGCATTTAAGCCTCCACCACTCGCAAAAAGTTCAGACCGAGCCAAAGCTATTACAAACGCCAAATATTCTTATGTTGCCATGTTAGCAAAGCGCTACCTGGCTGTATCTGCTACCTCTGTCCCTAGAGAGGGTGTTCTCCACAGCAGGAGACATTGTTAGTGCCAGCAGATCTGCCCTTTCGGCAAGCAATGTGGACAAGTACATTTTTCTTCAACAAAACATGAAAATACAATGACAAGCAAGTCATAATGTCAAACTGGCTGCTTAGGTTTATTTGAGTGAATATTCACAGTTTAATAATAATTAAAAACCCAAAACTAATACCGTAATTTTCGGACTATAAGGCGCACCTGAATATAAGCCGCAGCAGCTAAATTGAATGATGTTTACATATATAAGCCGCACTGGACTATAAGCCGCAGGTGTTTTAATGTTTAATTACCATATGTAAGGGTTCGTGCACAGAGGGGATTGTCGGGAAAGAGATGGCTGTTTGAGGAAGCTCCCATTTATTAACATTTCAACAAACAAGTTGCATATTTGCATAACGTATTCAAGTGTTACCATTTAGTGCAATAGTAGCTACATAACATGTACTGTGCTGTGTAAACTGTACTGTATCACATAGCGTTTCAGACACACAAACTTTTCAACTTTCAAACTTAAACGGTGCGCTCCCAGCGCACGTACCGGCAGTGATCTACAGCAGCGGTTTTCAACCAGTGGTACGGAGACAAACTGTCTCACTCTCGTAATGTCTGTCTGTCTGTCTTGCTCTCGTTCTGTCTCTCGTACCACTCTCGGTTCCACTTTTACTTTTGCGCGCTACCTGTCTCACTCTTTTCCGGCCTCCAGCTTTTCCTGCTGGAACCCGCCGCTTAAAGTTGGGGGTCCGCGGACCGGCCATAGAGCCCATAGAGTTAAAGGTGGTGGTAAAAATCCATAGATTAGCCGCACCGTTATATAAGCCGCAGCGTCGAAAAATGGGAAAAAAGGCGCGGCTTATAGTCCGAAAATTACGGTAGTTTATGTTTTGTGAGTACTAGTACAGTAAAGTTCAAATACAGATTATTTCAGTTCATCGAAATGCTGCACCTTAATGTTTATTTTATTATATTTTGTATTTATTTGAGTGAATATTCACAGTTTAATAATAATTAAAAACCCAAAACTAATAGTTTATGTTTTGTGAGTACTAGTACAGTAAAGTTCAAATACAGATTATTTCAGTTCATCGAAATGCTGCACCTTAATGTTTATTTTATTATATTTTGTATTTATTTGAGTGAATATTCACAGTTTAATAATAATTAAAAACCCAAAACTAATAGTTTGTTTTGTGAGTACTAGTACAGTAAAGTTCAAATACAGATTATTTCAGTTCATCGAAATGCTGCACCTCAATATTTATTTTATTGTTTTTTGTATTTATTTGAGTGAATACATTATTCACAGTTTAATAATAATTAAGAAAAAACAAAAAATAAGTTATGTTTTGTGATAATTTTTTCTGCTGTACCGAAAACGTACCTAAAAACCGCGGTACGTACCGAACCGAAATGTTTGGGAACCGTTACACCCCTAATATTAGGCTACTTTGAGTACCTCGATAAGCGCTATATACATGAAATGTATTTTTATTATTTGGAAACTTAAAGTTTATTTTGATGTCTGCTATAGTTAAGCAGATTCAGAAAATCTCCTGACACAAGTTGTGTTCTTTCTGCAGTGTAACCCCAACCTGCAGGTATTTAATGTGTTCATCAACAACATTGATGAGAGGCTCCCAAGAATCGCTTTATTCTCAACACGAGCTATCCGGAGCGGAGAGGAGCTCACCTTTGACTACAAGATGCAGAGTAAGGGCCGCTGATTTAGTTTTAATTAACACTGTCTCCAAAATCATCTTTAGGGGCCATCTCGCCACAAAACCAAAATAACAGTTATTTCTCTGCCTGCAGGGCTAGTTATCAGAACAGTTTATTTTGAGCTACCATCTCTGAAGGAAAGGGAAAAAAATGTACAGAAAATCTCAACAGCAATGTGTCTTTGCAGAAATCATCACCCGATTACTCAAGAAGATACACTGACCTTGTTGTGAGCAGTTACATGTAGAAAGTGTTTTATTTTTAAAGAATCTCAGTTGTAATCAACCACCAAAAATGTGTTTTTCATAAGGCCTTTGAGTGTAACTGACTCAAAATTGCCACACATATCCAACTAAACGGGATCTACAAAAAGCCTCAAGAAGCTCTAAAGTCTGCTGAACTAGATGTTTTACTAAATTGTACAATGGGAAATTTTGACTCGTCAACACCAAATATAGTATATAGCAAGGAGGGGGATACACATTTTTTGTAGAAATAAGCAAGGCCTTAAAACGAGATACTCAAAACATCTGCCAAAGATGTGGCTTAGAATTACATGCTTTTACATGATTTATCCAATCATCAAACATTTAGTGTTTATGGTCATTCCATGATGAGGAACAAGCCTATCAGCATATATGCTATTTATGTCCCTAAACAAAAAGCAAACATAATAAAATAAAAACTTAAAAATCCAACTCCGGCTAAAGCACCAGGCAGTGAACCTTACGCAGGAAAAGGCCATAGGCCAGGCTAGAGTTTTGTTCTGTTTTCCTTAGGTTTCAAAGATCAAACTGGACAAAGAACAATGGTTTAAATGGTAACATACCAGAATGCAGGAGAAACATTTGGTGAAGGGCATAGTATAGAAAGTTGCTGGCTTCTCTTCTGAGCCCTCTCCATCCTGCCCTGTGTTTGTCTGCAGTTGACCCGGTGGACACGGAGAGCACCAAGATGGACTCCAGCTTCAACCTGGCGGGGCTTCCCGGCTCCCCGAAGAAGAGGATCCGAGTGGAGTGTCGCTGTGGGTCCGACTCCTGTCGAAAATACCTGTTCTGACAAAGGACTGGTAACACTGCCATCTATGGAGAGACGTTGAAAATTGTACAGATTTTTGTATGCATTTTTATTTTGTTATTGTCTATGAAAGCCGGAATTTAGCCAGAAACTTTTTATATGTGAAATCCTCCAATATAAAAATGATCTAGAATTTAAAATAGAAACTGCATCAGTGGATTGAGTACTTAAAGAAACACATTTTCAATATCTTTCTAACAAAATGGATAGGTCATCATGTAGCTGCACATGGCGAACGTCATGTAAACCGTCACCGCGGGAGAAGACATTGTCACGAGGGCCAAAAAGACGAAACACGCAGAAGCATGAATGGGCCTTTAGGTGACGACAAACTTTGCATTGTAAAATTCTTCCACAGTTTGCAGATCCAGTCTGGACCTTCTGAGCTTACTGTAGTACTAGTAAGTATACGTCCAGATTTGGTGTATCGTCAGCCCCCCCCCCCTCGGCTGATGTTCTGACTGCTCGAGTCTTCACCTCTTGAGATCCTTTTTTAGAGTTCCCACATCTCAACTATTATCTCGATGTCCACTGGTAGAAGTCATGGACAAACATTTTATCCAGATTGTTAGAATATGTCCAACCTCTGCTTGGCTTTAAAACGTCCTCAGCAGCTAGCATTTGTCATTATTCACATGGCTGCACACCACCAGGGAGGAGTAAGAAAATGTTTCTCTGATTATAGTGAACTATGTTTTTTATATTAAAATGGGGAAGATCAAAATGACTCTTTCTATTGGATCTTTTACAGTGTATATATTTTAACATTTGAGTGATTCTTCGTTACTGTCTGATAGGTGGAGAGCAAAACAATGTAAATAAATGGCTTTTACCGGTTGCTGTCATGTTTTCATTGTTGTAGTTTTACTTTATTTAATATTTGCCGGATGTAGAGGGCTGCGTTTTTTGTATGTCTATTCCTAGCAACATTATAACATGGTGCTTTAGATCACTTTCAGCTGTCAGAACATGTTTGAGTCTCACTTCTGGCTGCACAAAGTTAAGAATTTATGTGGTGTTACTTTCAGCCAAACGTCAGACTGTATCAGTATGAACAGAGGTGGTAGAAGTACTTAGAGTGCAGGGGTACTCTGTTACAAGTAAAAGTCCTGCATTAAAAATGTTACTAGAGTAAAAGTTGAAAAGTATTATCATCAAAATATAGTTAAAGATCCAAAAGTAAAAGTAGTCATTGTGCAGATTGTCCCATTTCAGAATAATATATATGATATGTTTTATAATTAGTGATGCATTAAAGATCTCCTATCATGCTGCTATTTGTAGGCCTATATTATGAGTCTCAGATATATAAAAAACATGTCGTCTGTGTTTTGCTCAAAATATCAAACCGATCATGCATTGTAGACATCCCTCATATCCCTCTATTTCAGGCCTGTTAGAGAATGGCTGATTCTGGGTCTGTAGCTGCTGGCCCAGCCCCCTTTGGAGCAAGGCAAGCAGTGAGTTCTGTGACAAGCTGTCTGCTCTGCTCAGATGCAGCTAAATGCTCCTGTGATTCAGTGCCATATCATGTTCCAAACCACTTCAATGATTATTTCTGTAACAGTATGGAGCTCAAATGCACAACGTGGGTACCTTTTTATATCCTGATTTGTTTTAAAAATACTCTCTCGGGGAGAAGGGGGTAAGTTGAACCACCCCCTGTAACCAGGCAACGCCTTATTATTACATTACATTGCATTTAGCTGACGCTTTTATCCAAAGCGACTTACAATAAGTGCGTTCGACCATCAAAATACAAACTTGAAGAAAACAGAATCATATAAGTACATCAGGTTTCATAGAGCTAAAACATTTCAAGTGCTACTCAACTGGCTTTAGATAAGCCAGTCCTTTATTAGTATATAAGTGCTTTGTTAATAATTCTATCGCTCGAAGTGGAGTCGAAAGAGATGAGTTTTCAGTCTGTGCCAGAAGATGTGTAAGCTTTCTGCTGTCCTGATTTCAATGGGGAGCTCATTCCACCATTTTGGAGCCAGGATAGCAAACCCACGTGTTTTTGCTGATGGGAACTTGGGTCCCCCTTGCAGTGCGGGTGCAGCGAGCCGTTTGGCTGATACAGAGCGGAGTGCACACGTTGGGGTGTATTGCTTAACCATGTCCTGGATGTACGAAGGGCCAGATCCATTCGCAGCATGGTACGCAAGTACCAGTGTCTTGAAGTGGATTCTAGCAGTTACCGGAAGCCAGTGAAGAGAGTGGCGTGGTGTGGGAGAATTTAGGAAGGTTGAAGACCAGACGAGCAGCTGCATTCTGGATGAGCTGCAGAGGTCGGATGGCACATGCAGACCAGCCAGGAGGGAGTTGCAGTACTCTAGGCGTGAGATGACAAGAGTCTGGACCAGAACCTGCGCCACTTTCTGGGTCAGCTGGGGACGTTTCCTCCTGATGAGGGTGAAAGAGTGTATCTACAGCAGCGGGTTGTTGCAGCGATGTTTGCAGTGAAGGACAGTTTGTTATCTAGGATCACACCCAGATTCCTTGCAGTCTGAGTCGGGGAAACTAGAGGTGCCGATGTTGATTGTTAGGTCAAGAGTGGGACAATATTTTCCCGGAAGGAAAAGCAGTTCAGTCTTGTCAAGGTTGAGCTTGAGGTGGTGAGCAGACATCCACCGAGAGATGTCTGCTAGGCAAAAAGAGATGCGTGCGACGACCTGAGTCTCTGACAAGGGCGCCGTTTGGCCATTGGCCCCCCCACTTTTCAGCCCTTCCCCACATTTTCGCAGCAGTAGATGCCGTGGAAAACTGTACAAATCCCTTTTCAATAATTCCCCTAAAGTCGCATCTAAAACGCGATCTGATCTAGCTGTGTATATTTTGTTATTTTTGATTGTTATATTCAATCTCACTAGCTACAGGCATGTTTGAAGCTTGTAAAGGGAAGATGACAGCTCTCACTCGCCACTCTGCTGTTCCTCAGCGACGCTCTCCCTCCCTCCCGCTGAAATTATGAATGTGAGGTGTATAGTAATCATAGATAACACGGCACGGTCCGTTAGAGTTTGTTTTTATCTGATTTCAAATAAGCAAATTCTTGGCTTTCAGAGTATTAAACTTGTTTCGGCAAATTCAGATGATAAATAGGCTTACAACTTTGAAGCTTAACGGCATAATTACAAGCGGAGTTCGGAGTAATTTAACGTCACTGCAGACATAACAACTGAGGTTACCTACTGTAACCCCAGCTTCTATGAGTAAATGGCGCAGCCCTCTAAGGCTATCGCTATAGAGAACCGCAGTGACGCGTCGTAAAACCAGGAAGTAAGTTAGCATTTTTAGCACTTCCGGTTCCTTCCTCAAAAAGCAATGCATTTTTTCCATAGGGTTTTGGAAAATAGCTCGAAATAAGGTCTGTGGTTGACACAAATTTAAGAGATAAGTCACGTTTTGTTCTACGACATTAAATACATCAGCAGTGACCCCACTGGGGATTTTTTAAGAGTTTACGTGTCTGAAAAACGATGGTTGTTACCGAGTGGCTGAATAGGACTACAGAAATTGTCGAGGCCGTTGTACGTCATTACGCAGAACACGTAAACATTCCCGCTAAGTTTGTTTTCCCCTGTGTTCTGCTTGAAAGCAAGTACCTGCCTATCTTTAGTATCTGTATATCTATATCTGACTATTAGAATCTGTATTTTTGAAATTGTCGTTTTTAACACAGTAGTTTTAGAAAGTATAGAATAATTAATTACCAGTGTTTTCCAATTTTACTCGGCAGTTTGTTTCTTTAGCTAACGTTAGCTAAAGCTAGCGCTACTAGTTAGCTACGCAATGGTTTGTTGCTTTGCTCCGGGTTGCAGCCACAGGTCTTCGCATGAAACGTGCTTGTTCTATCGTTTCCCGGCCAATGTTTTCCAAAGGAGAGTGGATTCGTGTCATGAGGTAAGCTGACGTTACATTTTTGTCCATGTCACGGTGAAATGTAAATGATGGGTAGTGACTGTATGATATCGCCGTTTTAGAGATGGCGCTGCTGAAAAGACCGCAACATAAGTAAATATAATGAATACATCCTATTAAAACCTGTGTGGCTTATATGATAAGTCTAATTAGTACAAGCAGCATAACGTTTCACCATGTAACTAAAGATTGTAGTCAGGGAAATCAGTTTGACAAATTGAACTAATAACAAATCACCTCTGGCTGGCAGAGAACTCTCTGCTCCATAGCTTCTCTTGGACGTAAAATCACATGTACATTTTACATTTATATTCCATTTAATATTTCATCCCTCACATACTTTTGTATATAATAACTTATATTTTGTTTTTCTTGTTATGCTGCTGCAACACAAACATTTCCCATATTGGGATCAATACAGTAATATCTTAATTAATTAAGAAATATAACTATTATAATTAGTGTAGCAGCTGACACCTATTTTCAATATGGATTAATCTACCATTTATTTCTTTAGTTCAATTTTGATCTATAAAAATGTCAAATAGAGAAAATGTTCACGAGACTTATCAAAGTGCAAGGTTATATCTTTAGATCTTTTGTTTTAGCCTATGTACTGTATGTCTTAATACTCTTACAGTATATGTGACGGTGTGACTTCCATGAAACTAGCACTTGGTGCCAGTAAGGATGTTCCTCACGCAGGCTGAATGTTTCTCCTTCCTTACTGACACAGAAGCCCTTGATTTGCAATGCTTCACTAATTGTCATTTCCCTGGCTCCGTAGGGACACTTTACCTCCAGCACAGCGGAAGACCCTACCAAACCATCTGGAGATGCCCCCAACATTCCTGATAGGGAGAGCCACAAATCTGACTCATGGACCTGCATCTGGGTTGCAGTGGTGAATGCCTTGACGCCCTCACATTCATTCATAGTCCCCCACTGTACAGACAAAACACCATCAAGGGCCTGTTGTTGCCCTAGCATCCTGACAATAAGGGAAGCAGTCACACGCTTGGACCTCAGGACAGCTCCAAAGTTGCTGGCAGTCAACCTTCCTTTCCTGAACAAATGCCAGTTTGGGTTGGTTCGCTGACCAGCAGTGTTGGGTGTAACGCGTTACAAAAGTAACGGAGTTACAGTAATATTACTTTTTGCTGTAACGAAGTAATGTAACGCATTACTAATGAAATTTGGGTAATATATTACCCGTTACAATTCTCAGTAACGCAGTTACACAACACATTTTATCCCGAAATTAAATGGTGTTTTGTTTTTTAAGAATTTACAAATATCGCGAGACATTCCGACACCAGAGAAAAAATGTGCGGGTAGATTAATAAACCTGATGCATTGTTTACTATTGGGTTAAGATGGCGGGAGGAACTTTTGAGCGATGGGTGTTCTCACATTATTATCAGTTCATTAGAGAAAAAGATAAAAACATAATAGTCAAGTGCAATCTATGTTCGTCGGCAGCAAAGGAATTGTCTACATCAAGAAATAGCACTAGCAACTTAAAGAAACACCTGGACCGGTGCCACGCTAACACTAAGTTAGTTGAGAGATCTGCCGGCTCGGAGAAAAGAAAATATACAGAAGACGTGAGTGCAGGCAACACAAGTTAACATTCTCTCGGTCTTCTATGATTCTGGAACCACGAGAAGTTAAGAGACTCGTTGCAGAGTATGTTGTGGAAGACATGCAAAATCCCTGTCAACACCACCAATGACAAGGTAAGCTAACGTTGCAATAGAAACTTTTTAATACAGTAGATTACTGGGCCATACCGAGGCTGTACTACCATGTTAGCGACCAGCGACGTAATTGTAATGTTGTTAGTGTGTGTGTGTGTGTGTGTGTGTGTGTGTGTGTGTGTGTGTGTGTGTGTGTGTGTGTGTGTGTGTGTGTGTGTGTGTGTGTGTGTGTGTGTGTGTGTGTGTGTGTGTGTGTGTGTGTGTGTGTGTGTGTGTGTGTGTGTGTGTGTGTGTGTGTGTGTGTGTGTGTGGACTCGCATCTTATTCCACTCGCTTTGTACATGGTTAGCTTAAATGTTATACTGCTGCCTGGTGGTAAAAAGATGCATTGCCTATACATAAGCACCTATCATTACAGTAATATTACCGGTATTTAAATATTATTTAGCCCAGTTATAAATGGAGCATTAGTTTATTATCTAGCATAACTTTAATATCTCTATCTTCTTAATTTTCAGCAAGTGTTGCCAGATAGAAAGACATTTGCCAAAGAGTTGGATAAAGAATATGCTATCATGGAAAAGGAGCTGAGGAAAACAATCGATGCCCAGGATTATGTGTCAACAACGGCAGACATATGGAGTGCTAACAACAAAAGTTTCTTGGGGGTGACTGTGCATTGGATCGATGCAGATACCTTGAAACGAAAGAAGGCTGCGATCGCTTGTAGAAGATTTAGGGGTCGACACACGTACGACGCAATAGCAACAGAGCTGGAGGACATTTTCTCTCAATATGGACCTACCAACGATAAAGTGACTGCATGTGTGACGGACAACGGGAGTAACTTTGTGAAGGCGTTCAAGGAGCATCAGCAGCGGCAAGTGTAGTCCGATGAGGAGGAAGATGAGGTGGATGGCGATGGTGAGGCAGACTTTACAGACCTTCACAGTGTGCTTGCCGCCGCCAAAGATGATAATGCCCAGGACGGGCTATGTGTACTGCCTCCCCATCATAGATGCGCAGCCCATACACTTAATCTAATTGCGAACAATGAGGTTGATAAATGGCTGTCATCTAACGTAGAATCTAGAGCTGTGTATCGTAGTGCTACGTAGTGTTCAGCGTTGTGGACGAAGGACAGCCGCTCCACAGTCGCATCAGAGTTCCTGGAAGAGGTCAGTGGTCGAAAATTGATTGTTCCCACAGTAACAAGGTGGAACTCATACTTTGACGCCTATTCTCGGATCACAGAAATTCCCCTCACTGACATCAATAATATCTGCACACAATTTCAAATGAAATGTATGAACGACAGGGAATACCAATTTCTCAAGGAATACTGTTCCATTATGAAGCCTTTCACAGTTGCACTGGATATCTTACAGGGTGAGGACACTTGTTTTTATGGAACGCTTCAACCAACACTAGAAGTTCTCATGGGAAAAATCTTAGCAATGAAAACTGGCCTATCAGCAATGACCACTGGGCTGCCTGAAGTTATTGTGGGAGCAATCAAAACTCGATTTGCCGCAATAATTGACTCCAAGGAAGCGCTGCTTGCCGCTGTCTCACTGCCTAAGTTTAAGCTGCGTTGGGTAAAAGAAGAAGCCAGAAGAGACTATATCAAGATACTCCTCATGTCAGAGTGTCGTTCCCTAACAACACAAGAGCCTGCAGCCCTCATGCCCGATGTCCCTCAACCTGCTGCTGTTGCCTCCAGCGAGGAGGATTTTTTTGCCTTTGACTTACAGCCCGTTACCACAGCTGATGCGCCCATGTCTGTGGAAACAGAGGTAATGTCTTATTTTAATTCTGCCCCTACGATGGAAAGTCTGCACCAGTTTCCAAGAATTAAAAAAATCGCACTCCGCTGTAATGCCCCAACGCCATCCAGTGCAACAGTAGAAAGACTTTTCAGTCTTGGAAATCTTGTGCTCACCCCAAAACGCAACCGTCTCGGTGATGGACGCTTTCAACGCCTTTTCCTGATGCGCTTCAACCGTCATTTCAGTCAAGGCGGTAATGGAATAGGCCAGCCCCCCACCATAGAAAAATAAGTAGGCTATAGGTCAAGGCTTTAAGGGCTTTCATACTTAAATGTATTTTACGAGCATTAATCGGCTGTATTCTACCTCTGTTTTGGCAGTAACAGGTTTCCTGTTTATTTGTTTTATTTTCAATATTCCAATGTGTGTGTTAAATATAGTGGAGCTTCATTTGTTTTGTGAAGTATTTCCTACGAGGCCTTTTTTGTATTTAGATTTGACCAGACTTTGTTTGGTAGCCTATGTTCTAGGCGTTGTTTGGCAAATAGCAGGGCTCCTATTTTTGGCCTACGTTGCATTTAGTAGCAATTTTAAGCAATGTTTGGCTTACATGTTAATAGTGTTGAACTGAAAATGGCTGAGCCGTAAGCTATTCTTTGAGGCATAATCCTTTTCGTATTTCTTCTTTGTCCACTAAATACATTCAAACTTCTTGTGCTTGGAACTTGAATTAAATAAAAGAAAGTAACAAAAAGAAAAATATTTTGCACACCTTGTCATTTCATAATGTTATAGATTTCATTATAGTGAGCTCTAGCTCTATTGTATTTAATATATATATAGGCCTAGACTTATAAATATTTACAGTATCTCTACTATAATTGATCAGACTTTGATCCTTTGTCTGCTTTAAATAAGTTTATAAGTTGTTACAGGGTGTCCGCGGGGTCTTAAAAAGTATTAAAAGTTGATCAATCAATTTAGTGAAAATTAAGGCTATTAAAAAGTATTAAACGGCATTTTCCAAGGTATTAAGAAGGTCCACAGCAACGACAACATGAAACATTGAAACACCCTTTAATTTACTGAAATGACATGTCGGGAAACCCCCCAAGGCGGCCTCATGCATAGCGCGCGCCGTAAAATGCTGCTTATTATTTTAAGTTTCGTTGCCTTGCTCCGCTCTGTGGGGGGGGGGGGAACTAAGCGACAACGGTAACGGGTCCCACGGTGGGTAGACCGGCATACGCAACGCTCTGGGGGTCCAACGGCTCCGTGTGTAAGCCCTATATGATCATTTTCTGATAACGATGAAATAGCCCGCCTCCCTCTCCCCGCGTCTCCTGCTGCTGCTGGGCTGTCAGAAGAGGGGGAGGAAAAGAGGCAGGCACCGTTTATTAAATATTCTTATATTATTATACAGAGAACAGAGTCGTTATCAATTTGTTTGAAAGCTCAATAAATAACAAAGAAGACCTCTGACCGGCACTTTTCTAATTTTGTACGGAAGATTTCAACTTTAACGGACATGTTGACCGGCGGAACATTTTTTTTACGGAAACTGCCGCACGGTCCCCTCGTTCCTTGGAAGAGGCGGTGAGGTGGGTGTTTTTCATCTGCTGTGGACTACCGGAGAGATATACAGCAGGAGAACACGCCGTCCACCGCGGAGAATAAACAGAAGGGCAACCATGCTCCGGGGTCTTCTTCACTGCTTTTGGTGTATTTCGGGAGGCAGCAGCGCCACTTACAGGCCTCGTTTCCAGCATTTCCAGCGGTCTAGTGTGAACGGACACGTTAATGAATCGAATGCGTGTGAACGGAAGCCTTTTTTGCGCTTGCGTATGCGTCCTCGTGGGGTCGGGGTCTAAGCCAAACTATATCCGGTCACATAGATCTGCTATTTTAAAGTAAAGTCAACACATATCGACCCTAAATATAGTCTATATTAAGAACGAAAAAAATCATAACATATATATCCTTTTTTGTAAACGTATGACAAATGTGTGAGGGTGATGACGTCAGAGCATCGTCCTATGTGCCAGGGCTTAGCCCCGGACAGCCCCAGCCCAATTTAACCCCTGGGTATTTGAGAGGGTGCTCCTATATGGCATTACCCCGCTGAAGCTCACCAAAGTTTAACATATTTCATAGTTCAAAGTTTTTGTCAATTGTTTTGTTTATTGGTCAAATACTGGTTTCTAATGGTTTCTGAGGAGTTTTACTGGAATGAAAGAACACAGAGTCTACAGAAGCAAAAAAGCAGCATACTGCACTAAACCTGACCTTCACAGAGAGGTTGAAGTTCATGTGGAAAGGAGGCTTCAGTAGTCTGTCTGCACTCTGTTTAGTTTTGCTATCTTACTATCAATATAGTAAATGTGAGGTAAAGTGTGTAGCCAATGTAACCGGTTAGAACTCAAAGTTGGAATGAGGTCTTAAAATGTATGGAAAGGGTCTTAAAAAAGGTCTTAAAAGGTATTAAATTTGACTTCAGGATTCCTGCATATACCCTGTGTTAGTAGCCTTAAGGGCCTACACAGTTGTTATGCTATACCACATTGCCCTTCACTGGATGTATAATGAGCTGCACTAAACTACATTTTAGCATTTAAAATAACTAGCCATTCTTTTGCGGTTATTTTGATGAAAGTAACTAAAAAAGTAACTAAAGTAGTGTAACTCATTACATTTCAGAGACAGTAATATTGTAATGTAACTTATTACTTTCAAAAGAGAGTAATAAGTAATATGTAATATATTACATTTTGGAAGTAACTTGCCCAACACTGCTGACCAGTGGTAGCCACCTGAATTGCCCTCTGTTGTTCTTCAGACAATGCCATGCTTGCCACAATTTCCTCAGGTCCCGGAGGCCCGACAGATTTGATAATTTCAGGAACAGTAAGTGTTTCCAAGCTGTAGTGCTCCTCTTCTGGCTCGGGGGAGAGAAGCCAAGAAATTCCTGAAAACCTGCCCCCGAGTCTGTCCCTCAGCCAGTCACGATCTTCGGAGGTGGGCTCTCTTGTAAGCGGGTTAAATTAGTTATTGGTTTTAACAGTCACATTAAAACAGTTACTAAATCAGCTGACTATCACCTAAAGAACATATATAGGATTAAAAGACTAATGTCACAGCAGGATTTGGAAAAACATGTCCATGCTTTTATTTTCAGTAGACTGGACTACTGCAATGGTGTCTTCACAGGTCTCACTAAAAGATCTATTAAAAAGCTGCAGCTGATTCAGAACACCTCACTAACACTAAGAAAGTGGATCACATCGCTCCAGTTCTGAAGTCTTTACACTGGCTTCCTGTGTGTCAAAGAATAGATTTCAAAATACTGCTGCTGTTTTTAAAGCACTGGATGGTTTAGGACCAAAATGCATTTCTGACCTGCTAAATGATGAACCATCCAGATCTCTCAGGTCTTCAGGGACCGGTCAGCTTTCTGTCCCCGGAGTCAGAACTAAACATGGTAAAGCAGCGTTCAGTTATTATGCTCCAAATATCTGGAACAAACTCCCAGAAACCTGCAGGTCCGCTGCAACTCTTACTACTTTTAAATCCAGGCTGAAGACTTTTCTTTTTGTCGCTGCTTTTAATTGAACTATTCATATCTAAGACTGCACTGTAACTTTTATCCATGTATTTTTTCTTTTAATGTTTATTTTATTAGCTTTTCTTTTTAATGAATGATTTTAAATGCTATTTTCTTAATGTCTTTCCTTTTTTGTAAAGCACTTTGAATTACCTTATGTTGAAAAGTGGTATATAAATAAACTTGCCTTGCCTAATAAAGATTTCATGTGACACATACAATTGATTTGTTGATGGGAATTAATGTGAATAAATTAACTCTAGGTTAACGGTACTCTTGCTATCACTCCTCACCGACACTATAAACCTTGTCCCTCATGCTAGCCCTGACAACACCGGTAAGCACACCTTCATCTAGGCTGCACTGTTACGTGTCCTGACTTGTAGTGGTTCTCTCCTCTGTCCACACTCTCCTTTTCATCTTTGTAAAACGGTATCAGACTGGTAATTGACACAGCCATGACTTCTAGTTAAATTCAGTGTGGCTAAAATGAAAAGCTTTGTTAAAATATGCAAGCACGCGAAATTCAAATTCAGCTTTATTGTCAAAAATTCTACATGTACCAGAAATATCGAAATATCGTTTCCCACAGTGTGACATGTATACATAAAACAAAACAAAAGGGCCTAGATAAACTTGGTATACATTAAACAAAACAAAAAGGGCCTAGATAACCTAATAATGTTTGGCTCTATGAAACCTGATGTACTTATATGATTCTGTTTTCTTAAAGGTTGTATCTTCCTGGTCGAATGCACTTATTGTAAGTCGCTTTGGATAAAAGCGTCAGCTAAATGCAATGTAATGTAATGTAATAACCGGGGTATACAGTTTAAAATGTTAATATATTTTGTAACTGCCTCTGTGTCAGTCAGCGCAGTATTTCTGAGTTATTTATTTTGGTAGGAACCAAAGTTCTCTAAGGCGGAACCTTTGTTTTTATATCGCCTGTTTCCGTCAGGACATACTTTAGCGTAACACTCATCCGAAAAGTCCGCTGATTTAGTACATGTTTTTCAGTGCTGATGCATCTGCAAAATAGCTCTTAGCATCAAGATAAACAATCGTACAGAGTAATACCAAGCTACACAATTTTCCTCATGCAATGCAGCTACTAAGGTATATTTTGCTGACGTTTTTTGTGTGTGTTTTCTGTTCTTGTTTGTATTAAATTGTTTTTATACAGCTAAGGGCTAACACATGTTGGGCTTAGTTAGATTGGTCTTTGTGTTTTGTTGAATTATATGTAACCAAAGTGTATTGTGTATACAGTAGCCTAATTGAAAGTGACGACATTACCAGGACAATGTTGGGATATTACTGTATGTTTTGTTATTATTTTGACTAGTGATTATTGTATTTGTGTATTATGTTTTTTGATTACAGTTTTCACGGTCTGGATGAACCAAATAAATCCTGCCAGTAAATTAAAAACTCGTTGCTGTCGTCTGTACTGAGGGAATTACAGTGAAAACTTAACTGCTCACGAAGACAGCACCAAAGAGCAGTGAATGACAACAGTAAGGCAAGTAAGATGTCCCGAAATGGCGAAGAGCACACAATTGCAGATGTACATTTCCCAGACATGGAGTCACACGCACCTGACAAGACAGAGTGTGTGCACGAGCACAGCTCAACCGTGCAGCCACAAGCGACTGAAGGCATCATAGTGGACAACCCCGCTTCCTCAGAAGAGCCACCATTAGGCCAAAGAGTCCGCAGAATGACGGAAAAGGGTCAAGAACAGCATGATGAGCAAGTAATAAAGGTTGCACATCGGTTCAGTGTGTGCTATGAGAAGTGGAAGGATGCCACAAAAGAAGCCAACCAAGCGCTGAGTGGAAAGTGCTCAGACGACCTGCTAGATGGACAAATGACTAAAGTACGCAATACCTCTAGGAGTCTAAATGACGTTTATGACGATTGGAAATGCCTTGAGGTTCCTGACCTTAACACACGTCGCAAAATTGACACCTGTGAAACAGTAACAAAGAAGATGGTTAAGGATGCAATGGACCTTATAGATGCAAGGGAGGAAGCTACAGCCCATAGGCATACTACAAGTCAAAGACATGAAGAACATCGAGTCATTGAAGAGGTAATGTCTGTAGCCTCAGGAAGGACAGGCATTAGCTCTCGCCACACTAAGTGCTCCTCTGCAAGCAGGAATAGTGCAGCTGCTGAGGTTGCTGCCAACAAAGCCACCTTAGAAGTACAGCTGGAGCAAGAGCATTATATTAAAGAGCTTCAGAGACTGGAAGTTGAAGCCGCTCAGCTAAAAGCCAAACAAGAGGCTGAAAATGCAGAGAGACAAAGAGTGCTAGAAGCCAAGCGCAGAGAACTAGATCGATTGGAGACTATTAAGAAGCTAAAGGCTGCCGAGGCACGACAGCAAGTATATGACCAGAGTATACATTCATGTCCGGCAACTAAGGGCGACGGCTCAGATGAAGAAATAAATTATCTTCTCCATCGTGGCTCTGTGAAGAAAGAAGAGGAAGTCAAGCCTCAAACTATAAATGATCTTCTCCATCGTGTCTCTGTGAAGAAAGAAGAAGAAGTCAAGCCTCAAACTAGCCCGCTGCGGCACCATTTTACACCACCAGCTGGAGCACAAGCAAGGCAAGAAAACAAATATGAAGATGGCACAACAGCTCTCGTCAAAGCACTCGCAGAAGCCATCAGTGCGAGTCGCATTCCTCTACCTGAACCTACAGTGTTCAGTGGTGACCCACTCCGATTCAACGACTGGAAAGTGTCCTTTCAGACGCTCGTTGACAGGAAGAACATACCAGCTGAAGAGAAGATATATTATCTACGCAAGTATGTGGGTGGATCTGCTAAAAGGGCCATAGAGAGCTACTTTTTACTTTGCACAGAGCCAGCGTATTATGCAGCATGGGACATCCTAGAAGAGCGATACGGCAATCCATTCCTCATCGCCAAGGCCTTCAGAGAGAAGCTCGACACGTGGCCCAAGATAAGCTCCAAAGGCAGTATGGAACTTCAAGAACTCGCCGACTTCCTGCGCTGCTGTGAGGCAGCCATGTCTCAGATCAGAGGTCTTGAAATACTTAATGATTGCAACGAGAACCAGAAAATTCTCTCTAAACTCCCAGACTGGTTGACTTCAAGGTGGAATAGGAAAGTCATAAAAGCAGAAGAAGACACTCACATGTTCCCGAGCTTCAGCCAGTTTGTCAAGTTTCTCACACGTGAAGCTAAAATCGCTTGCAGCCCAATAACATCTCTTCATGCTCTTAAGCCAAGTGAAAGGATTCCAGACAAGAGTGTAAAGAGCGGAGGTCCTGGAGCAAAGGTGTTAGCAACCACCTCAGATGAGAAAGCCGTCGTCACAAGCTGTGTCTTCTGTGAGAAGGCAGGACACAGTCTACAAAGGTGTTACAAGTTTATGCAAGGGACAATCTTGGAGCGAATCAAGTTTGTTCAAGAAAATAAATTGTGTTTTGGCTGTCTCAATTTTGGCCACCGATCTAAAGATTGTAGAGAAAGAGACAGCTGCGACACCTGTGAGAGAAGACACCCAACTTGTCTTCATGACGATCGCACCAAGGAAGAAAGGATGTCTACAAGATCTGACAGAGCAAGGTACAGTGACAAAGACAAAGAAGAGTACAAAGAATGGAAGAATGAACAGTCACAAGACCAGTCAGAGAGACCATCACGTGAGGCGACGGCACTTAGAGTCATCCAGAATGTTGGAGACACTCATACCTCCACAATAATTCCAGTGTGGGTGTCATCTACAAGTGTGCCAAGTCGTGAAGTTCTGGTGTACGCACTCCTTGATACACAAAGTGACACAACCTTTATCCTTGACGAGACAGCGAAGGCTCTCAATGCTAAGAGTGAACCAGTTCAGCTAAACCTCTCCACGTTGGCTTCAAGAAACACAATCGTGTCCTGTCGGAAGCTAGCTGGTCTACAAGTTAGAGGTTTTTATTCAGACAAGATAATCACTCTTCCAGTGACTTACTCAAGAGAGTTTATCCCTGCAAACAGAGACCATATTCCCACACCAGATACGGCGAAAGCATGGCCTCATCTTGAACACATTGCAGATGAGATCGCTCCTCAGCAAAGCTGTGATGTCGGCCTGTTAATTGGCTACAACTGTGCCCAAGCCCTCGTTCCAAGACAAGTGGTGCCTGGTGAGGAACACCAGCCGTTTGCACAGAAGACAGACTTGGGCTGGAGTGTAGTGGGATATGGCAACCTGTGTCTCAACTATGGAGATGCAATTGGAATAAGTCACCAAGTCATGGTGAAGCAAGTGATGCCAGGTCTACCGTCCTCTTCAGACCTCACAAAGGAAGTGCACTATGTCTGTAGGACACAGATCAAAGAAGTTCTCTTACCTGCAGATGTCATCAAGATGCTGGAGTCTGACTTCGTTGAAAGAGCGTCGGAGACCAGCCCCATCTCTCAAGAAGATCTAAGGTTCCTGTCAAAAATGGAAAAGAGCATCAAGTTAAAGAGCGACGGTCATTACGAAATGCCGCTGCCATTCAAGAAAGAAAGACCTAACTTACCTGATAATAAGATCTGTGCTATCCATCGTCTCAGGTGCCTAGAAAGAAAGCTGAGAAGAAACGACCAGTACTACAAAGACTACAAGACCTTCATGGATGAGACCATAAGACGCGGAGATGCAGAAAAGGTCCCGGAGGAAGACATCCACAAAGCTCCAGCTTGGTACATTCCGCATCATGGGGTGTATCATCCACAAAAGCCTGGGAAGATACGCGTTGTCTTCGATTGCTCCGCCAAGTACCAAGGAACGTCCTTGAACGACCACCTCCTGACGGGTCCTGAGTTGACAAACACCTTGGTGGGAGTTCTGTATCGCTTCCGAAGAGGTCCTGTGGCAATCATGTGTGACATCGAACGCATGTTTCACCAGTTCCATGTTAAGGCAGAAGACCAAGATTACCTGCGGTTCCTTTGGTGGGACAATGGAGATCTCGAAAGCCAACCTTCCATCTATCGGATGAAGGTCCACTTGTTTGGTGCAGCATCGTCACCTGGCTGTGCCAACTATGGGCTGAAGCATGTCGCTGCTGAAGGACAAGGAAACTTTAGTGACGACACCATAAAGTTCCTTCAACGGAACTTCTACGTTGATGATGGATTGTCAAGTGTAGCATCTGAAGACCAAGCGATCCAACTGGTGAAAGAAGCAAGAGAGCTTTGCAGCACAGGCAAACTCCGGCTGCATAAGTTTATCTCTAACAGCAAGAAGGTCCTAGACACAATCCCAAAAGAAGAATGTGCTGCAGCTGCCAAAGACAAGGACATGGCATTGGGTGAACTGCACATGGAAAGAGCACTCGGTGTGCAGTGGTGCGTGGCTTCTGATTCATCCAGTTCAGAGCCCCTGACACCAAACCACATTTTGACCATGAAGTCCACGATACTCGCTCCACCTCCTGGGAAGTTCGTCAAGGAAGATCTATACCTACGCAAGAGATGGCGTCGAGTTCAATTCTTATCCAACCACTTCTGGACAAGATGGAAGAAGGAGTACCTCCTGAGCCTCCAACAGAGACAGAAGTGGACCAAAGATCGCAGGAATGCAAAGGTCGGCGATGTTGTACTCCTGCAAGATGATACTACACCACGTAACCAGTGGAGGATGGCAAAGGTTATCGAAGTGTACCCAGGAAAGGATGGGAAGGTGCGAAGACTCAAGTTGCTCATCAGCGACTCAACCCTTGATGAGAAAGGAAAGCGTATCTCCAAACCTGTCCACCTGGAAAGGCCCATCCATAAGACGGTGACGCTGATGGAAGCAGACTGAAGACTCCGGCCTCTCTCTTTCTTTTCCTCCCCTCTCTCTCTCTATCTGTCTCACTACAGGTGCAGTCATGGTGATCATTCTCTGGGAAGCCAAGGACTGAAGTTTAGTTTTTTGTTTATCTTTTCTACGCAGTATGTTGTCTCTCAATAGTTGAAGAAAATCATATACATGTGATATGTTTTGGTGGGAGTGTAACTGCCTCTGTGTCAGTCAGCGCAGTATTTCTGAGTTATTTATTTTGGTAGGAACCAAAGTTCTCTAAGGCGGAACCTTTGTTTTTATATCGCCTGTTTCCGTCAGGACATACTTTAGCGTAACACTCATCCGAAAAGTCCGCTGATTTAGTACATGTTTTTCAGTGCTGATGCATCTGCAAAATAGCTCTTAGCATCAAGATAAACAATCGTACAGAGTAATACCAAGCTACACAATTTTCCTCATGCAATGCAGCTACTAAGGTATATTTTGCTGACGTTTTTTGTGTGTGTTTTCTGTTCTTGTTTGTATTAAATTGTTTTTATACAGCTAAGGGCTAACACATGTTGGGCTTAGTTAGATTGGTCTTTGTGTTTTGTTGAATTATATGTAACCAAAGTGTATTGTGTATACAGTAGCCTAATTGAAAGTGACGACATTACCAGGACAATGTTGGGATATTACTGTATGTTTTGTTATTATTTTGACTAGTGATTATTGTATTTGTGTATTATGTTTTTTGATTACAGTTTTCACGGTCTGGATGAACCAAATAAATCCTGCCAGTAAATTAAAAACTCGTTGCTGTCGTCTGTACTGAGGGAATTACATATTTAATTTAAAGTGTTCAAAGTGCAGTTTCAGTGCAAGTCAGTTGAAACGATCTTAAGTTGGCGTGACGTTGAAGTCGTGCGACCCTGCTGCTGTACTGGCTTGTAGTTCGTTTATAGCATAACGTTAGCATTTCGCTATTGGCGACTAGATTTATGATTCAGAAATTATAAAAGTAGGGTTGTGACATGTGGAGATTATCCGGCTGAACAAAACGTGATCCCTCTCTTAAATGTGTGTCAACCACAAACCTTATTTCGAGCTATTTTCCAAAATCCTATGGAGAATTTGCATTGGTTTTTCAAGAAGGAACCGGAAGAAGTTTACTTCCGGGTTTTACGACGCGTCACTGCGGTTCTCTATAGCGATAGCCTTAGAGGGCGAAACCATATACGAAATAGAACAGCCGGTGTTTCTGGTGAGTGTTTTCCCCGGGAAACAAACACAATACACACAAACGCAAAAATACACAAACACACACGTATATACACGCGGCGCGGAACACTGTACAAATCCCGTTTCAATAATTCCCCTCTACTCTAAAGTCGCATCTAAAACGCGATCTGATCTAGCTGTGTATATTTTGTTCTTTTTTACTGTTATATACAGAGCCCTCAAGTCTCACGCAATTGGCGTGAGACACAGGCATTTCACTCCATTCACACGCTCACACGCCACACCTTGTATTTCTCACGCATAGATTTTCTCACCCAGAGATTTCCTTCCAGGGTACCGCCCACCAAGTTGCGCCGCAATTTTGTAAACAAACTAGGCTTTGTTGAGACGCGTGCACTCCACTGGCACCTGCTTTTCAGAATATTAAACTTGTTTCGGCAAATTCAGATACAGGTTTGAAGCTTGTAACGGCATAACAAGCGGAGAACGGAGTATCTTAACGTAGCAACAGGAACAACAGCCGGTGTTTCCCGTGAGTGCAGTAATCCAAACAAAAATATCTTCCCTCCGTAGTATTTTGATCATTTGCTCCGCTAATAATCAATCAGATCGATGGATTCCAGAGAAGAGAACATTTTAAAGGCCTTTTTCTCAAAATGATTACTCTGTAATAGTCATTATATAATGTGACATATTTTGCTTAATATTTGGAGTAGCCTACAAAAACAATCCTGATATCATTAGAAAGCTAGGAATCAAAATGTGTCTTCGGGTCAATGCGACTGATTTCGATGGAGCAGGTCACTTTGCATTAGGTAAAATAAAGCAGGCAGACATAACAGGAAGAATATGTACATTTTAACCCAATCAAATAGGACATTGTCACACCATTCAAATGTATCCATGTAAATTACAACCAATAAAAAAGCTTAGATTTGTTTATTTATTTGTTACGTTGTTTACTTTATGTGTTACGTTGTTCTGTGTGTCAGCCGTTAACCTAGATAGAAAGAATATATAGTGTACACTTGCAAACATGTCAGAAGAACCGACGCAGAAGAAAACTAAATACAGTAAATATAAACTTAATTGTAACAACTGGAAGGTCACATCCCTGACATCCACATCTCCGGAGCCTGGACCTTCTTCAAACAGCTAAGCCAGATGAACCCAGCAGCAGCTCTGCGGCTGCAGAAACTGTCAAAACCGCCGCCGCCGCCGCCCCCACCGCCGCCGTTGTTGAACCGAAACAGGCTGGTTCCGACTGCATGGAGGTTTGTTGTCGGGACATTGAGTCGGGTAAAGCTGTACAGCTAACTATCGGAAAAAAGGAGACCGCTAGTAGATTATTTGGGCAAAGAGAAGGTACTTCAACACAGAATGGTAAAAAAACAGAATGGTTAATTCTTTGCAAAACCACTAAACGATAGTGATAAATTGCGATTTTAACGAGGTCATGATAACCTCATATGTTTTTAACTTAGGATGAAAAATTTTTGTTAAAGAGATGCTGATTTGAAACCGTTGTTAGGCCTACATATTACGGTATTTCCTGTTTCTGCCGGAGAGTGGGGAGTTTGTCCCAAAGCTTGTGCTGTATTTACTCCCTCCATCTGACAGGAGGGAGCCTCATGTCTCACTCCACGGAGTTCACTCCGTCACGGAGGGGGAGTGTGTAGGGGTAGGGTGTAAGGGGTGGTTTGGGATTGGGCCACACACACACACTTTTTTTGGCCCCCCCACTTCTAAAATGAATCCGGCGCGCCTGGTCTCTGAGCGGGAAAAGGACAGATTTAATTGGGTGTCGTCAGCGTAGCAGTGGTATGAAAAACCATGCGGGCTAATGACAGACCCGAGCGAGTTTGTGTACAGGGAGAAGAGGAGGGGACCGAGAACAGAGCCCTGAGGGACCCCTGTAGTTAATTGACAAGGGTCGGACTCCGACCCTCTCCAAGTAACCCTGTAGGTGCGGTCTTTGAGGTATGAGGTGAGGAGGGAAAGTGCAGAGCCTGAAACTCCAAGTTCTTGGAGAGTGCGAAGGAGGATCTGATGATTCACCGTGTCGAATGCAGCAGACAGGTCCAGAAGGATGATGACAGAGGAGAGGGAGGCTGCTTTAGCAGTGTGCAGTTCCTCAGTGACAGCAAGGAGAGCAGTTTCTGTTGAGTGACCTGCCTTGAAACCAGACTGGTGCGGATCCAGAAGGTTGTTCTGATGGAGATAACAGGAGAGTTGTTTAAAGACAGCGCGTTCAAGTGTTTTAGACAGGAACGGGAGTAGCGAGACATGCCTGTAGTTTATAACATCAGACAGGTTAAGAGTGGGTTTGTTCAGGAGAGGGTTTACTCTTGCCTCCTTGAGACTGTTTGGAAAGTGACCAGAAGTTAGAGAAGTGTTGATGAAATGGGTGATAAACGGTAGAATATCAGGAGCGATAGTCTGAAGGAGGTTTGAGGGGATGGGTCCAGAGGACAGGTGGTAGGACGGGCATAGGTAATGAGGGTAAGAACCTCACTTGGAGAGAGAGGGGAGAAGGAGGTTAGTTGTAATGAAGTGGCCAGAAATTATTCAAGCTCCACCCATTTCTCATTGCCTGTGAAAGAGAGATACTCATTGTGGTCTGGACAGGCCGTTTCTTCCAGCCATAGACTGTATATATAAATGGACGTAGGGTCCGTGACGTCACCCATAGGACAAGACTTTAGCAAGCGGAGTCGGCCACTAACGGCTCGACAGTGACGTCAGAGTTCAACTCCCGCCTGCTCCAAATCAGGGCAAAGAGGCGGAGCCGAGGCGGGACCTCCTGCCACCAAGCTGGTAGTTCCAGAGCTAGCTGAAGCTACCAAGCTAAGCTAACATGCTCGCCATCTGCACACTGCCGTCGCATTTTACATTTCTAAGGTAAGCGGGCATGAAACTATTCAGCAAAACTATAAATAATAATCTAAGTTATTGAGTTTTTAGCATAATACTTCAGAATCTTAAAATCCCTTAACATTTGTATGCAATTGTGCTAAATTCAACACTGGAATCAAGCAAATATTAATATGTTTGCATGACATTAGTTATTTATATTTTGATATCACTTAACTATACGTTTAATACATTTAAGTCAAGCTAAGGTACATGTGATGGTAGCTAGTTAGTGCTCTTACCTGTGAGGCCTCCTCCAAACAGCATAATAACCAGACTGTATCATTAAAACTAAGTATCAGTTCTAGATCCTTTACATTAGACAAACAATTCAAAAGACAAAATGTATTTAAAGACCAATCTTTAATTGAATGTGCCTCTTAACCTGATATATTAGTTATACAGTAATAGTATTGACAATCTAAAAAAACTGAACAACTCAACAGTCAACTTTATATTTCTAAAGCATTTATTATTTTCATTTTCCCCCTCTCATATTCAGTGTGGACGGATTGAGACAGCGTGGTATCCAGAGAGCTGCAGAGATTTCAGGGAGATACCTCCGTGTGATGGACGTCCTGTCTGTTGGTTTGGCCCGGAGAGGACTGAGGGTCTTTCCTCTGTGAGGAGGACCAGGCCTGATGGAGGAGACCATGCTGGGCAAAGCTGATACCAACTGCACAGGCCTAGTCCGTCACTTTATTTGACTAAATGTGTTTACTTATACATTTAATAGGTTTACAACTTCTGTGCTTTTTATTTAAAACATTTTTGATTAACTTTTGGTTCACATTTCAATAAATTGTATTTGTATTTGCACTCCTTTTGTCCATTATTCTTACTGAAAATGTTAGATTACACATTCACATCTGACTGAAGATTGGCCCCATTTATTTGTGACATTGTAAACTCTGCGGTACAAGCTATGGGTACAAGGCACAAGTGATGTGAAACTCATAAAGCGAGGCAAATACAAATAATCAGCTGATGGAGTGTAGATGTGGAAATAGATGCATTCGATCAGCTGTTTTTACAATAAAAGTAGTTTCTTAGTGTACTGGTCTTAAAATCCCATAATTTCAGCTTTTAATGTTCCTCTTGGATTTTCTTCTTGACCCTCAGAGAAGGAAAAAATGTTGAGTCGTGTCTTTCAGGCATGTCCTTTCCTGACAAAAATGACAGGAAACATAAAACATATTATTGCAGAACAAGTGTGTTATTTATGAAAGCGGTGTGTTTGTGTGTTTAGGGGCTGTAGATATAATTATCTTGTAATTGTAATGTTTTTTTATTTATTTCAACAGTGAGCTACAAAGACAATGAGATTATGAATGAACAGTATGAAGTTCATCAACATTGAAATATATGTTATTATCAAAATAATATTTAACTGTTATCAAAACGTAGTTAAACTGTAGAAGCTTGCTCTGGTTTCTCAATGAAAGAATAACTTTTACCACGTTTTTTACAGACAATATTGAGAGATAAATAGTAGCATTTCTCACTATGTGTTAAATATTTTTGCCTTCAATACATTAAATTAGAAAGCTGACAAAATCATATTGCTTGTTAACATCTAAATGTACATTTTTGCATGGAAAAACCCCTCAACTTAACTGATGTGTAGGTGATCTAGCATTTAGTATTGTTTAATGGAATGTATATCAGTGTATTAAAGTCAACACTTCATTCATTTAAAACCAATATCTTTCTTGATTCTTTGTACAGTATGAAAAAAGAGTCTTTGTACCTGTGCTGAAGTTCACTGCTTTGAGGAGTCCAGTTCTGTCTCTCACTCTCTGGTCCAGCCTGTCTGCATCACCTGGACACCTTAAACAAACAGATACAGTATATATGTAAAGTACCATGTGTACAAACAATATAACTGATTCTCTTCTTGTGTATTGTCCGAGTCAGGGTCCTTTTTATTTTACCGTAACTTTGGAAATTGTGTTACCAATGTTTACTTTTTATTTGATACCAATTTGGTAATGCAATTAATAAAAACAACAAGGTTTGGGTTCGTTCTTCAGATGACTGTGACGTTAACGTGTAAGCTCAATAATGAACTCCAGCTCAACCAAACATATTGTAATATCTAAGTAATCACCTTGAAATATGACATTAATAATTGTAATATACACACATCTTATTGTGAGGTTGATTTCACATACACTACTTAGACATTAGCTTGTCTACATACTTGAGCATAGCCAATTTAATTAACCTTAGCGATGCTTACAGTTCCTACCTACATAATAAAATATCTCTCTAAGTTACAAGGATGACCTTATTTGATCAACCTCAAACAGAAGCTGTTTGTTCTACAGCAGGGGTTTTCAAAGTGCGAGGCGCGCCTCCCCTGGGGGGAAATAGTGAAATATAGCTAGTTAACGGCTCTGGCTAAATGTATGCGAGCGGCAAAATATGGATAGATTTTTAGTGAAGTCACTTAAAGTGAGAGAGGAGACTGCGCCTGCCAAAAAACGGAGGAAGTATGACCATGATTATTTGAAGCTAGGATTTTCATGGACCGGTCCTGATGACACTCCACTGCCACAGTGTGTTATCTGCAACGAGGTGCTAGCTAATGACAGTATGAGACCAGGGAAACTCCGGCGTCATATTGAGAAGAAACACCCATGTTTGGTGACCAGGCCACAGGAGTTTTTTGACCGTAAGCTCCAGGAATTGCAGTCACAGAAAACTGTCATAAACACATTTAGCACTTTGAATACAAAGGCAACCGAAGCATCATACAGAGTGGCGTTACGGATAGCTAAGGCAGGTAAACCTCACGACATTGGTGAAAAGTTACCCCTCCCTGCTGCTAAAGATATGGTTTCAGTAATGATGGGAGAAGCTGCTGCTGCCAAGCTAGATGTGATCCCAATGTCTGACAATACCATCCAGCGCCGCATCTCAGACATGGCATCTGATGTGAAGGAACAGGTGCTGGACGGTATTCGCGAGAGCCCTTTTTTCTCCATTCAGCTTGACGAGTCTACCGACGTTGCTCACTGTGCTCAGCTAATGACATATGTGCGCTATATTAAAGAGCTCGGTGTCCAGGAGGAGTTTTTATTTTGTCACCCTCGCAGCCGACCTGTGCGAGCTTGCCAGCTCGCACAACAGCAGAAGAAATCTTCAAGGCTTTGAATGGTTTCATGCAGGAGAATCAAATTGATTGGGGCCGCTGTTGTGGAATATGTAGAGATGGCGCAAGAGCAATGACAGGTTGCCACAGCGGTCTGGTAAAAAAGGTGCAAGATGTTGCCCCCGCCGCTGTATGGAACCACTGCATCATCCATCGCCAGGCCTTGGCGACCAAGAGGATGCCCAAAGAGCTGCGTGCGGTCCTGGATGAGGCAGTACAAATTGTCAACATAATGAAATCACGCTCCATGAATGCCCGTCTCTTCTCCATCCTCTGCAATGAGATGGGCGCTCACTTCCACCAGCTGCTGCTGCACTCTGAGGTCCGGTGGCTGTCCCGGGGCAAGGTCCTCACTCGCTTATGTGATTTGCGCGAGGAAGTTCTCCTCTTCCTCACCGAAATCAACTCCCCACTGGTCAAGCACATGGAGGACATGAACTGGGTTGCAATGTTGGCCTATCTGTCAGATATATTTGACCGGATAAACCTGTTGAACACCTCTCTGCATGGCAAATAGTGCAATGTCTTTTTGGCATACGATCAGGTCTCTGCATTCAGGAAAAAGTTGGACCTGTGGTGTTCTCATGTTGAACGGGGCTCCGTGGAAATGTTCCCAACGTTGGCAGATGTTGTGGGGAGGGCAGGACTGCAACTGGACTCCATACAACAGGTGGTCATTGCGCATTTGAAGGGGTTGCGTGAGCAATTTGGAGAGTATTTTGGAGAGGAGACCTTGGCAAATCAGTGGGTGAGAAATCCATTCTCTTTCCCAGTGACACCCCGTGATGGACTGACCATGCAAGAGGAAGAGGCTGTACTCGAATATGGACTTGAGACAAAAGACGAGTAAAGTGACACTTGCTCACTTTTGGCTGTCTGTGGAGACCCAGTTCCCCCACCTTGCCAAAAAGGCTGTAAAAGTGCTCATTCTCTTCACCTCCATCTACCTGTGTGAGTGCAGGTTTTCCGCATTGACTTTGATCAAAAGCAAGTACCGGTCAAGGCTGCAGCCAGAGGATGATCTGCGTTTATTCCTCTGTGCATCAAAGACGCAGACTCATTGTTCCCACTAAAGTAGGGGTGAGTGTAATAAGGAGGCAAAGTTGACGTTCAGTGTGTTACCGGGAGCATATAAGGATTTATCCACCATGTTGAAAATGTTAAAAAAAATATGTATTGAGAACACGGCGTGCGGAAATATACGGGTCGTGCTGCAGCTAGATGTGCCTGTCCTCTGTAAGAAGGTGTCGGCGACTGACATGCAAGGAAGAACGGCTGTCCACAGGCTGTTCCAACTTTAACAACTGTATTAACTTCCAGGGTAGTGAATTGAACATGCAATTGTAATTGGGTGTGTGGTATATTTTCATGCACGGACACGCATGTTCCACAACACACAAACTGAACAACACTCAATTTTCCGATCGCTAACAGCGTCCTTGCAATCTTGTTATAATAACAAGTGCACGTTACTGATGGTTGAGACCATTCGGGCTTATTCTAGAGGGGTGCAAGGAATAGTCCAAGTAGTGGGGGAGTTTTATACAATATGTTTAAAACATAAAAATAAAAAGGTTTAAAAAAGGTATTGTTTAATGTTTTAAGGAGGTGACGCTACTCAGCCAATCAAATCGGTGCAGTCAGCATGATAGATTCAAACACACACAGAGACACGACAAGAGGAGAGAAACAGTCGGAGTAATTTCAAATGGCGGAAGGTAGACAGCGAAAACAGAGCATCTAATTACATTTTCTCTTACTGGACCTCTTTGAAATGCAATTGAATACCCCTGCATTATAGCAACAACAACAATAATAATAATAATAATAATAACAGCAATAATAATTGGGAGGGGGGGCGCGGCTGTTCTTATGTTCTCTGAGGGGAGGCTCACCTACCCACACTTTGAAAACCCCTGGGTTAGACAGTTTATTGAGTGTTTGTTTTGTTACTTTATGTATTCAGTGTGTTGTTACCTGATTACATTAAAACACTTTAGTTTGATACTTTGTTTGTCTCTGCATCATGCATTTAGTTCCACGCCTTTGTACAGCCTTAACAGTACAATCTGGCCAAAACATGGAATTAGCAGATGCAGAACCAGTTAAAGCAGCGATACGACTTCAGAGCGAACGTCTACTCACCATCATGAGGAGAAGTTCTCTGTCATACACCAGGCAGTGAGGCACCTGGCGGAGCAGCAACATGGACTCCAAGCCTCTGTCAACACCCAAATCAACGACATTGCGGAGGCGGTGCATCGTGTGCTGGCACGCCTGGACGCCGGTGCCACTGCTCCGGCATTTCCTGATGCTGCGGCTCACCCTCAACAGCTGAAAGCCCCTCCTACTACAGCGGCGCCGCTTCCTGGATCTCATGCTGTCCTCGCTTGGCCCCTCCAGATAAGTTTTCCGGAGATTCCAATGACTGTAGATCCTTTCTGACTCAGTGCGATCTACACTTTAAGTTAATACCCTACATATATAGCTCTGATTATGCTCAGATCGCATTTATCATTTCTCATCTGCCGTGCGGCTGCATGGGCTACGAAGGAGTGGGAGAAAAATTCTGCAACTTGCAACTCTGTCTCTCAGTTCATCCACACGTTTAAAAGAGTGTTTGCACATCACCAGCTGTAGAGAGCGCACAGAATTTGACATATATCCAGCAAAATCAACGCCGATGCAATTGAGTTCCGCACTATGGCTATTGATTGCGATTGGAATGATTCAGCGTAAAGGGACATATTTCGGAACAGACTATCAGCGAAAATTAAGGATCATTTATTGCTTATGGATCCTCCCACAGACTTAGAAGCTATGGTAGCGGCTGCTATTAAGATTGACAATCGTATCTGTGAGAGGGATAGAGAAAGAAAGAAGACCGCCGCTTCGTCCAGCGGAACCAGGGGGTTCTCAACAGCTGTTCATCCTGTCCGGAGGACATCATTCGGCTCGTCACCTGCTTCAGAGGCCACAGCGGCGCCCCCCATTGACTCGGAGGAGCCGATGCAGGTTGGCAGGGCCAGAATCTCATCGGAGGAACGACGTCGCCGCCTAGTGGAGGCAAGATGCTTCTACTGCGGTCAACAGGGTCATCAACAAGCCATGTGTCCAGTAAAATAACAGGCTCGCCGGTGAAAGGGAAGACACTGGTGAGCCAATCTGACTTTTTTTACTTCCCTCCACGCACATTAACTCAAGTTATGCTATGTGAATCAAATAAAACGTATTCAACAACAAAATTCAATAACGTGCTTTAACCACTAGGCGGCACGGTTTAAAAAACCAGTGGTGTAGTTAATAAAACATAATAATATCAAACATAATATGACTATTAACTTTATTGTGCAATTTAAACAGAACGGTAAAGGAAAATGCAGTTTCAGTCTCTCGATTTGAAGCTTATGCATTGTACCATGAACCTGTATAGACCTGTAAAAGTCAACAGCATGAGGAGTTGGAAAGGTAGTAAATAATATCTTTTAAAAACTACAAAAAAAATCCCTTTCTATCAGCTTTGCACCATTATGGTGTAAATATAACCTATATACCAATTGGATCAAATATAAAAGTCAGCCGAATTAGTGTTGATACTGTAAGGTATTGTGTGAAAAGAAATGGAAGATGTTGTTTAATTGCTAATATATTTATGATCCACGTCACGTATTCAGTTTTGGCGGCATTTCTTACAGTTTGTCAAAAGGTCTTCTGATCAGGGCTCTAAAAATAAATATCTACGGCAGATATGTAATATTAAATGCAGCCGAACCGTTATGTGATGACTTCCAAAGCAAAAAGCAAGAACACACAGTATTATTTTATTTAAAAAAAAAGTTTTTCCGATTTCATATTGGATAAACACCATATCCCGACATGCATTGCTGCGATGTTTTAGCCGATCAAAACCTCTGAAAAAAGAAAGGTGTTTCTCAGAATCGAAAGAGAAAAACCTATGATGGTGAATAGGGTACTTTTTTTTTACTTATCAGCTAGACATGTCTCCAGTTAATTACTTACAATAAGGCAATTGTTTTTTGTATTACAAGTTTTCTGAAATAGCATTAGTTTAAATAAGCAATTGAGCCATGATGAACGAACTAGCGGCTGAGAAATAATCAATTAAAAGACAGCAGCATCGTAAGAGGCCAACAAGAGTGACAGAGTGTGTCAGTGTGCTGAAGGATATTTGTGACCAGCTATCCAGGCAAGTCTCTAAAGACTTTCCAAGGTGTAAAATGCTGCTGCCGGAGTACTGACTGGAAGTATTTCTGATATCAAGTCTACCATCCTCTTAAAATACTCTGACCAACAATATCAGTCTCATGAAGAAAGGTTTTATAACGCTTATTGAAAAATAGCAGAGAAACATGCATTCTGGTTCTCAGGAGGGGACATTGACAGAGGATTATTGGAAAAGTACACAGTAAGTACTTCATAGTACTTGTGGGGGTAGTTTCACTAATACTGAGTCCAACAGGATCAGTCCCACGAAGAACTAATGGCAACAAAAAAGAATTCCCTCATCAAACTGAGCAGAAATTGCTTGCTTTTGTTCTCAGCAGGGGACTTTGACTATTAGTATTTCTCAATAAATACACAGTAAAAGTAATTAAATTTATTGTAAGTAGTAGGCTAATACAAAGTCAAACAGTATCAATTTCATTAGGAACTAATGGTAAAATTGTATTTTTATTAGTGGTGGGCATAGATTAATTTTTTTAATCTAGATTAATCTCACTGTATTCTTGGAATTAATCTAGATTAATCTAGATTAATTCCAAACATAACGTGGTGGTAATTAAAAGGCTACGAAATTAAATTATGTAATTTAAAATGACATAACGTAGTGTTAACTGTGTTCGTTATTCTCCCGTCCAGGAGAGAAGCTTTAAAAGGAGACTAAATGGAGTCTCTGTGAAAGTTCAATTGGGTACTTTAATTAAAAAAGGCGCGGGTTGGTCACAAGCATGATATTGTTCAGTCAGACAAACAGCTGTGATCTGGCTCTCGATAGGGAAGAGAAGAGAATGGATCTCTCCTCCGGTGCTGTTATATATCCTCTGCTGGCTCCTCCCCGCAAGCCGGCTCGCCTCGTCTCCAATGTCCGTTATTGCATTTAAACAGAGGATAGGTTCTTTTCACATTCACTATATGCTTAACACGCCGTTTCTCCTCATATTCTCTTTCATCACTTTTCATTTAACACATTCTAAACGCTGTAATCAATACTCTAAACAATACTTCTCGGCTCGTTTGATTTCCGGTCATTCCGGATGTTGTCACATGCTACTCTCGTCTGTAAACAATAATGTATTCAAATAAACTGTACCTTCATTTAATATTCAGCATGGTAGTATCTCGACATCTATAGTTGTAGTGTTAAGTGTTAGAAATTAAAATCAATGTTTTAATGGGGAAATGTAGTTTAAACATGCCGTCAGTTTTACTGCTCTTTTATACTGAAAAACAGAAATTCTTGTGTACAAGCAGTTAAGCTTTTATTCTGAAAATCCTTCATCTCCGGTTAGCATTTAGCATGTGGCTAATATACGATTTCCTGAAGAGGTGAATTGAGTAGCGAAATGATATGGAGTGGTGCAAACCGAAGCCTACTGATTTAACACTACAACTATAGATGTCGAGATACTACCATGCTGAATATTAAATGAAGGAACAGTTTATTTGAATACATTGTTTACAGACAAGAGTAGCATGTGACAACATCCGGAATGACCGGAAACCAAACGAGCCGAGAAGTATTGTTTAGAGTATTGATTACAGCGTTTAGAATGTGTTAAATGAAAAGTGATGAAAGAGAATATGAGGAGAAACGGCGTGTTGAGCATATATTGAATGTGAAAAGAACCTATCCTCTGTTTAAATGCAATAACGGACATTGGAGACGAGGTGAGCCGGCTGGCGGGGAGGAGCCAGCAGAGCATATATAAACAGCACCGGAGGAGAGATCCAGGCTCTTCTCTTCCCTATCGAGGAGCGGATCACAGCTGTTTGTCTGACTGAACAATATTCTGTCTGTAACACTACCGCGCCTTTTTTAATTAAAGTACCCAATTGAACTTTCACAGAGACTCCATTTAGTCTCCTATTTTAAAGCTTCTCTCCTGGTCGGGAGAATAACGAACACAGTTAACAATCTGGTGAGTTCCCTGACGTGATCTCGCTGACCGAGGAGAGAAAACCAACCGGCTTTTTCCTGGAGACGCTTGCAGCCATTCGACACACAAGAGCTCAAATCAATCGGTAAGAAGATGCCTGTTATGACAAAGATTCTTCACTAGTTAAACTAGGCAAAGTTAGATTTGTGTGTTTGATGGCAGCCGGCTGATCCTGAAAATAGCTGTGCATTTTAATGTTAAAACAACCCAAATTGATAAAATAATCACTCTAAAACCACGAGGCGTTGTTTTGTCACAGGCAGGGTGAGTTCACATTTTCTTTTGTTCCATTAACCCTGCATGCTATTAACCACGTGTGGGTGTTGAATTTTAAATATATAGTGTGTGGACATTGTACTTCGGATAGGTGCCTTGCTGCTTTCACATGGGTGTCTCTTGTTACGATTAATAGTTAGTTAAACTATGACGTAAGGGTATATAGCCCATTTGACGACTTTTTGTTAAGATCTGGAGACATAGCGAATCGGTTAAGGGCCGAGAAAGTGAAAACCAGCGGGGCATAGTGAATCAGCTAAGGGCTAAGACCGAAGTCAGTGCTTTAAAGAAAGTCCTTTTCAAGAAAGGCTTGGTTAAGGTCTAAGCCTTTATCAGTGGTTAAAACTGTTCTGTTTAAAAAAAGATATTGCGGGTGGGTTACGGTAATCGGAGTTACAGCAGCAGTGCAGTAATAAGACGACGGTCTATTATCAGTGGCTGATAGGTCTCCATATTAGTCCCAGTTTGGCGTGTCCAAATAGCAACAGTTAACCATAGTCGACTATAAAGTCAAATATTACGTGAACAGGTTTATAGCTAGTGCGTAAGGGTTCCTAACTTTAAGTGATGATATCAATAAGATAAAGCCCATAGTCGACTATAAAGTCAAATATTACGTGAACAGGTTTATAGCTAGTGCGTAAGGGTTCCTAACTTTAAGTGATGATATCAATAAGATAAAGCCCATTTTTTCATAGTAAACTAGATAGAAATGTTGTTATTTTAAACTAAGTGTTGTTTTGGCTTGTATTTCAGGGTTTATGATACCACACCAGTGGTTTACTTTGTTACTGTTCGTTTAAAGATCACCTAGCCATTGTTTAAACTCCCACCTGAGAGCCGCATGGACAAATCTCTTTGTCTACAGGTCAGAGTGCGAAATAATCGGGTGCCATCTTGTTTACACCCCACATGTGGAAAAACAAAGACAGGGCAATCGCCATTTCATGAAATGCTAATTCAAAGCACTCCTTTCTTTGTTCTTATGCAGCTGGTTTCACTCCAATGAGGCATTTTCCTGACCTCCATCTTGTGAAGAACGAATAATACTTCTTGTCACAGTTGGAACTAGAAGGCTGAATCAATTTTTGGATATTAGAGAGAAGGATTGTTGTATTTCCAAAGATTTGAAGTATTGCTGCTGGCAAATGTGTTTTGGCGGTTTTTGAAATATTCTTCTTTGCAAATGTGTTTTGGCGGTTTTTGAAATATTCTTCTTTGCAAATGTGTTTTGGCGGTTATGTGTTGTGGTGTTTAACCATAGTGTAAATTCCTATTTTAAAGATATTTTTGAGGAAACTAAGTTTCTCCTTGTTAAAAACGAGTCAGTTTTGAAACAGCTATTCCCTAGTGGATTAAGCTGGAATTTAAAATAGCGCACTCTGGTGGTAGTACAGAATTATTACCCAAATAGCGGAAACACCATAACATTGTGAATTTGAACCAAATTCATATTTCAAAGTCAAAACTATACTGTACACTGTACAATTTTTATTTTTAACAATTTAAAATTTGCAAAATTTTTATATTTTAATTTACTTTAATAATAAAAAAATAAAAATAAAAATAAAACAACCTGATTTAAATTTAAGATCGGATGACATAGGATATTAAAATCAGGAACAAAGGTGCTAGTCGGAGGATTAGTGCTTCAATCTTTGATAAACTTCATAATTTCATTCGAATAAGAAGAGAACATGTCACTTAAAGACACTAAGTTGAGACCAGACGCAGAACCATGCACAACTGCAGATATTAAGGAAAGGGTAAAAATCAGATCAGATGCTACAACAGTTCCAAATCTTAGATGGAAGACATGGACCCAATATAAGAAACTGTTGGAACAGTGGCAAACGAGAGGACTGCTTCCAGCAGATAATCAGCCTGAACCAACGAAAGCCCATAGAAAAGCAGTAATTGACCATGAAAATGGAGAATACCTGCGAGAACAACAAGCATGGATCAAAGCCGGACAACCCTCTTGGTATGGACCTGAAAACATTGCTATGAACAGAGCTGAAAAAAGAAAAGCTATGGTTGCAAGTCTGGTATTCCATCTGGAAGATGCCAGCCAAGGATTGACAAACAGCTTACATGTGGTAGAACTCAGCAGAAGAATGGAAGAGGAGACCAACAGAAGAATGGAAGAACTCAGCAGAAGAATGGAAGCAGAACTCTGCAGAAGAGAGGAAGAATCCAACAGAAGAATAGAAGAACTCGGCAGAATAATGGAAAAGGAACTCAACAGAAGAATGGAAGAGCAGCTCAACAGAGGAATGGAAGAGAGACGAAAAGCAGATGAAGCCCACAATGACATTATTGAAGAGAGACGAAAGGCAGTTGAAGCCCATAATGACATTATTGCCGAAAGACAAAGGGAGGTGTCCGATAGGGTCGCTTGTCTCAAACCAGTGAAGAAGTCAACAAGAACCCAGCTGAACTAGAGTGACTGTTAACGGGAGAACAGTGACGGAGCGACGGAGACTGGCCCAACATTTTCCAGCCAGTACATAAATGGACCCCGTCAGAAGACCGGAGCTGTGTTTAAAGGGGAACTTCATTTATTGTTAGCCAGAAGTGCAGTTTTTAATCAAACAATTATGTGATTTATGGAGTCAGATTAAATTTTTCTCATAAACACAATTTTATAATCGGTCTGAAGTATCTGTTTTAAGGCCTGAGCTGCAGATTAAATAACATAACACTGATTGAGAGCTTGGATGAAGAAGTTGTAGGGTTTTTACAACAGTTTCAAGAATCAGTCTTTATTTATTTATTCTTGAGTAACTTTACTGATTTATAGTGTTGTGCGTAAGGCAATATCTCATTTGAGTGAGGGGCACCAGCCCTTCATGCAGGTCACTCTCTGTGAGAATAGTTCATATTTTCCCTCCAGTTTGGAGAAATATTATTTTATCATATGTTAGTTCAGCAGTGTCAACCAATCCTCTAATCCTAGAATTATTGAGACGCATTAGCGACACCAGGGGTATTGTTTTTCGCAGCAACGATGATGCATAATACCATTACAAAAGCCATTATTGAAACAAGTAAACTATTAGAAGTGCTAATTGCTGATTTTTTTATAGTGAATATGCATTTATACCATCAGAACCATAAATCATACGATATTTTTGTACCCCTTGTGGGTACACGGAGAAGTTATATTTCTTTAATGCAACGTTATGGGTTTTACATGTCCTGTTCAGAATAGGGTAATCATTGCAATATTAATTGAGCATTTTATGCTCAAAGGAGGGAGTGTCATGATTATACAGATATGTTGATTTCAGTGACGTTGTAGTTGATAAATAATAACATGTAGTCAACAAGAGGTATGCCGAAGCTCGGGCCTTCTCCAAGGAGGGAGTGGTCCAGTTTTAGATATTAGACAAATAGAAGTGGATGAATATGTCAGAACTCTAAGTAATATTATGCAAGTTTTGTCTACACAGCAGGCTAGGAAAACTACAGAGATACCAGACGAGACACCAGAAGAGACTCCTGTTCGGCCAGGTGATTGGGTGAGGGTGAAGGTTCACAAAAGACAGTGGGCTGATCCCCGGTGGACGGAAGCGTGAAAAGTTGTAACAAACTTCACACGCGCTCCGGTTTAAAGGTAAAGAAAAAGGAGCAAATTGACAACACCTCACACATTGTCACCCTTCACTGGCAACTTCCAGAACATTATTGGGAGTTAGGACTGATTTGGCAGAGCTGGAACAAAACAATAAATAGAAATAAGATAAAGATAGAAACAGCTCAAAAGACAAATTGTCTATAGATTTTTATAGATTGTACATTAATGTGAAAACCTATTTTTTTTGTTTTACATCTGAAAAAGAGTCCAATTTTTTGTATGTAATTTTTGGACTCATTATTTAAATTCTGTAACGGACACAACCAGGGATAAAATAGAGATGATGATGAGAAAAAAAGCCAAACCAATTGTGGGGTCCCCTAGGGATAAGAGTACACAGGCTACTAACCCAAAAGTACAGCTTTGTACGTACAAACTCTATGAACAAAATTTCCTAGCAGACAGTGGCGACATTGCAGATATGTCCAGTCACCAAAGTTACTTATGTTCTAAATAACAGTGAGATTTAAAGTGATGGAGAAAATATGGAGACGTTCCTTTATAGTGTGTGAAATATGTGGTGCTTGAAGCATCTAGGTATTTAAATGTATGGAAGAAAGTGGTTTCCTGAAAGTTAATTGGAGTAAACATGTTACAGTGGGTGAAAACAATGTTTAGGGATATGGTACAATTATTAGAAAACATTAACTGGGCTTAGATGACATTTAACATCAAAGAAAGATAGTATGGTTAAGAAAAAGGAGTGGGAAAGATTGGATTTATTTTATCTCAGTGTGTTAACTATAGATAATGCGTCCCGAGATCTCTCTCTCTCTATCTCTCCGCCTGTCAGAACGCTACGACCCCAACTTCCAAGCAGACAAAAGACCTCACCACGGAAGACTCCTCCTCCTCCATCGAACAGACAGAGAAGCAGAGCTGAACCAACAATGACAAGACTTTATCCTGAACCATCTCCACCTGAGGCATCCAGAACTACAGGTGACATAAAAAGGCACACTCTCATCGGTCCCCCACAGGACATGAAGTTCCAAGCTGAGCCACAAGATTTGGACACAAGAGCAGAGTGTGGGACATGAGAGCGGAATACGCCCTCCATGCAACAAAGTAGAGACTAAAGGAGGAGATGAAAAGCAAAGCAAATGGGACACTGAAAAGAGTTACAGCGGAAGGGTCCAAGCGCAGATGGACTGAGGAGAAGGTGGACGGAGGAGAGGAAAGAACGGAGGAGTTGGCATGGTCCGGCAGAATGTGAGGGGGTCGTGGCTTGACAACCAGAGGGGGAGAGAAGGAAAACGGGAGTGAGTGAGTTTACACATAAACACACTTATTCACCAACGAGAAATACGTAAAGAAAAATATTTATTAGCCATGAATTAATCAATTGGTGAATTTATAAAGAAAGAAAGAGGAAACTATTAAATAACCCTAAAAACACACTGAGGGTAGAACATATTATTCAATCTTTTCATCATATGAACAAATTATTCTTTAAGAGTTTTTTAGTCATGTGTGAATTTGGGTAAGATTTAATTTGTTACAGTATAGACCTACAGTTTAAAGGGATGGTTTTAGTAACCACTCTATAAAAGCAGACAAATCTTTATTTGTATGGAAAATGTTAAAGGTAGAGCTAGTACCAAGCCAAAGATAGTATTCCAATCTAGAGTATTGATATCTCCATTGTAGCATGGTTATTACCTCAGGAGGGAAGATTAAGGTGGAAATAACATTTGTTTTTCGTCCAAGATGTAGAGTTTTAAAATGACACTGGGCAAAGAGCGAAAGCAAAGTTTAATTTAAAAAAAAAAAATAATGTAGTTGGGAGTAATACATGCGGGGCCTTGGATCACTCATTGTGATGGTGCATATTTGTTACAACAAACATCGTTCAGGGAGAAGGGGTCGCACAACCCACCCTGCAGATGTTTTAAATCTTACTTGCAGCTTCAGAGGGAGCGCACGGCACCAGAGTATGAGTTTTAAAAGACAAGCGCCACCAGCTCCTAAAGGTCATCCATTCACCAGATGACCTGACATTTAGAGATGTTATTTAAAGGAGAAACATATCTGCCATTAATGTAAATTCCTGAATTAAACTACAAACCATTAATGAAATGACTTCTGTTTTTGAAATCCTTGTTAAAGGAGGGAGTAATTATCACATGCTCGGGCACCCAAGGTTCCACACACTGTTAAAGGGGTTAGCATAGCTATTTAAGTAGACCAGAATTGAAAATAAATTAGTATAATGCGTTATTGACATTCCACTGCTTCTCACACCATTTCAGGGACTTTATCACTGCATTAGAACAGACCACCCAAAGGTACTGAGTAGGAACTTTTAAGTGATGAAACTCTACAACTGTTGTAACTGACCAAAATCTTCTCCCAGAAATGACTGTCTAGAATGCCGTACCCCAGAGTAGAACGTACAACGGCCCCTTCTAGAGAACATATTACTTTCATACCTTAAATGGTATGAAAGGAGGGAGGGTACATTTCTCATGAGGAGACGGTTACAAATGCTAGCAGAACAAGACGACCCACCCCGTATACAGATGTGGATGACAATGATGAGTTAGTTTAAATGATATGGATGTTCGGAGATGAGATTGATCAATGAATGTCCAGCCGATGTGATTCTTTAAATGATATCATGTGAAGAAGTGAGCAAAATTAAAATGGAGTGAATCCATTTCAATTTACTTCATACTATTCCAAGATAGTATATTTTTAATATTTTTATTATTCCAATTAATTTTACACTATTCTAAGATAGTCCATTTTATTTGACTTTATTATTTTATACTATTCTAATATGGTAGATTTCATGTTGTATAAATCATTGCTATTCTAAAATGGTTTGTTTCTTTTCACTTTGTAAAAACAAGTGCCTTAACACTGAGTGTGGTATGAGAACGGTTTCTGTGAAAGGAGGGACGAAGAAATGTTCTGATACCAAGCCATTGCTGCTATTTTGAAGAATGATATTGAATGTAAACACTAGAAGTTATGCACAAGGGAAAACTTTTATGTTTGAACACAGACAAGAATTTATTTTGTATTTTTGTAAAGCCGGCTGTAAAACCATTCCATTTGATTGTATGTTTGTTAATATGAGATATGTAATATGCAAAGTTCAGATGAAGAACTCATTGATTTCAGTATTATACACACCTTTTAGGTGTGTAAGGAGGGACTGTTAGAAATTAAAATCAATGTTTTAATGGGGAAATGTAGTTTAAACATGCCGTCAGTTTTAATGCTCTTTTATACTGAAAAACCAGAAATTCTTGTGTACAAGCAGTTAAGCTTTTATTCTGAAAATCCTTCATCTCTGGTTAGCATTTAGCATGTGGCTAATATACGATTTCCTGAAGAGGTGAATTGAGTAGCGAAATGATATGGAGTGGTGCAAACCGAAGCCTACTGATTTAACACTACAACTATAGATGTCGAGATACTACCATGCTGAATATTAAATGAAGGAACAGTTTATTTGAATACATTGTTTACAGACAAGAGTAGCATGTGACAACATCCGGAATGACCGGAAACCAAACGAGCCGAGAAGTATTGTTTAGAGTATTGATTACAGCGTTTAGAATGTGTTAAATGAAAAGTGATGAAAGAGAATATGAGGAGAAACGGCGTGTTGAGCATATATTGAAATGTGAAAAGAACCTATCCTCTGTTTAAATGCAATAACGGACATTGGAGACGAGGTGAGCCGGCTGGCGGGGAGGAGCCAGCAGAGCATATATAAACAGCACCGGAGGAGAGATCCAGGCTCTTCTCTTCCCTATCGAGGAGCGGATCACAGCTGTTTGTCTGACTGAACAATATTCTGTCTGTAACACTACCGCGCCTTTTTTAATTAAAGTACCCAATTGAACTTTCACAGAGACTCCATTTAGTCTCCTATTTTAAAGCTTCTCTCCTGGTCGGGAGAATAACGAACACAGTTAACATAAGTCAGTAGGCTTCGGTTTGCACCACTCTATATCATTTCGCTACTAAATTTACCTCTTCAGGAAATCGTATATTAGCCAGGGCTGCAACTAACGATTATTTTGGTAGTCGACTAATCGGTCGATTATTTTTTCGATTAGTCGACTAATCTAACGATTATTTCTGTCACACCCTCCATCTCTGCTTCCTGTGGGCACGGCTCCTTTTCCGGGCTCCAGTGCATGTTTTACCTCAAGTCTGCACACCTGTGAATGTCACCCTGTTGTCCAGTCCCTCTGCCTTAACATAACATGATCCCATAGAAAATTAAAATAATGACTCATGAAACATTTGAATTTGAACTTTGAACTTGTTTAATCAAATGTATTTGAATAACATAAATACAAAAAAATCATAATGAAAACAAAATAAATAATACAAATTCAATCGCATTTTATTCTTGTCATTTCGCAGACCCTTGTTAATTATTATTTTAAGTTTGGAATTAATTACAGCGTCCATAAAGCTCTAGTGTGCTCTACTACGCTGTAAGCTTGGCGCTGTTTAGCAGCTCGTTGGTGGACACGCAGCCTCAACATAACTGAAATAGCGTTTGCTTAGCAAGCATTAACCATGAGACGTTCTGTTTTCCAACATGTAAGCTAACGTAAACATGACTATGGCTAACTTGCTCAAACTTACCCATGATCCAAAGTAGCAGTCCTCACTGTTCCAGGGTGCTTGCGTTTTAAATGCTCGTGCATCACTGTAGTGCTGCCGTGGAATGCCAATTCCCCTTTACAAATTCTGCATTTCACTGACTTCTTTGGCTTGTCGTCTGTGAAATACTCCCACACTTTCGAAACTCTCGGTCTCGCTTTTTTGAGCTCTTCATCACCCTCATTCTCTCTCCTTTCCGCCATCGTTCGTATTCTTTCTTCTTTGTTGTTAGTACAGAATGCAGTCATGGCAGACAATGGAGAGTATACTGCCCCCAGCACTTCCTGTAGTGCATTGCAGTTACAAATGAACATTTGCGCAGTTTTGAATTAACGTTACCGGCTCTCTGATTGTTTTTATACGACGTGTCGACACTAAAATTCCGCGTCGACGAATTTTTATGATCGACGTCGTCGATTATGTCGACTAATCGTTGCAGCCCTAATATTAGCCACATGCTAAATGCTAACCTTAGATGAAGGATTTTCAGAATAAAAGCTTAACTGCTTGTGCACAAGAATTTCTGGTTTTTCAGTATAAAAGAGCATTAAAACTGACGGCATGTTTAAACTACATTTCCCCATTAAAACATTGATTTTAATTTCTAACAGTAGCATACCTAAAGCGAAGGAGTGAAGTTCCCAGCTAGCATCAATGAGGTGTACTGTAACGCCGATGTAGTTGTCGTTGTTAACGGACGTCCAATGGTCCCCAGTCAGTGCTACAGACCTCGCCTCTACCATCTTCTCAACTTTCGTAGCTTTCTCTTCTGCGTGCTGGTCATGTATTCTCCTCATGATAGTTCGCCTCGCAGGTAGTTTGTAAGATGGGTCACCTGTGGCCGCCTGGAGAACAAGCTCGAGCCCGTCATCTTCAACCACGCTAATGGGCCTGCAGCTGGTGGCAATCCACTGAGCGAGGAGACTAGTTAGCTTGGCTGATAGAGCTGTGCTGACGGGCTTGCCTCGGTTGCACTCAAACATAGTTGTTTGACGACGAGTCTTCCCCCGCGCTACATCAGTGCTTGGCCCGGCATCTTCCGCATTAGCTAAGGGATGCTTTGCGTTTAGGTGGTACTTGAGACTGGATGAACTCCTACAGTAAACTAATTCCGCATTGCACAAGGTGCAAACAACCTTATTTTTGTCGAGGTTTCCATCGGGAAGCTTCTTAAAAATAAATTTCCCCTGAAGCAAACCCGGCGGCTTCATACCTGCTGTATCCATGTTAGCACGTCACGTTTAATGTGGCTGATTTGACCGGGGTCAGATCCATAGACCGTAGAAGAAACACAGGTCAAAGACTCGATCTCGCCCCCTACAGTGCAATTCGGCTAGGTATACATCCGCGCTAAATTATCAAGGTGAAAGTCATCATAGCTTGCGTAGTATAGACCCAGCTCCCAACCCAACTTTGAGAATAGATTAACGGCGATATTTTTTTTTATCGCCGACAAGAGTCTCACGTTAACGCAGCACGTTAACGCCGATAACGGCCCACCACTAATTTTTATCTTTCATCGAAGATAGAAGAAAAAACATGCATTATGGAGGGGACTTTGACAGAAGATTACTCACAAAGTACACAGTAAAAGTACTTCATTTTATTTCTGGTAGAAGTCAAACTAGAACAGAGTCCAACAGTGTCAGTTTCCTTAAGAACTTGTGGTAACAAATATTTGTATCACTCGTCAAATATAGCAGGAATAATGAAGAGCAGCTGATTTGAAAAAACAAACTCGAGAGGCGGCTGAGTTGACCGCAGTGCAGAATCGCAGTATAGTTTAAATCTTCTAACAATGTTGTCCATTTTAGACATAGGCTTATTATATTTACAGCAATTAATAACATCCATTTTCTGGGCTCAATATGTGTCTTGGCCGTTTTCGTTGTGATCGCTAAATTCCCCTTGTTTATAATAATATAATATAATAATGTTCCTTCAGCAGGATACTGAAGTGATTCAAAGTGTGATTTTAGCAAACGAGTGCTTTTGTTTTGAAATCACTTCCGTGAGTTTCGCCCCGCCCCTCTCTCTACTTTATTTATGTAATAATGATTTTAATCAGCTACGTAATGAATGTTAAGGCTTGGGGTAGCGTGTAAGCGAGTGGTAGCTACATCGGTACTAACGATGCTAATAGTAGCCTCCAAGTTAAAATCATAGACTATATATAAAGGTTAAAACGAAATAGACAAGTGTTAAGCGTGAAGTGGGATAATACTGTACAACAAACGGCATCTGTTTGAGGTTGATAAAATAAGGTCATCCTTGTAACTTAGAGAGATATTTTATTATGTAGGGAGGAACTGTATGCATTGTTAAGGTTAATTTAAATTGGCTGTGCTCAAGTATGTAGACAAGCTAATGTCGAAGTAGTGTATGTGAAATCAACCTCAAAATAAGATTATATATATGTATTACAATTATTAATGTCGTATTTCAAGATGATTACTTAGATATTACAATATGGTTGGTTGATCTGGAGTTCATTATTGAGCTTACACGTTAACGTCAAAGTCATCTGAAGAACAAACCCAAACCTTGTTGTTTTTATTAATTGTATTACCAAATGGGTATCAAATAAACAGTAAGCATTGGTAACACAACTTCCAAAGTTACATTAAAATAAAAAGGACCCTGACTCGGACAATACACAATCCAACATGTTCAACAGAAGAGAATCAGTTATATTGTTTGTACACATGGTACTTTACATATATCTGTTTGTTTAAGGTGTCCAGGTGATGCAGAAAGGCTGGACCAGAGAGTGAGAGACATAACTGGACTCCTCACAGCAGTGACCTTCAGCTCAGGTACAAAGACTCTATTTTTCATACTGTACAAAGAATCAAGAAAGATATTGGTTTAAATGAATGAAGTATTGACTTTAATACACTGATATACATTCCATTAAACAATACTAGATCACCTACACATCAGTTAAGTTGAGGGTTTTTTCCATGCAAAAAGTTACATTTAGATGTTAACAAGCAATATGATTTTGTCAGCTTTCTAATTTAATGTATTGAAGGCAAAGATATTTAACACTGTGAGAACTGCTACTATTTATCTCTCAATATTGTCTGTAAAAAACGTGGTAAAAGTTATTCTTTCAGTGAGACAACAGAGCAAGCTTCTACAGTTGCACTACATTTTGATAACAGTTAAATATTATTTTGATGTTAACATACATTTCAATGTTGATGAACTTCATACTGTTCATTCATAATCTGATTGTCTTTGTAGCTCGCTGTTGAAATAAAAAAAAAACATTACAATTACAAAATAATTATATCTACAGCCCCTAAACACACAAACACACAGCTTTCATAAATAACACACTTGTTCTGCAGTAATATGTTTTATGTTTCCTGTAATTTTTGTTAGGAAAGGACATGCCTGAAAGACAAGACATGTTCTCCTTCTCTGAGGGTCAAGAAGAACATCCAAGAGGAAAATTAAAAGCTGATGCTATGAGATTTTAAGACCAGTCCACTAAGAAACTACTTTTATTGTAAAAACAGTCAGCTGATCGAATGCACCTATTTCCACATCTACACTCCATCAGCTGATTATTTGTATTTGCCTCGCTTTATGAGCTTCACATCACTTGTGCCTTGTACCGCAGAGTTTGCAATGTCACAAATAAATGGGGCCAATCTTCAGTCAGATGTGAATGTGTAATCTAACATTTTCAGTAAGTATAATAGACAAAAGGAGTGCAAATACAAATACAATTTATTGAAATGTGAACCAAAAGTTAATCAAACATGGTTTAAATAAAAAGCACATGGACAGAAGGTGTAAACCTATTAAATGTATAAGTAAACACATTTAGTCAAATAAAGTGACAGACTAGGCCTGTGCAGTTGGTATCAGCTTTGCCCAGCATGGGCTCCTCCATCAGGCCTGGTCTTCCTCGCAGAGCAAAGACCCTCAGTCCTCTCCGGGCCAAAAAAACATGGAGGTTTCTCCCTGAAGTCTCTGCAGCTTTCTGGACACCACGCTGTCTCAATCCGTCCACACTGAATATGAGAGGGGGAAAATGAAAATAATAAATGCTTTAGACCAGGGGTTTTCAAAGTGTGGGAAGGTGAGCCTCCCCTCAGAGAACATAATCACAGCCGCGCCCCCCCTCCCAATTATTATTGATATTATTAACATTATTGTTGTTGTTGCTATAATGCAGGGGTATTACATTGCATTTCAAAGAGGTCCAGTAAGAGAACATGTCATAAAATGCTCTGTTTTCGCTGTCTACCTTTCTCTTTTTTGATTGGCTGAGTGTCACCTCCTTAAAACATTAAACAATAGCTTTTTTAAACCTCTTTATCTTTATGTTGAGGTTAAGGATGGCAGCTTCCTCAAACGTTGCACTCGGAGAGAAATATTTGAGACGGAGATGATGAACTGTTTAGCCCTTGGGCATGGTTTATTTTCCTCTGCACTGTGTGCATCCTTTCTCTCAGCCGAGATAACTTAGAATGTAACACAACACACACAGATCTGGTTAACACCCCCTCATTTACATATGATGCAAGCGTGCCCCATAGTGGTACATTAATAATACTACATCCCTACACATAATAGACATAATCTCTCTCTATATATATATATAACAACTGATGATATATGCAAACATTTCCCTTAACAAAACACATTTTAAAACATTTTTAACATCGTGGATACATCCTATGCTCCCGGCAACACACTGAACGCCAACTTTGCCTCCGAATTACACTCACCCCTACTTCAGTGGGAACAATGAGTCTGCGTCTTTGATGCGCACAGGCGGGTGATGCGGGGATGCAATGGAGACAGAAACAAACGCAGATCCCCCTCTTGCTGCAGCCTTGACCGGTACTTGTTTTTTATCAATGCCAAAGCGGAAAATCCGCACTCACACAGGTAGATAGAGGTGAAGGGAATGAGCACTTGAAAAGCCTTTTTGGCGAGGTCGGGGAACTCGGTCTCCACAGACAGCCAAAAGTGAGCAAGTGACACTTTACTCATCTTTTGTCTCAAGTCCATATTCGAGTTCAGCTCGAGTACAGCCTCTTCCTCTTGCATGGTCAGTCCATCACGGGGTGTCACTGGGAAAGAGAATGGATTTCTCACCCACTGATTTGCCAAGGTCTCCTCTCCAAAATAGTCTCCAAATTGCTCACGCAACCCCTTCAAATGCGCAATCACCACCTGTTGTATGGAGTCCAGTTGTAGTCCTGCCCTCCCCACAACATCTGCCAACGTTGGGAACATTTCCACAGAGCCCCGTTCAACATGAGAACACCACAGGTCCAACTTTTTCCTGAATGCAGAGACTTGATCGTATGCCAAAAAGACATTGCACTTTTTGCCCTGCAGAGACGTGTTCAACAGGTTTATCCGGTCAAATATATCGGACAGATAGGCCAACATTGCAACCCAGTTCATGTCCTCCATGTGCTTGACCAGTGGGGGGTTGATTTTGGTGAGGAAGAGGAGAACTTCCTCGCGCAAATCACATAAGCGAGTGAGGACCTTGCCCCGGGACAGCCACCGCACCTCAAAGTGCAGCAGCAGCTGGTGGAAGTGAGCGCCCATCTCATTGCAGAGGATGGAGAAGAGACGGGTATTCATGGAGCGTGATTTAATTAAGTTGACCATTTTTACTGCCTCATCCAGGACCGCAAGCAGCTCTTTGGGCATCCTCTTGGTCGCCAAGGCCTGGCGATGGATGATGCAGTGGTTCCATACAGCGGCGGGAGCAACATCTTGCAACTTTTTTACCAGACCGCTGTGGCGACCTGTCATTGCTCTTGCGCCATCTGTACATATTCCACAACAGCGGCCCCAATCAATTTGATTCTCCTGCATGAAACCATTCAAAGCCTTGAAGATGTCTTCTGCTGTTGTGCGAGCTGGCAGAGGGTGACAAAATAAAAACTCCTCCTGGACACCGAGCTCTTTAATATAGCGCACATATGTCATTAGCTGAGCACAGTGAGCGACGTCGGTAGACTCGTCCAGCTGAATGGAGAAAAAAGGGCTCTCGCGAATACCGTCCAGCACCTGTTCCTTCACATCAGATGCCATGTCTGAGATGCGGCGCTGGATGGTATTGTCAGACATTGGGATCACATCTAGCTTGGCAGCAGCAGCTTCTCCCATCATTCCTGAAACCATATCTTTAGCAGCAGGGAGGAGTAACTTTTCACCAATGTCGTGAAGTTTACCTGCCTTAGTTATCCGTAACGCCACTCTGTATGATGCTTCGGTTGCCTTTGTATTCAAAGTGCTAAATGTGTTTATGACAGTTTTCTGTGACTGCAATTCCTGGAGCTTACGGTCAAAAAACTCCTGTGGCTTGGTCACCAAACATGGGTGTTTCATCTTAATATGACGCCGGAGTTTCCCTGGTCTCATACTGTCATTAGCTAGCACCTCGTTGCAGATAACACACTGTGGCAGTGGAGTGTCATCAGCACCGGTCCATGAAAATCCTAGCTTCAAATAATCATGGTCATACTTCCTCCGTTTTTGGCAGGCGCTGTCTCCTCTCTCACTTTAGGTGACTTCACTAAAAATCTATCCATATTTTGCCGCTCGCATACATTTATCCAGAGCCGTTAACTAACTATATTACACTATTTCTCTTTATTTTTTTCTTGCGGCCGCGACTCCCCTGAAGCTCTCTGGCGCCCCCCAGGGGAGGCGCGCCTCACACTTTGAAAACCCCTGCTTTAGACAATAAGAAACATAAAGATGACTGTTGAGTTGCTCAGTTTTTTTAGATTGTCAATACTATTACTGTATAACTAATATATCAGGTTAAGAGGCACATTCAAATAAAGATTGGTCTTTAAATACATGTTGTCTTTTGAATTGTTTGTCTAAAGTCAAGGATCTAGAACTGGTACTTAGTTTGAATGATACAGTCTGGTTATTATGCTGTTTGGAGGAGGCCTCACAGGTAAGAGGACTAACTAGCTACCATCACATGTACCTTAGCTTGACTTAAATGTATTAAACGTATAATTAAGTGATATCAAAATATAAATAACTAATGTCATGTAAACATAGTAATATTTGCTTGATTCCAGTGTTGAATTTAGCACAATTGCATACACACGTTAAGGGATTTTAAGATTCTGAATTATTATGCTAAAAACTCAATAACTTAGATTATTATTTATAGTTTTGCTGAATAGTTTCATGTCCGCTTACCTTAGAAACGTAAAATGCCACGGCAGTGTGCAGATGGGGAACATGTTAGCTTAGCTTGGTAGCTTCAGCTAGCTCTGGAACTTTCAGCTAGGTGGCAGGAGGTCCCGCCTCGGCTCCGCCTCTTTGCCCTTATTTGGAGCAGGCTGGAGTAGGCGGGAGTTGAACTCTATGATTCAGGTAGATATGGTGCAAAATGCGAGAGCGTGTGAAACCTGATGTGAGCACTTGCAGAAAAGAAATTTGAGTTTGTGTGTATACATTTACACTTGTATAAAATATCCACGTAATTGTGAACCAAATTTACACTTGTATAAAATATCCACGTAACTGTCAACCAAATTTGAAGTCACAGAAGAAAAAAAAAGTTTTGTAGCTCGTCTTCAGATATGACGTTAACGTGTAAGCTCAATAATGAACTCCAGCTCAACCATAATATCTAAGTAAGTATAGGTATATATAGTAAGTATATATATATATAAGTAATTATCTTGAAATATGACATTAATAATTGTAATACACACACATCTTATTGTGAGGTTGATTTCACATACACTACTTCGACGTTAGCTAAATAGAAAATAGCATGGGTAATTTACAAAGGCTTTAAAAACACAGCAGGAGCCCAAGACAATTATAAAACTTGTCATTATTTCAGTACAGTTCAATTGGTTTTATTTTCATAAACGGTTATCAACCGTTATTGCCAAAGCAGTAGGCTATAATATATTAATTACTGCTGTAGACTACAACCACTACTTGTTTAGCTAGTGTTAAATATGTTCTTTATTCTCGCGTCCAGGAGAGAAGCTTTAAAATGAGACTAAATGGAGTCTCTGAGAAGATTCAAATGGGATACTTTAATTAAAAAAGGCGCGCTAGTGTTACAGACAGAATATTGTTCCGGCAGAAAACAGCTGTGATCTGGCTCTCATGAGCAAGAGAAGAGGGGGAATCCCTCATCCGGTGCTGCTATATATATCCTCTGCTGGCTCCTCCCCGCCAGCCGGCTCGCCTCGTCTCTAATGTCCGTTGTTGCATTTAAACAGAGGATTGGTACTTTTCACATTCAATATATGCTTAACCCGCCTTTTCTCCTCATATTCTCTTTCATCACTTTTCATGTAACACATTCTAAACGCTGTAATCAATACTCCAAAATATACAGAAAATACTTCACGGCTGGTTTGGTTTCCGGATGTTGTCACATGCTACTCTCGTCTGTAAACAATAATGTATTCAAATAAACTGTACTTTCATTTAATATTCAGCATGGTAGTATCTCGACATCTATAGTTGTAGTGTTAAATCAGTAGGTTTCGGTTTGCACCACTCCATGTCATTTCGCTACTAAATTCACCTCTTTAGGAAATCGTATATTAGCCACATGCTAAATGCTAACCGTAGATGAAGGATTTTCAGAATAAAAGCTTAACTGCTTATGCACAAGAATTTCAGGTTTTTCAGTATAAAAGAGCGTTTAAACTGACGGTATGTTTAAGCTACATTATACCATCAAAACATTGATTTTAATTTCTAACACTAGCATAAACTCAACAAAGCTAGCGTTAGCTGGCTAACTGACGTTATTTTGCCGCTAAACTGCACGATATAAAACGGTGGTCTTCAAAGCGGATTTAATCCTCAATCACAATAATAATATTCAAAGTAATACTGGGCAAGTAATGGGCAAAAATTACCATTGATTGACGCGCCATGTCAGCGGACTGGTAGCGACACGAACCGTTAGGCCCGCAGTCTCCACCAGTCACCCATGCCTCGTCGTTCTGATAACTCCGCCCCTTCGCTCCAACCCCCCTCCCTCCTCCCACATCTACTGGTGAAAATTACTTTTGCGACACATTTATCGCAAGAAGCGTAGCAAAGACCACAGATTCGTCGATTTATACTGCCACAGAGCAGATTCGTCAAGTTGTAATGACTGATTTGAGAGGTTGTAAAATAACCAAGTTTCAGATGTAATGGAAAATATATTAAAAAAATATGTATTTTTCTGCAAGTGAACATTTCATCACTAAGTTTCTACAAGCTAAAAAACTTTTTTTTTCTTCTATGACTTCAAATTTGGTTCACAGTTGCGTGGATATTTTATACAAGTGTAAATTTGGTTCACAGTTACGTGGATATTTTATACAAGTGTAAATGTATGCACACAAGCTCAGATTTTTTTTCTGTAAGTGCTCACATCAGGTTTTACACGCTCTCGCATTTTGCACCATATCTACCTTCATAAACTCTGACGTCAGTGTAGAGCCTTTCGTGGCCGACTCTGCCTACTAAGGGCTTCTCTGCAACTCTGAAGAATCCTATGGGTGACGTCACGGACCCTACGTCCATTTATATATACAGTCCAGTGGCGTTTTCTCCTGGAGGCCAAGGGAAGCCAGGCTTCCCCTATTTTTTCGGATTTTTATAATTTTAATAAATAAATAAAAACACTTCGTTTAGTTTCGGAAATTCTTTGTTGTGTGTTGCTGCCGGCCCGTCTCTCCCCCATTCTCATTGTGTATTTTACAAAGAGTGAAACAGCGCCCCTCTAGATGTTATGGTGAAACAGTAGATTGCACTCTCTGTTGCGAGAGGAGGCCAGCCGAAATTTGCTTCCCTTGGTGAAAAAAAATGGAGGGATTGACCAATCAGATGAGGCTCACGTCATGCCCCTGCCAACCTGTGATTGGTCAGGGCCATGCCAAGGGAAGCAAGAGGCGGCTGGCTTCCCTTGCCTCACAATCCAATCAAATCACATCAATTTAGTGGTGTAGTGACGCGTCCCAAAAAGCGGAAGTAAGCTGCGCTCGGTTTCCCTCGACAAAATAGCAATGGGACTTCTCCATAGGATTTTGGAAAATAGCTCGAAAAAAGGTCAGTGGAAAACGAACCTGTTAGGTAAATGCACGTTTTGTTCAGTCGGATAATATCCACATGTCTACCCTACTTTTATAATTTTTGAATCATAAATCTAATCGATAGAAGATAGATAGCGTCACTGCACCACTCTCACCGCCGTTAGAAAGTAGCAAGCAACTGAAGCAAGTGCAATTACGGAGGGTGGAGCTTTGGAGTATTTAATCAAAAATAATTGTACTAAACTTCCGCTGCAGCAGCAACAACAAATACAATCTAATGACAGGCCAATGCCCAAACTGGAGCTGTGTACAGCGAGGAACAAAGGAGCAAACCGGACGTAAAACGTTAAAGGTCTCCTGATTTAGTTTGTGAATGATTGCTTATTAGAGTTTGGGCTGGAGAGTGCGTGCGGACCTGTCGGTCAGATAACAGGCGTGTGTAAGTCCTGCATCTGTATGATACAAATGTGTGTAAAATGATACCGGGCGCTGTAATCACTCATCTGGTTACATTATTACATTGACCACCTCACCCCCCCCCCCCCCACCCCAAAAGAAAGTACGTATTATTGGCTTCCCCTCATTTTTTCCCCACGCCACGCTACTGATACAATCTAAGGGCCCTTCTCACTTCGGTTAAATGGAATCCTTGTGTCCCTCACTTGCGTCTTTTCCCTGCGACTCGTCCCTCCCACCAGGGAAGCATGGAGAGATGCAAGGAAACCACGGCCGTTTCTCAATCGCGAGGAAACTGGCTTCCAAGCCAATATTTCAAGGATATGCGCCATCGAGTGCCACCGAAGGACTGTTCCAATCTCCAGCATACTTGGAATTCCACCAAGGCCACGTCCTTGGTTTGGGGGTAATTTCGAGGCTGCACATGGGTAGACTTCGCGTCCTTCAAATCCCCACAATGCTTTGCGCACAGACTAATTTCAAAAACCCTTGCGGAGAATGGCTGAACCGACGCAGCACAGCACACATTTAAATGTAAGTATGTAGTGGCATAGAACATGTGTTGGTAAATATGTTACTTTGTTGCATTTGTTATCACCAAAAATGTGTTCCGTGAAAGTAAAGCAAGTTCATAATTAGATAGACATCGTGAGGTATTTATTTTCAGTACAGTTTATGTTGAAACTGTTAGAGAGAGTGGCACACTTGTTAGCCTGTTCCATTCTTCTTTGTTTTCCGAAGCCGTGGCTTGGAAGTATACTTGCTTCGTTTCTGAAGGAAGTGACTTGGAAGTATGCAACTACCAAGCCAGTATCCTCACGATTGAGAAACGGCCCACGAGAAGCAGGGAAATGAGTTTTAAAAGCAATGGGACGTCCTTTCCTCCGGAGCGTCACGTGAAGCGACGTCCGTTTGTGATGACACTGCACAGCTGATCGTCTGACAGCAGCCAGCTCTGTCCCCGTTGTTTCCACACACACCCCCGCCTCTGTTAGTACACATTTACTGACACAAACATTTGTATCATCTGTTGTAGACCCAAATAAATAAAATCAAAAAAGATAAACGCCATTCTTAAAATGTATAAACGAACATTAGTTGGATTAATATTGATTAGAGTGCACAATATAAATAAAATAATTGAGAGAAGAAAAAGAGATATGTTATCGATCAAAACCCAGTTAGATTAACATTCATTGTATTGCACACTTTTTTTGTTGGTTTGGACATGTAGCAAATTAACATTTTAAATAGCACTTAATGACTGACTGAATGGAAATGACAATAAATGAAAATGTAAAACGAAAAAAGCGATCATGAAAATGTTTCCAAAAAATGAATAAAATGATTTTTGACCACTTTGTTGTTCAGATATATCACATATTTGTAACTAAATTATTCATGAATTGAAACAAAACACGGTATAAACTGAGGAATGACTCCCGTGATGTTCATGTATTTTCTTCACTCCGCTGGGAAACTGCTCTCATGTTAAGAAGCATCAGATCAGTGCATGCGCTGCATCGTCCAATCAGTGAGCGATACACAGTAAGGGGCTGGGCGAGTGTCTGAGGATTTAATCGGAGGATGGTCTGATGGTTCCTCGGTTTTCGCTCCTCCATTATCGCTCCTCGATCCTCGGACCTCCGGCAAAAATAAGACCATTGGGACGCTACACAAGATGGCGCAGACAAATCAACTTCCGGTGAGACCGAGACCGAGGAGCGAGGAAATGAAAAATAAGAGAAGTGAGAAGGGCCCCAGGTGTCTAACACTTAATGTGGAGAAAGAGATGTCCTGTATGGGTTGATTGTGCGTTGATCTCATTTCTCATTTAGAAGATTTAAACTTTAACGGACATGTTGACCGGCAAAAAAAAATTCTAACAGGAACTCTGCTTTGCAGGTCTCACTAAAAAATCTATTAGAAAGCTGCAGCTAATTCAGAACGCTGCTGCTCGAGTATTCACTGACACTAAGAAAGTGGATCACATCACTCCTGTTCTGAAGTTTTTACACTGGCTTCCTGTGTGTCAAAGAATAGATTTCAAAATACTGCTGCTGGTTTATAAAGCACTGAATGGTTTAGGCCCAAAATACATTTCTGACCTCCTGCTAAATAATGAACCATCCAGATCTCTCAGGTCTTCAGGGACTGGTCAGCTTTCTGTCCCCAGAGTCAGAACTAAGCATGGTAAAGCAGCGTTTAGTTATTATGCTCCAAATATATGGAACAAACTCCCAGAAACCTGCAGGTCCGCTGCAACTCTGACGACTTTTAAATCCAGGCTGAAGACTTTTCTTTTTGCCGCTGCTTTTAATTGAACTATTCATATCTTAAACTGCTCTGTAACTTTTATCCACATATTTTTTCTTTTAATGTTTATTATCTTTTCTTTTAAATTATTGTTTTTAAATGCCATTTTCTTAATGTCTCTAATTTTTTTAAAGCACTTGAATTGCCTTGTGTTGAAAGGTGCTATATAAATAAACTTGCCTTGCCTTAAGAGAACATTCTTCAAGTTTATTTTTATTTTTTATTTTTTAAGTGGGGACAGCACCGAATTTTATAATGACATCTATGAAAACATTTTGTGTGTTTCGCAATCTATTTAATGGGAACAGTGTCAGTTGCCAGTGGGTTAGATTGGTGCATTTGTTTTTTGTTTCATATTTATTGGTTTTTTCAACATAGAAAGAACATACATACATACATACATACATACATACATACATACATACATACATACATACATACTAAAGATTAAAGTTAATTTGTTTGTTTTAAACTGTTTAAAGTAAACATGTATTATTTTGAACTGTTTTGAAGTAAACATGTATTATTGGGGACTGTTTTCAAGTAATCCTATATAACCTTCTCACTCACACTCATTGACCTAGATACCAGCACACACACATATTCTTTTCAGCACACACACATATTCTTTTCAAGGTCCTTTCTGGGCCCCAATATATCTGTGCAGTGGCGGTTCTACGGGGTGGCACGGGGTGGCAGCTGCCACCTCAGAAAAATGCCTTGCCACCCCAGCTGCCACCCCATTTGGCAGCTTTGTTTTGAATTAAAAGTTGTGGCTCATTGGACATTTATGAGAGAAAATCTCAAATGTCCGAGTGCAAGTGAATGCAGCACAAGACGCGAGCCTTGTAACCCCTCCCCCCCCCCCCGGCGCGAGCTTGGAAATCTGATTGGCGGCGATTCCATTTGAATGGGAGGACAGCGCAAAACGAGAAGCATTTCGGATACAAGTAGACAGAAGGATTGAGGTATTTGCGGTCAGGGTATGGCTGGGGTAGGCTACAGCCATACCAATAAATGGCTTAGCCCCACCATGAAAAATGCTAAATAAAGTCTGCCAACTCGCGGAGTAAATTCCACAGACAGCAGTTATTAAGATTGATTTCAGTAGCCACTTGTCTGGAAATACCGAAGACTAGAAACGGTTTTGAACACTTTTGTCACGTAGTGATCGTCTTCTCAATAGAACATCTTTAATAATATCTTCTGGCCAATCAGAATCACGATAACGGCGTGGTGTTGTTGCAGGAAGTCCCGACGGAGAATACTTTTACTGTAGTACATCTCTATATACATCGGTACAACTATAAGACCCCACGGTTTGATGATTGATAGGTGTGTGGGATGTCTTTCATTTTGACGCACAGAACAATGGGGGCTATCCACCCTTATCCACAATGTAAAGTAATTCACACAGCCTCTTCCCTCTCCTCTCTGTGAGGAGCAGCAGGTTCAGCTTTCAGAACAAAGTAACAAAAAATTAAAATGGCATTCATTTTTTAAAATACGTCGTGTAGTAATATATATTTATTTATTTTTCTTCTCAAGAGAGCACCAGAATGTGTATTTGATGTTAGTATTTCTGGGGGAGAACACCCCCAGACCCCCCTTCAGGGGTTGGGTTTTCAACTCTTTCACCTGTGGGGAAATTGCAGGATTGGTTCCAGGTCGCCCTTTTTATTTACGACAAGACAAATGTGCCTTTTTATTTCATACAGTTACATTTGGATTGAGACAGGGAAATAATCTAAACCTCACGCGTGGCGTTTCACTGTCAAGGGGAGCGTGTATGTAATAACATTACAAATACTGACTTGAGCCCCACCACTGTATGGGTTAGCCCTACCATAGATTACCCAACACAAATACTCTGGCGCCGCAACTGTTTGTGGTCTACTATGACAGAGAAGAGCCTGTCAAGTTTGGCTGTTCTCAGCATTGAATCAAAACGCACCTTAGCTTTAAATCTTAATAAGTTTGTGTGGCGTTTTGTTGCTGATCAAGATGGTAATCGTCACATTCAGCTGTTATAGACATGCCAACTTGATGCTCTGCTCACGGATGAGAATAATAAACTGTTTAAATATATGTTTTTTCTTTGTGGGGGTCTGGCCCCAAAAAACAGTTTCAAGTCCTGAGAAAGTCAAATAAGACGGTGTGTAAAACTTCACTGCCCATCCAAAAAAAAGTAACCACTTTGACTTAACTAGGCCAGCAGGTAAGGACTTTCCACTGGATAATAACTGCAGCGATGTATGTTTTAGCTGAATACACGTTTTTTTTAACCCTAACTGATGCAGTTAGTCATTTCTTTAATGTTTGTTCTTTCTGATGTAAAGTCAAGGTTGTAACTGTTTGCAATGAAGTTGTGGGGCGCTGAACTGCTTTGATTCTTTTGAATTATGATAGTAATTACTGGTCTTTCAAATTTGAAGGAGGGTGAGCAAGCATCTTGAGGAACATTCATCATTAACTCCTCCAAAAAACATAGTTTATTTAATAATAACACTGAATATGTGAATCATAACAGTGATTGAGAGCTGATAGGAATAATATGATTGTTAATATTATCATATTCATACAGAAACACATCGATGAGACAGTTAATTAATGTACTTATTGCAGCAGTCTGCATATTTGGTACCCCTGCTGGTCTAAGAGTTAAACCAACTCATTCAGTTAAAATTCATTAAATTACGTGTGCCACCTTATATATTTATATTTAAGGCTTTACTGATGTGCCACAATAATGTCACCTAATGTTATTGAGGTAAAATATCAATATTGTGGCTTTCCAAGTTAATATTGATTGATATGATTGCGATTAAATCAGCATATACTTCTGCCAGGGGATGCCACCCCGGAAATTCTCCTGCCACCCTCTTGCCACCCCATGAATATTTGTCTAGATCCGCCCCTCTGTGTACAATGTTTGATTATCTGGGAAAGAATAGCTTGTGTGAAATATTCCTTGGGAAAGTAAAGGAGTGAATTCAGGTGCAAGATAAAATATTGACTCTGTCCTTGGGTAGTTCCGAAGCTCTCACGCTCTGTTCAGAAGTAAAATACATTTTCCCAAGAACTCTGATTCGCTTAGGAGTGAAATCGACTGCCTCCAAATCTGTCTATGTATACTGATGTTTATCCATCCACGGGGCTTCCTGTTTCTGACTGGCTGGTCCCGATACCTGTATCGCACGGCAGTAGAACTGGAAGTCTGGAGTACTCTGTAACTTGTATGGGTTTTCTTTACCACTAAAATCAATCAGATTATTGTAATAACTTTTATGCCGGTGTTTTGAACTCCTTCTTCTTATTAATGTGACCAGGCTCATCTAACGGACGGCGCAGAGCAGAGTTGGCCTTTAAGCCACCACCACTGTTTTATGTTTGCTCCAACAATACATACATACATACATACATACATACATACATACATACATACATACATACATACATACATACATACATACATACATATTCATACATTGACACTTGGGAAAATAACCCTTCCCTCCCCCCACCCTCAACATTGGACATTCAGGGAAACCTCACAGATTGAAATGAAACAGGAGTAAATACAATCAGATATAAGTAAAGGATGGGAAACAATAATACAAAAAATGTATATGAAAGAATAATTTGTTCCTTATATTTAGAGATAATTATTATCGTTATTATTATAAGCAGCATTGTTATTATTCCTTATTATTTATCAGTGTTTGATAGCGATATCCGTCAATTTCACTCATCAATTTCCATTCGATCACTTTCAAGGAAGTGCATGAATGTGTCCCATATTTCCTTAAACTTATTTACTTTCTTTTTGATCACATAGGTTGGTTTTTCCAAAGCGAGGCAGGACGCCATTTCCCACAGCCACAATGCAGGTGTAGGACCATCCGTATTTTTCCACCTCAGTGCAATTACTCTCCTAGCCTGAAGTAGGCAAATAATCAAGGGCACTGCTTTACGGTTTGGTACAAATGGGTCGGGATATATACTGTACCTAATATACAGAGCTTTGCGTCGAGAGGGATCTGTATAGCAGTTACACGTGCAATCAGGTTAACTATGTCTTTCCAGAATGATTGGATTTTTTTGGCATTCCCATATACAGTGCAGCAGAGTACCAACATTATCGTCACATTTGGAACAGTTATCAGGAATGTTAGGATTATACAGATTCAGTTTAACAGGTGTAACATAGGTTCTGAACAGCCATTTATATTGTATCAGTTTCAGTGCAGTGTTTATAGTCTGGGTTTGTGCCTTTGAAAAAGCATTTTCCCACTCAGTCTCTGTAATGTCTACTTTTAAATCGTCTCTCCAAGCATTGAGTCTTGAGTGTGAGTTGTCCTTTGATTTGTCTTTTATTTTACTCAGACCCTTGGCAGCCCATTGTTTGAATCCCCCATCCGCTCTTCCGGGGACAAAGTTGTCATTACCCCATATTGGGGAGAACTGGGATAGTTTGGGAGCATCTCCTATATAGACATGTGCTTCATCCATCCATCCATCTTCTCCCGCTTATCCGTGGTCAGGTCGCGGAGGTAGCAGTTCCAGCAGAGAGCCCCAAACTTTCTTTTCCCTGGCCACATCAACCAGCTCTGACTGGGGGATCCCAAGGCGCTCCCAGGCCAGAGAAGAGATATAATCCCTCCATCTGGTTCTAGGTCTACCCCTTGGTCTCTTCCCAGCTGGACGTGCCTGGAACACCTCCCTAGGGAGGCGCCCAGGTGGCATCCTAACTAGGTGCCCGAACCACCTCAACTGGCTCCTTTCGACGCGAAGGAGGAGCGGTTCAACTCCGAGTCCCTCCCGGATGACCGAACTTCTCACCTTATCCCTAAGGGAGACACCAGCCACCCTGCGGAGAAAACCCATCTCGGCTGCTTGTACCCGCGATCTCGTTCTTTCGGTCATGACCCATCCTTCATGACCATAGGTGAGGGTAGGAACGAAAATGGCCCGGTAGACAGAGAGCTTTGCCTTCTGGCTCAGCTCCCTTTTCGTCACAACGGTGCGGTAAAGAGACTGCAGTACCGCTCCCGCTGCTCCGATTCTCCGACCCATCTCACGCTCCATTGTTCCCTCACTCGAGAACAAGACCCCGAGATACTTGAACTCCTTCACTTGGGGTAAGGACTCATTCCCTACTTGGAGTGGACAGTCCATCGGTTTCCTGCTGAGAACCATGGCCTCAGATTTGGAGGTGCTGATCCTCATCCCAGCCGCTTCAGACTCGGTTGCGAACCGATCCAGTGAGTGCTGAAGGTCGCAGACCGATGAAGCCATCAGAACCACATCATCTGCAAAAAGCAGTGGTGCAATCCTTAGTCCACCGAACTGCAGACCCCCTCCCCCACGACTACGCCTCGAAATCCGATCCATGTATATTACAAACAGGATTGGTGACAAAGCGCAGCCCTGGCGGAGGCCAACCCTCACCTGAAATGGGTCCGACTTACTGCCGAGGACCCGGACACAGCTCTCGCTTTGGGAGTACAGAGATTGGATGGCCCTGAGTAGAGACCCCCTCACCCCATACTCCCGCAGCACCTCCCACAGTGACTCCCTGGGAACCCGGTCATACGCCTTCTCCAAGTCTACAAAACACATGTAGACTGGATGAGCGTACTCCCAGGCCCCCTCCAGGATCCTTGCGAGAGTAAAAAGCTGATCCGTCGTTCCACGACCAGGACGGAATCCGCATTGTTCCTCCTCAATCTGAGGTTCGACAATCGGCCTGACCCTCCTTTCGAGTACCTTAGAGTAAACTTTCCCGGGGAGGCTGAGTAGTGTGATGCCTCTGTAATTGGCACACACCCTCTGATCCCCCTTTTTGAAAAGGGGAACCACCACCCCGGTCTGCCACTCCTTCGGTACTGTTTCCGACTTCCACGCAACGTTGATGAGACGTGTCAACCATGACAGTCCCTCAACACCCAGAGCCTTCAGCATTTCTGGGCGGATCTCATCCACCCCTGGGGCTTTGCCACTGTGAAGTTGTTTGACGACCTCAGTGACCTCCCCCCGGGAGATTGGAGTCGATCCCCCGTCATACTCCAGCTCTGCCTCTAACATAGAGGGCGGAATTATCGGGTTCGGGAGTTCCTCAAAGTGCTCCTTCCAACGCCCTAACACTCCATCAGTTGAGGTCAACAACGTCCCATCCTTACTGTACACAGCTTGGATGGTTCCCTGCTTCCCCCTCCTGAGGTGTCGGACAGTTTTCCAGAACAACTTTGGTGCCGCCCGAAAGTCTTTTTCCATGTCTTCTCCGAACTTCTCCCACACCCGCTGCTTTGCCTCGGCCACGGCTGAGGCTGCTGCCCTTCGGGCCTGTCGGTACCTTGCAACTGCCTCGGGAGTCCCCCGGGATAACAAATCCCTGAAGGCCTCCTTCTTCAGTCGGACGGCTTCCCTGACCACCGGTGTCCACCAGGAGGTTCGAGGGTTACCGCCCCTTGAGGCACCTAGGACCTTGAGACCACAGCTCCCCGCCGCGGCTTCGGCAATAGAGGCTTTGAACATGACCACTCTGGTTCAATGTCCCCAACCTCCACAGGAATGCCTAAAAAGCTCCACCGGAGGTGTGAGTTGAAGGCCTCCTGAACTTGGGCCTCCTCCAGACGTTCCCAGTTCACCCGAACTACACGTTTGGGCTTACCAGGTCTATCCAGAGGCTTCCCCCGCCACTCGACCCAACTCACCACCAGATGGTGATCAGTTGACAACTCCGCCCCTCTCTTTACCCGAGTGTCCAAAACATACGGCCTCAGGTCCGATGATACGATAACAAAATCGATCATGGACCTTCTGCCTAGGGTGCTCTGGTACCACGTACACTTATGAGCATCCTTATGTTCGAACAGGGTGTTTGTTATGGCCAATCCATGACTAGCACAGAAGTCCAGTAACAAACCACCACTCCGGTTCAGATCAGGGGGGCCGTTCCTCCCAATCACTCCCCTCCAAGTGTCTCCATCATTGCCCACATGTGCGTTGAAGTCTCCCAGAAAGATTAAAGAGTCCCCTTCAGGAGCCCCATACAGGACTCTTTCCAGGGTCTCCAAGAAGGCCGTATACTCTGAACTGCTGTTGGGTGCATAAGCACACACAACAGTCAGAGTTTTCCCCCCCATAACCCGCAGGCGTAGGGAGGCAACCCTCTCGTCCACTGGGGTAGACTCCAACAACGAAGCACCCAACCGGGGACTTGTGAGTATCCCCACACCCGCCCGGCGCCTCACACCTTGAGCAACTCCGGAGAAGAATAGAGTCCAACCCCTATCCAGAAGTAAGGTTCCAGAGCCGACATGTGCTTCATGCCAAACAGAAACAGTATTTTTAACAAATGGGTTTTTTGTCTGTTGTTTTAGTTTTTTAGCATGAGCAGAATAGATGACTGGAGGGATAGGCCCGGTGCTGTATTGCGTTCAATGTCTAGCCATGCTGGAGGGTCAGAGGAGGAGAAGTAAAACATGGCTGTGCGCAGCTGCGCTGCCCAATAATACAATTGTAGATTAGGTACTTGAAGTCCCCCTCTATCATAAGGCAGATGTAAAACTGAGAGCCGTAGTCTTGCACACCTGTTGTTCCATATTAATTTTGAGAAGAGCTGCCTGAGCTTAAAAAAAAATGATGGTGAAAGAGGGAGAGGAATAGACTGAAACAGGTTAAGAAATGTTGGCAGAATAGACATTTTAAGAATATTAATACGGCCAAACATGGAGATGGGCATTGGCATCCATCTATTCAGAGATTCTGTTACTGATTGTATTATGGGGTCATAATTGGAGGAGACAATATTCTCAATTTCCGGGACAATTTTTATTCCTAGGTATATGAAACCCTCCTGAGTAGCTGAAAAGGGGGTGGGTATCCCTGGGATTTGTCTCTCATTTTTATTTTAAAATAATATGGTGGATTTAGAATTATTGACCTTATATCCAGAGAATTCCCCAAATGAATTGATTAGGCAACAAGTGTTGGGATAGATGTTCTCAACTTGGACAGAAAAATAATAATATCATCCGCAAATAAGGAAATCATATGCTCAGATTCACCTATCCTCACACCCGAAATTCTCTGATGTTGCCGGATAGCCAAAGCTAGTGGTTCAATAGCAAACAGAAATAAAAGAGGGGATAGGGGGCATCCTTGTCCTGTGCCCCTGTGTAGACCAAACGGTTTGGATATAATGTTATTTGTTAATACCTCAGCTGTTGGATCTGAACCATTTGAGATATTTTCCACCCATCCCAAATCTCCTCAAGACTTCCATCAGATATTTCCATTCAATCCTGTCAAAGGCTTTTTCAGCATCCAACGACAGGATTGCGGTGTCTTTAGCATCACTCCTTTCATGAAGTATATTAAGCACTCTGCGAATATTATGAAAAGATTGACGGCCTTGAATGAAGCCATTGGAGATTAAGGACGGTACATATGATTCTAGCCTTCTTGCCAAAGTTTTACACAGAATGTTTGTGTCACAACACATTAAGGATATGGGACAATAGGACCTCCTTTCTGTTGGTGGTTTACCAGGCTTTGGGACCAAGGTGATAATTGCAGACCGTAAAGATGGTGGTAGAATACCCAACTCGTATGCCTCTTCAAACATATCTCATAGAGGGGGGAGACATTTGTCTGGAAACAATTTATAAATCTTATAGGGATCTCATCTGGTCCTGGTGTCTTCCCGCTGCTCATATTCCGCAAGGCTTCCGACATTTCCTTAACAGTTAAATATGTATCCAATTCAGTCTTATCTTGCTCTGTCATAGTTGGGATTTCTAACTGATCTAGGAATTCAGATTGTAACTGAGTATTATCTGGGTGTTCTGAACTATAAAGGGATTCGTAGAATATTCTAAAGGAGGAGTTTATTTCAGCTGGATCTACTGTATTGTTTCCGTTATCTAATTTGATTGAGTTTATCCGATTGCATTTTCTTTATTCTCAATGCAAGAAGCTTGCCAGGTTTGTCACCTTGGTCATAGTAAGATTGCTTTAACCAAAGGAGGTTTGCTGCAATTTTACTAGCAGATAGCTCCTTATACTGTCAACAGAAGGAGCGCTTTATGTTTCTCTGGTATATCATTTTGGTATAGGTCAAGTTCCAGAGTTTTAATTTGAGTCTCAAGGTTGGTTAACTCTTTATAGTGAGCTTTTGATTTAGAGCTTGTATAGCTAATCATCACACCCCTAATGTAGGCTTTAAATGCTTCCCATCTTATGCCTGCACTAGTCTGATCTGTGTCAAAAATAATTATCAATATTATTACCAAGAAATTCTACAAATGTTGGGTCTTGTAACCATTTGGTTTGGAGGCGCCACCTAGAAGGACACCAAACAAGCCTCGGTATATGGAGGGTTAATGAGATGGGTGCATGATCGGACAATACTATGCTGTCATAACTGCATTCATTCACATGTGATAATAAGGCCATGGATATCAGAAAGTAGTCAATACGTGATGACTTCTTATAAGTACCTGAATAACATGAGAAATGTTTTTTTGTAGGATGTAGCTTTCTCCAGACTTCAATTAAATTAAGATTGTTTATAGATTGAAGCAGCACCTTTCTAGCTTCCGGATGAGAAACATCAATGTCTGAGGAGCGATCCTTCTCTGGGTCCAGCACATAGTTATAGTCTCCGCCTATTATATATTGTTCAGGAGTAGAGGATACAGTAAGAAATAAATTCCTAAAAAAGGCATGATTATCCTTGTTAGGTCCGTAAACATTGACCAGTGTAATTTGAGTCTCTAATATTTTTCCCTGCAAAATAATGTATCTTCCTGCCCGGTCAATTATTTCATGGCTAACTCTGAATGGGATTGATTTGTGGATCAAAATAATAACCCCTCTGGCGTGTGAGTTAAATGGGGCTGTAAAGACTTGTCCAGGCCATCTTTTTTTAATTTTAGTAATATCAGTTAAATGGGACTCTTGAATAAAAAGGATTTGTGATTTGTCTAATTCTGCCTAATACCTGTTCAATCCTCTCACATTCCAGGATGTGATCTTTATGTCTGTTTTACCAGCATTTAGTGTGGAGTGAATTGTATAGTGTAACACCACAGGGATATCTCTATTAGCTACTGCTCTTTTTATCAAAATAGAGAAGCAAAAAGGAAAAGAAAGTAATACCAACAACAGTAGGATAATTATACCATATATACAATAAGCAAGACACCCGGAAAATCCCCCCTGAACTTCCCTAAAACCACCTAGGTAACTAAAGACTTTGGTTACTCTAAATGCTTGATGCTCATAGCAAGGAGCAGCCTAGCGCAGAAACGTGGAGATTCCCATATTTCCGTAGGCTCCAGCTTAAACATTTAGACCACTTGCCAATCTTTCAGAACAAAAGAGCAGAGGAATACAAATAAAATAGGAAAATAACATATACACATATATATCCACACTTTAGAGAATTAACCAAACAACCATGATCCTGTCACAAACAGACAAACCTGAACAATAACGTGAAAGGGTTTGTCCTTTAGATGGGCATTAAATAACTGAACAGCAATGTCTTTCATTCATAACATTAGTGGGTACACGGCAAGTCGTTATGACGAAGATTTACCTCGTTGTAGCAAGTCCATGGTGTCAAAGCCTCTGTTTAGCTAAACGTTCTAGTTTAGCACTGGCTTAGGCCTGGCGTCCTTCTGAAGCTTTTGGACAAACTTCTCTGCGTCGGGGACCGTGTTGAAGGAGTGTCGCTGTCCGTTGTGTGTTACTACCAAGATAGCCGGGTAGAACATCCCGTAGCGGAGCTCCATGGATTGTAGCCAGGGGCGGACTGGCCATTGGGAATACCGGGAGTTTCCCCGGTGGGCTGGTGCTGTGTGGGCCAAAAAAAAAAAAAAAAAAAAAAAACTTTTTATTTTGCCTAAATCCTACCGGCTCAAATTTGTAAGTATTCTGGCCACTCCCTTTTTTTTGCTTACCTAAATCCTACCGGCCCACATTTGTAAGTGTTCCGGCCCAGCCCAGCCCAGCCCAGCCCAGCCCAGCCCAGCCCAGCCCAGCACAGCCCAGCCCAGCACAGCCCAGCCCAGCCCAGCCCAGTGGGGTGTGTTCCAGTGGGCTGGGCTGGGCCGTTTTGATGGGCTACCTTTGTTCTATCTATCAGTTTCAATTTCACACATCAGGCCCGTAGCAGCTGTCACTGCGCAGTGAACGATCAGGAGTGAGTGACTGAGAGACCTAGCTGGCAGTTGCTTACAGATGGATAAACAAGCTCCAAAGCGTAAAGGCGTTTTTTGTATAGTTTGTGTATACAGTATAAGCTACAGTATTGTAGCGAGCCCTGGGTTCAGAGGGAGGGGCTTGCACAGGGGAGGTGAGGGGGGGGGTCGGCAGAGAAACAGGGTTCAGGGGGAGTGGCTGTACGGCTGTACCCGTAGGATTGAAAAGGAGGAAGTGACGTCTGACTCAGAGGTCGCGCGGCTGTGGAGAAGAACGTGTTGTCCACATTCTGTTACTGAGTTTAGGCTAGTTAGCTAGCAGGTTTATTGTTTTGGGTGCAGTCACTTTTGCCTCCACTTGCTGTTCAAATAAATGTTGAAAGAAAAAGTAAATCTGTTCACAGTTCTGTTTTATATGGGTGTTGAAGAAGAAGAAGAAGAATTGGGAGGGATGAAACCCTCTTTAATGGTCACACATGCAGAGCACACAGCACACACAGTGACATGTGTTCTCTGCATTTAACCCATTGTAGTACCAGGAGTCTAGTACTAGGAGCAGTGTGCAGCTATTGTACAGCGCCCGGGGAGCAATGGGAGTGAGGGGGGAAGGGGGATGTCCGGGGCCTTTCTCAAGGGCACCACGGCAGGGCAGGAGGTGAACTGGGACCTCTCCAAGTAGAAGTCCACACTCCAATTGTAGGTCTGGTCGGGGACTTGAACCGGCGACGCTACGGCTCACAGTCCAAGCCCCTACTGACTGCCATAGATTTAGTCCCTAATTTTGCTCTCAAAGTGCACCAGATTGATGCATTTAACTTCAACATTTAAAAAAAAATCTTCCTGGGGGAGCTTGCCCCCGGACCCCCCTAGAGGATGTGAGGTCCACCACCTGCCCACAGCCCCTGTTAAATTGTCTCTCCCACATTGAGGAAGCTTCCTACGCCCATGTTTTATTTCATGTGTCAAGTCAGGCAAATTGGGTCAAAATGTTATTGCATCAATGATCTGTTAACATTAAAATCACTAAATATATGCTGTAACTATTTTGCTCTAGGCAACTCAAGGGCAGTTTGCTCTAGGCAACTCAAGGGTAATGTGATTACTATATGAATAATTGTCCAAAATAACATAAAATGCATAAGGTTTTTTGTTAAGTTACATACTTTCGTAGCCGGCCAGCCGACCCTTACGAAAATGAACTATAGTATTACTATAGTATACTATAAAAGTTGTATAGTGTCCTATAGTAAGTTTGTAGTGTTCTATCGTATTTTTCACCAGCTATCGGATTACTATAGGTTTTTCTGTAGTGCCATTTTATTAGCTATAGTAGCCCTATAATATTCAATAGTATTTCAATAGTAATACTATGTATCTAGATCTTTGTAGTATTCCTATATTATTTTAAATAGTATAACTATAGTATAATAAATATTGTTTCTGTAGTTGTTTTTTGAACACACTAGACCACTCCTATAGTAATAGTATGATATTGTCATAGTCAATGCATATTATTACTATAGTGTTTGTAAAAGTATTACTATAGTGTTTTTTTTGGTGTTTCCGTATTAAGACTATATTATTTTAAATAGTACTACTATAGTATATAATGGTGTTTCTGTAGTTGTTTTTATAGTATCACGATACAGCGATTCTGCGATACTCGATACAGTGCAAGACAATCATCTATGATACATCCCGATATGAAGAAGAAAAATACCCCAAAAAAGGCAAAAAGCAGGTATTGTTTTATTTTTTATTCAATGCATTGTGGTGTCAGTTTCACCAATTTCACATAAATCAATTTACAACAAAGTGCATAGTCTTAGCTTTGGCCTCTTTTATACACACACAAACACACTGACTGCGACTTGTCGAAGACAAACCATCTGCTTTTATACACACAAATTCATTTTGATCAAGTAATCAAAGGCGAGGTCAGATGTTTGTGTCGGACGTTGAATAGAGAAAGTGGTGAGCGTTTGCTCTTACCATGCAGTTAGAAATCAGCCTCAACAGCTGTAAAAGCCAGAAGATTGGCATTAATAAATAATAAATAGTAATAGTATATACATAGATATAAATATTAATAGTAATACATAGTATATAATAAATATATTCAATTGGCTATATTGTTATACCCGCTAGAAGTAATGGTTTGAGAGCACTGCGAGTGGCAGTTTATACACGCTAGATAAGCGTTTGAATTCATCTTTATTGAGAGCACCGCAAGTTGCTTTCACCGTCCGACCCTCTAAAACCGTATATTGGCATTAATAAATAATATATAGTAATAGTATATAAATATATTTAAATAGTAATAGTAATATATAGTATATAATAAATATATACAATAGGCTATATTGTTATACCCGCTAGAAGTAATGGTTTGAGAGCACTGCCGTATATATAACCGTATAAAACATACGGCTGTTTTCTAAGACGCGTGGGCATCCTGACAAGACCTAATCCCTTTCATTACCGTTGGGAAGAGGTACAAGCCACCCATCTACATACATACATTTACAACGGATATCGTTAAGGAAAAAAGCTTTGGTTCGCCTTGTCCTCTCGACTTTAGTGCACACTTTCTTTGATGTGATGCCAAGACTTCGATAATTGAACAAACTATCAGCTTTCTTGTCATACAGCTGGACCACAACAACTGGAATGGTCTGACACAAACAGTTTGATGTGCAAACACAATTACATTTTAGTAGGAAAAATAACAGTATTTCTCCACAAGATTCATTCTTGAGTTTGACCACAGTGTTATTCCTTTTCTCTGACCGACGATAGTTTGTAGTATGAAAAACCATGTTTCCATTGACAAAGCGGTCATATGACTCTACTGTTTTGACAGGAACTGTTCTATTCAGAAGTTCTTTTACAGCTAATTTTATAGATATTGTCAGAACAAGTGAAGATGATTTTCCAAGAGTTGTGAAAGTGCCAATCCTTTCCTTTATAAGTCTTTTGTCAGCAAGCTTGCCTAGAAACAAACCAAAATCAGAATGTGGGTCAAAACCTACAATACAAAGTTGTTTGGGAATGTCACGCCAAAGGACAAATAGCTGGCAAATCTGTTTTGGGACATACTGGGTACCATTAAATAGAGTCTTTAGGAATCCATTATTGCTCTCAAAGCTAAATGACGATGTAGCCCAGAGAGGGGTCCCCAGTTCAGGACACTATCAGTTAGATGGATTAATTGATGACAGTTGAAAGAGACATTTTCTTGGCCATACAGTTGTCCCATCTTTACTACAAAGAGTGTCAAGGCATTGTTAGCAAGTTGGAGGTCATGTGGTGATATTGATTCTTGTAGCAAAATGTGAATACTAAACATCAATAAGAAATAATGTTGCAAAAATGCAGGTGGAAGGATACCTGGCAGAACGCTGATGGAATAAAAGAGAAGGAATGCCCGCCACTCAGATGCCTTCCAGAACTTCCGAGTCAGCAGTGACCGTGGTGTTCTGACTATTTCCTTAGGTGGCTTCAGACAGAGAAGACGAGAGTCTAGCTTTGCAATCTTTCGACCTAAATACCATGGATTCAAACAGTTGCACGTGTCCAACCACAGAGACATAAGCTGTCGGCACACACCAAGCAGCACAGAATGCATGTAATCGGGGACAAATCCCAAAACGATGTTGAACAGGGGCAGCATAAAAAGCATGGACAATCCTTTAACTCCATTTTGTGGGCTAGCAGATTGAACGGCCTTAACTGCATTGTCTCTGAACTCATTGTGTGTCCTCTTCACTTGTTGCTCTTCATCATACACATAAGACCTTATGAATCCCCTGCCCTTTGGCATAACCACACCAGGGTGTAAGCACCAGTCACAATCATATTCCCCATTGAACTGTTTGCAATTCCGGAGTACTGGCCTGCCAATGGCATCAGAGGAGCACACCAAAGAGAACACTTTGGAGGAGTGAGTGGTGTCTTGTCTGTCTTTCCATTCAAATGGGTTTTGGGCAAGATTGCAACATTCATCAATGAACAGTTTTAAAAATGTGTCCACCCTAGGTTTTTCAGGGCCAAACCAAAGTCCTGCAACCATCACATTCTCTTTCCTTTGTATGCAGGGGAGTTCATTGATTGTAAATTGAAGTGGCCAAATTGAGTAATTAGAGGAGTTAAAGATTGGCACCCCATCACAGTTCCACAAGAGTGTAAGATCATCTTCAGCCAATTTACCTTTTTTGAGCAACTTTTGGTAAATCTTCCCATCCATCAAGTCATTAATGTTGTCATGTGAATGCCTAATAGATTTAGGTATTAAGTCTATACCATGGTTCTCAAGAGTGTCTTTTAGGAGGTCCTTCAGTGAAAAGAAGAAGTTTCCCCTTTTGGCACTCGTTGTCGTGTTAAAGGAGGTGCCACAGTGTGAACATGAGCCATCATCAGGATCTTTACCAATGTAATGTTGACAGACCTCACAGTAAAAATGAGCCACGCTTGACACAGCCGGATCACCGAAAAACTTCTTGAAGAGATACTTGGATGCAGGGACGAGGTTAGGGACGAGCAAATTGATTAAACCCAGTAAGTCACTAAGGGCAGCTCCAGTTAGATGATGACGCAGAGCAAAGATCATCACAGCTAGAAGGCCCTGCCCCTGTGTCACTGTTGCACCTGGATACAACATTTCTTCATTCGGAAAACAAATAACCGTAAGAAATAATCAGATAATAATAAAATAATAATAAATAGTAGTTGGATGAAATGGGTGAATGGTGGCGCTAGAGGAAAGGTGATGGGCTCACACAAATCAATAGCTTTCTTTCTCTAGAGCAGGGGTGGGGAACCTCCGGCCTCCGGGCCGTATACGGCCCGCGTGACCATTTGGTACGGCCCTCGAGGTAATTTATAAACACACGCAAAAAAGAAAAAAATTCAAGAAATCTAGACTGCAAAATAATTAAACAAGCTTGTTTTTCCTGGCCAAGGACAGGGTCCTTGAACACAACACGAGCCTAACGTGTCATCACGTGGTATATGTCTCGTCTGACAGGAATGTAGTTCTAACGGAGAGCACCAGAACGCGGCTCCGGGCCGGGACTTCACAAATTGCAATACCCATAAGGAGCTGTAAACATGCCGCAGTTTTTGCGTGGCTGTGTCTTTAGTTGAAAGCCCTGTGGCGATCTGTTCTTCTGTCATACTGATCATACGGTCAATAACGTTGTTGTTATTAGCATCTGGTTAGCTAGCTATGCTAACGAATATAAGAAGCTTTTTCTCCAACCAGTGAGGTAAAGGGACATCTTTATATGATCATTATAGTTATAGAAAAATAATAGAATAAAGTAAACAGGTATACAATACTAATATGACAGTAAAAAAAAGTTTTTGTTAATAAACAAGAATACAGTTTAAAAGGGAAGTGATTTGTAAAATATCCAAAAAGAAAAAAATCTGTTTCAGTTCTGTTTCATATGGGTGTTGAGAGATGTATCCATAGATCTCTTCATGTTGCTCTCAAAGTGCACCAGATTGATGCTTTTAACTTCAACATTTAAAAAAATCTTCCTGGTGGTGCATGCCCCCAAACCCCCCTAGATGAGGTTAAGACACATTAAGTAAAGCATCAGATATTTTTAAATGCCGAAAATACAATTTGGTTTAAGGAAGGATACATCCTCATGAAAATAAACATTGAATGGTTTGTTGGCAACGCTCCCTTTTTCTTGCAATCTGCAGAATACTTGTGTGCGTTTCTCTATGGGGAAAAAGGCAGCTGAGCTCAGAAAGATGGTCACTTCTTCAAACTAAAAAAGCAGTTTATAGCCGCATGATTGTATTAATCTGCCAGACTACCACCACTACTCGCATATCTTCTCCGTGAGTGTGAGTGAGTGAGTGAGAGAGAGACGTTGCAGTGTGTGTACAGTTTATGCTATTTGACAGTGAATAAATGATGCAACTCCTGTGGCTTATTTGCTACCTGCTGCTGATTAAAGTGAAGGCCCCAAAGTCTTTATTTTTCTCCTTTTAGTGACAAGCCGTTAATAAGGTTTTGCTCTCCAAATAACTGTTTTGAATTCGGACACTTTGGTGGTTGGTAATGCTATTTAGGCCATCCAGTTATTTTAGTCGGGCCGGCTCAGATGATTGGTCGTGCTTTTTACAGTACTACGGCTTCCACATTTTTTAATGGACTTTAGTAGTAATAATGATCCCGCTTTCGTCTCATTAGTATGCATAAAAAAGTGACAGGTCACACCTCCCCCAATTATGCAAATGAGCTAAGTCCTGCCTCCCCTTTGATCGAGGTGTGAGATCTCAAGTAAGTGTGATATCCCAAGTAGGTGTGAGATGCGTCGATAGGAGGGGGGTGATGTGTATTCACAGGTGTGAAAAGCCCCAACTGTTGCGCCTTATAATACAAAAAAAAAAAATTGTGTTTCAATCACATTAGTATGCATAAAAACTGACAGCTGGGCCCGCCCACAAGTGTGTGTGTGTGTGTGTGTGTGTGTGTGTGTGTGTGTGTGTGTGTGTGTGTGTGTGTGTGTGTGTGTGTGTGTGTGTGTGTGTGTGTGTGTGTGTGTGTGTGTGTGTGTGTGTGTGTGTGTGTGTGTGTGTGTGTGTGTGTGTGTGTGTGTGTGTGTGTGTGTGTGTGTGTGTGTGTGTGTGTGTGTGTGTGTGTGTGTGTGTGTGTGACGGTCTCCCCTAACCCCTGCTGTGGACCGGGGCTACATCAAATCTTATTTTAGCCCCTAAAGAAAAGCCCACCATAAACATAATAATTAAAAATAGTATTGATGTATGTTACCACTTTCCTTCTTCGTCAGACAGCGGGGTGACTGTGTGAGCCTGGCCCTGCCCCCTCCTCCCCCCTTCCTGCCATCTTATCACTCGACAGAGGGGGGATGGATTTTAAAAACACTTACCTTACACTTGTATTTGTTCTCTCTAAAACACAGTGTCTGTAAAGGTGGGGGAGACTGTCTTCCCCCTTCCTGCCATCTCTCTCTGTTTCTGCTGATGTGTAAAATATACAAAATAACGTTTTATATACTTACTCTCTTGTTAAAAGGTGATGAAGTTTGCAGCGTAAGCCAGCCATCAGTGTTCTAGTTTTAAGGTTTTGCATACCTCAAAGCGTGTCTAAAAGTATCTTGGCAAGAGAAAAAAGCCTAAATCCGCCTAGGCCATTAAAAAGAAACCGAATTCCACGTTTTACAAATGAACAGACACAAATGCAGACTTGACTACTTGGCAGTTGATTAAAGCAGATTTGTCCTTTTTCATCTCTCAAAGGTTTGGGTCCTGTTCAACACTGGGTACAGAAATATATTCAATATACAGTCATTTGTACGTAAATATTTTTTAAGTTGTAAGAACTTAGAAATATACATTTGATTGCATTTAAAGTGGCTGTAGACAACTTATCATAATGAAGTAGTTGATTGCACAAATTTGTAATGGATGTAGAATAAAGACGACATTAGCATTTAAATTGGCTCCCGATAAGACTCGCTTTCTCTATGAAATTATGTCTGGCTCTGAGTAGTGTTTTCCCTTTCACAATAAAAGCCCAAACACAATACTTTCTGAATCACTGCAGGAAGTAATGTGCTAAAATGCAAATACAAAGAGCTTACAGTAGCTCCCAATTAGTTGAACAATTGGAAAACCGCAAGGACTGTGGAAACACCTACTGGCAAAGGATTGTGGATGCAAATTATGCAAAGAGGAAGAAAACACATTCTATCTAAAGCTATAAAACACAATCTGCATATTGACAGTATGAGTACAACAAAAACAGTATGCATGTTGATGCAAACGACGATGTTCAGTAAACGATCAATCAAAATCGAAGGATCCAATGTATTTTTTAATGGAGCAGAAATAGAACTAGTCTCCCAGTTCAAGTATCTTGAACAGAGAGTGTCATATTGGACTCGCACTTGACTTTTTAAGAAGCATATCCGGAAAGTAACCAATACCATTAAATTCAACTTGCAACATTTTAAACAAATTAGACCTTTTCTTAACTGTCAATGCTGCAAAGTCATACCTCCACTGTATGATTCTATCCCACATTGAATACTGTTTTACAAACTGGTCGTTTGCTTGTGCCACACACCTGAAACCCATAGAACAGCTGTTCAAGAGAGCTATCCAGGTGTTTGACAGAAAGCCACAGTCATACCACCACTACCATCCTTGAAAATCACAATTTCTTGAGTTTTTGACAATTTTAAGTCTTTTAAAAGTTTTTTTTTTTTTTAAATAATATTTACATGGGCTGGCCCCCCTCCCCTTGGAGGGGGGCCACACACACACACACATTTATATATATATATATATATATATATATATATATATATATATATACAGCAGAAATAAATAAATGATATGCAGAAAGAGCATGAGCAGCATACAAGCATTTACCACATGGCAGTACAATGTAGCAGCTATGATATATAAAGTGCAAGATAAGATAAAAAGCGCTACATAAAAGTGCAAGAGGAGATACACCTGTGTTAAAGTGCATTTATTTAGCTGTGATTACACGTCTGTTTGTTGCTCACCATTCTTTAAGTTGACCTTTAAAACTATTGAGAGTGGGACAATCCCGTATCTCAGTTGGGGGGCTATTCCACAATGAGCTGCCTTTAATGGAGAGGACATTTTGTCCAAAGGTGGTCCGTCTGTGGTGGACTTCACAGTCTCCTCTGGTTTCTGACCTAGTGCTGCGTCCAGTGTGTTTTCTGTGGATGAATTCCTCCAAGGGGAGGGGGGCCAGCCCATGTAAATATTATACAAAAAAAAAAAATACTTTTAAAAGACTTAAAATTGTCAAAACCTCAAGAAATTCCTTATTTCTTAGCAGCAATTCGGTTTCTTTTTAATGGCCTAGGCGAATTTTGGCTTTTTTTTCTCTTGCCAAGATACTTTTAGACACACTTTGAGGTACAGTCACCCCGCTGTCTGATGAAGAAGGAAAGTGGTAACATACATCAATACTATTTTTAATTATTATGTTTATGGTGGGCTTTTCTTTAGGGGCTAAAATAAGATTTGATGTAGCCCCGGTCCACAGCAGGGGTTAGGGGAGACCGTCACACACACACACACACACACACACACACACACACACACACACACACACACACACACACACACACACACACACACACACACACACACACACACACACACTTGTCAGTTTTTATGCATACTAATGTGATTTTTTTAAATTTTAAATTGTATTTAAATTGTATTTTTTTATTATACACCATAAGGCGCAACAGTTGGGGCTTTTCACACCTGTGAATACACATCACCCCCCTCCTATCGACGGATCTCACACCTACTTGGGATATCACACCTACTTGAGATCTCACACCTCGATCAAAGGGGAGGCGGGACTTAGCTCATTTGCATAATTGGGGGAGGTGTGACCTGTCACTTTTGTATGCATACTAATGAGACGAAAGCGGGATCATTATTACTACTGACTTTTTGTCGAAGCACTTAAGATATTCATTGCTATCGGGATGTTAAGAGCATTCCATGGTATATAACAAAAAGTGTATCTCGAGCCTTCTACCCCACCTTTAAGCGTAGTCTCCTCAATTGAACATTAAACTTGGGATATTTGGCCATCTTACCAGTCTTACAATCATTTTTCATTTCTAAATTGTTTTCATCTTCTCTCAAAATAATTTAGTCCAGCAATCTCTCTGAGGATATTTTTTGTGAGTGTTTGAGAGTGAGAGAGAAACAGGGGTTGCCAGTGTATGCCTGTGTGTTGACATCACTTACCATCTCTGTGCCATCTTCTGAATCAGAAGAATTCAATTCAGATTCCATCATTGCAGGACAGTCAGAATATCTCATGGGAACCTGCAATGGGAACAGGATTAAAACCACTTGTTTGCAGAGGGCAAAGTGTTGTGTGTATGTGTGTGGGTGAGGGGTGTGCAAGTGTTCACATATAACTTCGCAATTAGAAAGCTATATTATAAGGAAGCATTTAATTCTATCAAATACTTTTCCTCATTCACGTCGTCACCATCTTTATTATTTTCTTTGATTGTTATGAATGCATTTCATAATGATCAGTGAAAACCATTGTTAATGGTCATCATGAGTTTTTTTAAAGCATTAGGTAGATAGTGTATTCTGTCTGTTTGCATATCACCCTACTTTGGAATGAATCCTTGAACCAAAGATAAACTGAATGCAGACTTGTAAACAATATATCACAATAACCTATTTAAAGAGCATCTTGCAGGTTTTTATTTTTTCTACATTTATGCTTAAACTTGCTTGAAAATCACAATTAAAAAAGTGAATGCAGGATTTTATATGTTTTACGAGACATAAGTAGGGTGGCCATTTCCATAACACCAAAAAGGAGGACACTTTGGGATTATCTTTTAGTTTTTATCCTGGCTTCACTGAATCCTTCACACTCAAAACACAATAAGACTCTAGTGTACTAACCACAAGTTGAATGTCTATTTATGATACTTTTGCCCTTTCCTGGCTGCTTCCAAGAGTTTTTTGTTTGTAAGGAGTCTCTGGTACATGTCTGTGCACTCAAATGTGAAGTTGACACAAATTTGCAGCTCTGCCTTGACACTGTCCACATCCAGACGATTTCTCTCATTTCTCCATGCTGAGGTCATCATTGAGAACACACGTTCTGTATGTGCATTGCTACATGGGATGGAGAAGATGTAGGCGCTGATCTTCCTCAGATTCACAAGTGGGACTTCTGCTTTGGAAAACAGTTTCAGATACCGCTCCTCACTGTGGCATCTTTCCATTTCTGAAGAGCTGAGAATAGCTTCCACCATGCCATATTCCTCATAGAGTCCATCCATGTCAATGTCTTTCAGGCTGCAGGCTTGGACTGCATCACTGTATTCTCCATAGGACACAGCAGTTGTGAGGCCAAGCTTTGACACTTTACTATGAAAGCTATTCTCAGAGAAGTCATACCTTTCACTCACGTATTTCTTGGCTCTTTCATAGAAAACAAGAAAATCAGCCTCACATTTCTTAGCCAGATCAGGGGTTAGCTGCTTGAGTTTGTTGTTCACAGCAAAGCCAAAAAATGTGTCCTTTAACCTTCTCTCAAGTTTCCCTTTCAGTTCAGTCATTACCTTAAACACAGAGGTTATGCTGAATGATTTGGCCTCGAGTGCTTCAATGCAGTCTGAAAACACTTTCAGAATGTGACTGAGGAAGAGAAAATACATCTCAGATACTTCGTTGCCATCCTCTCCAAAGCATTTCCACAAAATCTTGGAGCATTCCTCCTCACCTAGACTCTGAAAGTAGCTGGTCAGGGGTCTCCAACACTTCAGGATTCTGTCAATAGATGGCAGCAGAGACAACCATCGCGTGACAACGTGCCGCAGCAGATTGCATTCCTCCACTTCCACAAACTCGCAGAATTCCTTCAACTGCACCGTTCTGCTAGCTGAGATGCTAAAATGGCTATACACCTTAAGCACAACATTTTCAATGTCAATATCCAAGTTGCTTGCTGCATATCTTGTTGCATTGTGCAGAATATGGGCTAAACAGTTTGCAGCGAGCACGTCTTTTTGAGCCTGTTTCAGTTTCTGATAAACACTGTTGTGTTTTCCATAGTTAACGCTGGCGTTGTCTGCTGCATATGCTGAAATTTTTTTCACATCTAGTCCAGACATCTCCAGTTTAGATAGCAGCTGATTTGTTATAGCTTCCACTTTTCGTTGCTATCACTGTAAAAATCCAACAGTGCATGTTGCACGCCCTCCTCAAAGTGAAAATATCTCAGTACAATGGGGAAACACTTGATCGTACCTTTGTTTGATGCATCACTTGCCACTGAATAATGCAGTTCATTTTCTTTTATGTAATCCACATGCGTCTGGACAGAGTAGGGTGCTAGGATATTTTCGCACAAAGCTTTGGCTTTTGTTTTTCCACAGGTCATCCCTTTTGCTATTGATGAGTCGTTGTAGATTGTGCGATCAACTTTTATTCCACAGTCTACACTCCTGTATGACTGGTGATGCTTGACGGCATGATAAACTTTACAAAGTTCTGCTGCGGAGATTTTGTCATCTTGAGGCGATGAAGCTTCACGGAAAAACGATAAAAGTGAAGAGGCACCTGCGCTTTGATCGTTGCTTTTGTGCTTATCTGTGTTAGCATGTCTGTCGACAGCACCTTTTCCTTTGCTACTTACGTCCACATCGCAACGACACAACGTGCAAAAAGCATGGAAGTCGTCCTTTCGGCTTTTTGTGAGGAATCCATGCTCTTTCGACCATTCAGGATTAAATGAAGTCTTTCGTTTCGGCATTTCTGCGGTTTAACCTACCGCTAACTAGGCGGAGTTGGCTCATGAGCTAGTCTGCTAGCGCTAACGTCACTCTGTGCCACAGTGCCATGCCGTGAACGTGACGTCAAGAAGCACATGGCTAATTGTTTACGTTTATTAACCAATGAAATACAAGATATTTATTTGACATCACATTCAGCCAATAATTTGTAAGACCACAAGTCTTACAGGGATATATACTTACACATAACTTATTTTTTGTATTTCTTTGTATAATTGTCTATTTTTTTTTTATACCCTAAAAGTATAAAATGGGGATCACCTCAAAAGGAGGACAAATGAGCGTCCAGCTCAAGGCTGCGCCGGCAGACAGACACAGACATTGAAAACCGGACTGTCCGACCTAAAACCGGACGGATGGCCACCCTAGACATAAGGGCAGGAATTCAGAGGGAAAGGAGCAATTTTGAGCTCTGCTCTTAAAAACGGCTTTTTTTTAAGGTCATATGTCAAATGTGTCATATTACATCACACAGGGGACACATCTCCGCTCTCTGACCGCGGGTATAGTAGAGTTGCGTTGAGTAGAGCGGTTGGTTTTAAGGAGCTGGTATTTTTCGGTAGTTTTACATTGTATTTCACCATTTGTAATCATGGTGCAGTATTGTGTTTGTGCAGGTAGCACAAATACCAGCCTGTCAGGACATCGAGTCCACTATTTCACTAACAGGAAAAGAAAGCTAGCTAGCTTTCGGTCCTGGGTTCGTTTTGTGCAGACAAAGAGACGGGACTTCAATGCTGCGTCTGTGACGAAAAACGCGGGAGCGTCGGTCAGAGATTCAGCAAAACGAAAACGTGAATTGTGCACCGTAAGTATTGTTTTTCTAACGTTTGCTAACTTCCAAATTAGTCAGTATAATGATTTCAATAATGACAAGCAACGTGTGTTTTGTATTTATTGTTGTAAGTTAATGTTGCTAGCTTGTTAAACCCACTTGCTAAGTCATAATGGATAATGTTAGCTAGAATTGGCGTGGGGACTTTATTTGCATATCTAATGGCGCAGTTACTATTTATTTTCATGTGTAATCATGTGTTTCATGTGTGTGTTTTCAAGACTTTGGGAGACAACAGTACTGCAGATTCACCTACAGCCAGTGATGCTGGGCTTATAGACCCAGAGCAAGAGGTCGTCTCTCCACTGGTTCCTCAGCCAACATCTGTGCTTCACTGCGGCTCACAGTGTAACCTCAGACCTTTCCATCGTTCATCAGGTAAATGTAACACAGAAGTAGCGCGCCCATTTTACATCAAAACACGGTAAAGACTCTGGATAGTTTTTGTACATGTTAAAAACATATTAGAAAAACATCTCAGTATGATGCAGGCTGTTACAACTCCAAGACTTGCTATGACCTCAATAATTAACATATAAATGAATTAAAACATCTCAGCCCGAATGTCAACACAACCTGAACATAAGCTTTGTAAAGGTAGATTGTATGGCAGGGCTGTTGTTTATGGCAGGCACAATTATATAATATATATCTTTTTATCCTAGCTGTCCAGGTACAGCCCAGGATGGTCAGTGTGGGGTGTCCAGTCCTGCACACAGTGATGATGAGTCATCTTCTGTAACCATGGACCACCCTGGGGATATGCCATGGAGCCCAGAGGAGGAAATGATGAGCGAGTCGTCTGACGAGGAACCATCAAAAGAGCCACTGCAGCGAACTAATATTGATCTCAAGTAAGGCTTCTTTTAATTTGAGATGATGTGTACTGTATTACCAAATTTTGTGTTTTTCTTTTTTTTTTTCAGTGCTGCTGACAAGTTCATTGTGTGCCAAACCCAGCTGATGTCCTTGTTCACCATTTTCCTTTCCTGTTGTGGGGAAACCCAGGGTAATGTGGAGCAGCAAGAGGGAATGTATATAGAGATAAAACAAGTAAGAGGATATGTGTGAATTCCACTGATGTAAAAATAAAGGTTGTATCATAACCTGTATGTAAATGTTTGTTTTATTTTATTTTTATGTTTTATCAATTCACTGTGTCTATACTTCATTAGTTTTATGGTATAATTGATTTTTGACTGACTAAGAGTTGTACTGGCAATGTTCTGCTTTTCACATCTCTTAGGTATGTGCAGCATGTGGGTATGAGCGTTTTTGGCAGAACAAGCCAATGCTGTACAGAAACATGCCAGCCTGCAACCTGTTACTGAGTGGGGCCATCCACTTTTCAGGTTGCATGGCTACCCAGACAATACGAATGTTGAAACTGTTAGGGCTTCAGTGCATCAGTGTCGGCACCTTCTTCCGCCATCAACGCCTGTACACAATCCCTACTATCGTGCAGGCATGGCAAACTGAGCAGGCTGGGATCATCCGAGAACTGAAGGAGATGGGGGGTGGGCTAATCCTCTCTAGTGACTGCAGGTAGAACACTTCAGCTTGTATTATTGATATCAAAAAGAGGTCAAAACAATATTTAAATTACATTCATTTAGCTTTATCCAAAGCAACTTACAATAACTGCATTGCATTGTTTTTTGGGCTTTAACGTCTGAATTAAACTATTTTTGACACTCATACGTCAGACTCTCCTGGCCATTGTGCCAAATATGGCACCTACTCCTTGATCGAGGACAGAATAAACAAGGTTTTGGATCTTCAACTTGTCCAGGTAAGTTAACGTCATCAGTCACACAAATCAGATGTGCTTTCGTCTGATGTGACACGGTTAGTGATATGACTGCATAATGTTGTTTTACAGAGCTCAGAGGTCCCAAGCAGCACCTGGTGTGAACTAGAGGGTCTAAAACGCAGCATTGAGTTCCTTAAGGACCAACACATGCAAGTTTCAGCCTTATTACGGACCGAAATCGGCAGGTAAAGACACACAAGAACGAACAGACATATGTACACACAAAGATTCTTGGCGCACCATATTAACAGCAAAAAATGCATTTTCTTACTAGTTATTAAGTAATTAAGGTGTTGTGTTTCACTCTTTAGGTTGCCAAGTGGGTGCGGGAGGAGTTGTGTCCAGGAGGAACAACTCATTTCTTTGATATCTGGCATATTGGTAAAAGTATGTATCTTGATGTTGGTAGGTTTGATTAGGCTGAAATTTGTTTATAATTACATTTTCTTTTTTAACATTTTGTTTCTGTTGTGAAACAGGTCTAGGGAAAGCTTTGGATGCTGCTGCAAAGGAGAGGGAGTGTGAGGACCTGAAGCTGTGGAGGCCAGCCATCATCAATCACCTGTACTGGACTGCAGCTTCCACTCCTGATGGAGATCCAGATGTGATGGAAGCCAAGTGGCAAAGTATGGTGAATCATGTTCAGGACATCCATGAACACGGCACTCCTGCATTTCCCTGCTGTGCACATCCACCTCTGGAGGGAGAAGCAAGGGACAAGGAGTGGCTGGAACCAGGTAACGTACTCTGTACACTGTGTTGCTGAAACATCTTAGTCGTCCAAGTGCTTGTTGGTGCTTAGTTTATTTTGGTTCCAGAGCACTCCATCAATATATAACCCAAAGTGTGCTAACACATTAACAAGGCGTTATATAAATAACACCTGATAGTATCACACAATCGTGCTTTATCAGTGTAGGTAATACATGCATATGTAGACAATTCTAGTAACATCAGAACAAAATATGTGTTTGTACAGGAACAACTGCAGCCATTAAACTGGAGAGGATGACTTTGAGAACAGCATTGGTGAAGGATGTCCGGAAGTTGTCTCCACAGCATCAGACCTATTCCCTGGAGGCAATTCACTCCCTCATCCTCCACTTTGCACAAAAGCACACTGGGTTCTCCTTACTTGGGATGTACAGCAGGTAAATATGATGTGATGGTGAAATAATGTGTACGGCTTAGGGATGTTAATAATTAACCATTTAACCGTTAACGAACAATACGAAGTTTAACCGACTAATGCTATCAGTTAAACAGTTTATTCACATATGTACAAACAACTTGTGAACTGCATAATCTGATTTTTCTACAGGCTTCTCATGGCAGCCCTGCACTTTAACCACAATAGCAGCAGAGAGGTTGATCGAACCAATGATGGTGAGGTGCGTTATGCAGTTCGCTACCCAAGGTTCTGCAAAGGTGGCTGGGTAGTTCGCCCTATCAAGGAGAAGCCATCTTACGGTTAGCTGTTTTACTCGGTCCCTAAATATTATTTATTGTGTGATGCATCTATAATATCACTGAATGTGATCACTTGTTTCCTTCCTTCAGCATACGCTGCAGCCCTGATGGAGTCTCTGAGAGAGGGCTACTCCAGGTCACCAGAGACTCTACGAGAGAGCAGTGCAGTCTTGTCCTCCACTGCCCCTGCCCCCCTTTCCACTTCCTGCCATGAGATCGCCAAGGATGAGGCAGTTGGCCTTTATCTGGCACGGCATTCCCGGTTTAACACAGGAAATTAGTGTGAAACCAGCAGATTTTGTGGTTCACAGTTTTCAGGGTAAGATTATTCTAAATTGACATTTGTTTATTTGTTAGATAAAACCTGGTAAGATATTTTGATGGTGCAAAAATCAAAATTAATATATAATAACAATATTTTCTTTCTCTCTTCATAGGATATGTTTGGACAGGTCCCAAAGTTTGCCGCTGTATTTACTCCCTCCATCTGACAAGAGGGAGCCTCGTTGAGCTGCGATAATAATATTAAATAAATGATTCCATATTCATAAATGAAATGATATGCAAATAACATTTTCTTGGCTGTGGACTTGTACTCTACATAATTATGTTGAGGTCATGGTAATCTAATTCAATAAACAATAACTGCAATGAACAGATAGCATTTTCTGACTTCTAAAATGACTGGATATGGTGTAATTTGTTAAATGATTCTGTGTTGAAAAATGTATATCTTCAAAAACTGCATTGGTTTATTAGGGCGGGCCCTACTATTTTTTTTTTTGTAAATCGATCGAGGGGAGTGTTCAAATAACGTATTTTGGTGGTTATTAATGAAAATACACTATTTGTTTATTTGTGTAAATTGAAAAAATACCACATTTACAGCATAGGTAGACAAAATGTTTGGAAATGCATGTGTATGCGAACACATAGTGCGAACACACTATGATTGTGATTAATTGTATTAATCGTCACCAAAATGAGGCCACTCAAAACCTTTGTAAATTCCTCCTCCTTCTTCTGGGAACTGTCTTCTGATGGCAGACACAACACATGAGGGTAAGGACTTCCTAATGTGCCTGCCTAGAACTCCATAGGCCCAGCGGATGACCTGCCTGTAAGCTGTGTAGCGGTATTGCCTGGGGATAGGGACACAATATCTACAGGTAAACTTGATAGCCTTGTTAACATCATCAACAAGTGTTATATCATCTACAGGTTCTGGGTTTTGAAACCTGCTAAACACTCGGGGTCAATAGCAACTATATTATCTTTAATAGTATTTATCTTTTTAATTGTAATCTAAACATACTCATGTCTGCTTGCTTGAAGCGGGCCATGCTCCTACCTGAAGTTCATGTAGGCCAGGCCTATTCAACTGGCGGCCCGCGGGCCGGATGCGGCCCAGAACCAACTCCCGAGTGGCCCAGCCTCCCGTAGCCAAATTCCTACAATAGTACAGACCATGAACGCAACACTCCGCGTTGCATAGAAACCACCAAACCACAACGCAGCACGTTTTTTGAAATTGCATCTAGTGGTGCTAGTAACGGTGGTCCTATGATAGCAACTCTAAAACATGTCCCTCTCAACTCTGAAGCGTAAACAGAGACAAAACGGTAATTGATCTTGTGGAGCAGATCCAAGTCAAGCTGGACCTTTTCGCTACCGACTTGAGCACGGGTCGGATGCTGCATTTTCCGACGCTCCCCAAACACATCACATCTCCGGCACAAATCACGGATGTGATGACAGATTTCATTGCGAGGTTGAAAGAGAACTTTGCCGGTCGATTGGATGGACTTGCTCTGCCCACAGACGTGATGATGGGCTTTGCCAGAGACCCCTTCACTGTTGCAATAGAGGGGGAGGTATCAACCGGAGCAAAGGAAGTGGTCCCCTGCATCGACAAGGGGAAATATACACTGGAGCTTATTGACATGCAGCGCACTAACGGGCCAGCGAAGTTTTGGAGTGATGTCAAAAAACAGCAGTTCCCTAACGTTCAGAAAGTAGCGATCTGTGTGCTCAGTATGTTTGGATCAACATACACATGTGAATCAAGCTTTTCACACATGAACTCAATCAAAAGTAGCACTCGCTGCTCCCTGACTGACAGCACTCTTCACCAATGTCTTAGGATTGCATTGACATCCTATGAGCCAAAAATCACTGCTCTTGTTCAAAACAAAAAATGTCCCTTCTCCCATTTAGAAAGTCAGCGATGACAAATCACAAATGAGGTGATAATAAGCACCTAGAGTAGTTTACTATAGTAGACGTGTTGTGTAGTATTCATTCATATAGTTACCCGTATCCCTTTTTACGGGTTTGTGCACTGAAGGGTTTGACAGTTCTTTCTGTATTCATTTAAGTGCACTTTGTAATGTGTCTGGGTCAAATGTGACCAAAACGTATGATTTTTTTGTTGTTACTTGAAAAGTGAAAAAATATTGCTACCTCTTTGTGTTGCATTGGAGCTCTTTAGCTGTTTTTTTTGTATGTGAGGACATTTATTAAGACTGCTATTATTGTATTCAGTAAATGCACTTTGTGATGTGCCTGGTCCAAAAAAAATAACCTGAATATTTGACTTCTAAAGCAAACAAATGTAATGCTCCAACTGTGCACTTTTTTTTCAGATTCTGTTAAATTAATGCTAATTTGTTGTGTTTTTATGCACTTTTTGACCTACCTTTGTTAGATGAACAATGAATACAAATTGCATGTTTTTCATCGCAGTAATATGTGTTGGTTTAAAATGTGTCACTACCCGCTTTTTACAGGCCGCTGAATGTCTGGCCCAGCTGAATTTTGTAGTTATAAAATCTGGCCCAACTGAATGTGTAGTTGAATAGCCCTGATGTAGGCTATCTGTAGCACAAAGGGATTCAGACAGCATGCTTCAAAGCCTGGGTGCAGTGTCAGGCATGTTATGTCTGGTCTGGGGGTGAGGTTCTCCTCCAGGGCCCAGAAGGGATCCACCTCCCTGCAGCACATGCTCTCCACAGCTGAGGTCATGGGCTGGCATTCCCCACACAAGCACCTACAAAACAAAACGTTTATCAGGAAACCGTATTAAATCTCTCTCCCCCCCTTCGCTGCTCTCTCCCTCCCCTCCGGTACACAGCACCGTAAGACGTAGTGTGGATTTGCATTAGGTAACGCGAGATACGGCTGATACTTGCGCATTAGTTTCTGCTATGGATCAGTATCAACAGTCCTGCCAGTAACGTTAGTATATTATCAATGCTACTTTAGTTATAGCCTGATATATGATAGCTAACTTTACAATGTTGTGATGTGACGTTAGTGTTAAATATGTTCTTTATTCTCGCGTCCAGGAGAGAAGCTTTAAAATGAGACTAAATGGAGTCTCTGAAAAGATTCAAATGGGATACTTTAATTAAAAAAGGCGCGGTAGTGTTACAGACAGAATATTGTTCCGTCAGACAAACAGCTGTGGTCCGGTTCTCCTGAGCAAGAAAGACAGCGGATCTCTCCCCCGGCGCTGCTATATATATCCTCTGCTGGCTCCTCCCCGCCAGCCGGCTCACCTCGTCTCCAATGTCCGTTATTGCATTTAAACAGAGGATAGGTTCTTTTCACATTCAATATATGCTTAACACGCCGTTTCTCCTCATATTCTCTTTCATCACTTTTCATTTAACACATTCTAAACGCTGTAATCAATACTCTAAACAATACTTCTCGGCTCGTTTGGTTTCCGGTCATTCCGGATGTTGTCACATGCTACTCTCGTCTGTAAACAATGTATTCAAATAAACTGTACCTTCATTTAATATTCAGCATGATAGTATCTCGACATCTATAGTTGTAGTGTTAAATCAGTAGGCTTCGGTTTGCACCACTCCATATCATTTCGCTACTAAATTCACCTCTTCAGGAAATCGTATATTAGCCACATGCTAAATGCTAACCGGAGATGAAGGATTTTCAGAATAAAAGCTTAACTGCTTGTGCACAAGAATTTCTGGTTTTTCAGTATAAAAGAGCATTAAAACTGACAGCATGTTTAAACTACATTTCCCCATTAAAACATTGATTTTAATTTCTAACAGTCCCTCCTTACACACCTAAAAGGTGTGTATAATACTGAAATCAATGAGTTCTTCATCTGAACTTTGCATATTACATATCTCATATTAACAAACATACAATCAAATGGAATGGTTTTACAGCCGGCTTTACAAAAATACAAAATAAATTCTTGTCTGTGTTCAAACATAAAAGTTTTCCCTTGTGTATAACTTCTAGTCTTTACATTCAATATCATTCTTCAAAATAGCAGCAATGGCTTGGTATCAGAACATTTCTTCCTCCCTCCTTTCACAGAAACCGTTCTCATACCACGCTCAGTGTTAAGGCACTTGTTTTTACAAAGTGAAAAGAAACAAACCATTTTAGAATAGCAATGATTTATACAACATGAAATCTACCATATTAGAATAGTATAAAATAATAATGTCAAATACAATGGACTATCTTAGAATAGTGTAAAATTAATTGGAATAATAAAAATATACTATCTTGGAATAGTATGAAGTAAATTGAAATGGATTCACTCCATTTTAATTTTGCTCACTTCTTCACATGATATCATTTAAAGAATCACATCGGCTGGACATTCATTGATCAATCTCATCTCCGAACATCCATATCATTTAAACTAACTCATCATTGTCATCAACATCTGTATACGGGGTGGGTCGTCTTGTTCTGCTAGCATTTGTAACTGTCTCCTCCTGAGAAATTTACCCTCCCTCCTTTCATACCATTTAAGGTATGAAAGTAATATGTTCTCTAGAAGGGGCCGTTGTGCGTTCTACTCTGGGGTACGGCAGTCTAGACAGTCATTTCTGGGAGAAGATTTTGGTCAGTTCCAACAGTTGTAGAGTTTCATCACTTAAAAGTTCCTACTCAGTACCTTTGGGTGGTCTGTTCTAATGCAGTGATAAAGTCCCTGAAATGGTGTGAAAACCGGTGGAATATCAATAACTCATTATACTAATTTATTTTCAATTATGGTCTACTTAAATACCTATGCTAACCCCTTTTACAGTGTGTGGAACCTTGGGTGCCCGAGCATGTGATAATTACTCCCTCCTTTAACAAGGATTTTAAAAACAGAAGTCATTTCATTAATGGTTTGCAGTTTAATTCAGGAATTTACACCTATGGCAGATATGTTTCTCCTTTAAATAACATCTCTAAAAGTCAGGTCATCTGGTGAATGGATGACCTTTAGGAGCTGGTGGCGCTTGTCTTTTAAAACTCATACTCTGGTGCCGTGCGCTCCCTCTGAAGCTGCAAGTAAGATTTAAAACATCTGCAGGGTGGGTTGAGCGACCCCTTCTCCCTAAACGATGTTTGTTGTAACAAATATGTACCATCACAATGAGTGATCCAAGGCCCCGCATGTATTACTCCCAACTACATTAGTTTTTTTTTTTTTTTTTAATTAAACTTTGCTTTCGCTCTTTGCCCAGTGTCATTTTAAAACTCTACATCTTGGACGAAAAACAAATGTTATTTCCACCTTAATCTTCCCTCCTGAGGTAATAACCATGCCACAATGGAGAAATCAATACTCTAGATTGGAACACCATCTTTGGCTTGGTACTAGCTCTACCTTTAACATTTTCCATACTAATAAAGATTTGTCTGCTTTTATAGAGTGGTTACTAAAACCATCCCTTTAAACTGTAGGTCTATACTGTAACAAGTTCAATCTTCCCCAAATTCACACATGAATAAAAATTTCTTAAAGAATAATTTGTTCATATGATGAAAAGATTGAATAATATGTTCTACCCTCAGTGTGTTTTTAGGGTTATTTAATAGTTTCCTCTTTTTTCTTTATAAATTCACCAATTTATTAATTCATGGCTGATAAATCTTTTTCTTTACGTATTTCTCGTTGGTGAATAAGTGTGTTTATGTGTAAACTCACTCACTCCCGTTTTCCTTCTCTCCCCCTCTGGTTGTCAAGCCACGACCCCCTCACATTCTGCCGGACCATGCCAACTCCTCCGTTCTTTCCTCTCCTCCGTCCACCTTCTCCTCAGTCCATCTGCTCTTGGATCCTTCCGCTGTAACTCTCTTCAGTGTCCCATCTGCTTTGCTTTTCATCTCCTCCTTTACAGTCTCTACTTTGTTGCATGGAGGGCGTATTCCGCTCTCATGTCCCACACTCTGCTCTTGTGCCCAAATCTTGTGGCTCAGCTTGGAACTTCATGTCCTGTGGGGGACCGATGAGAGTGTGCCTTTTTATGTCACCTGGTTTTGGTTCTTGGTGCCTCAGGTGGAGATAGTTCTGGATGCAGCGTTGGAGTTGTTGGTTCAGCTCTGGTTCTCTGTCTGTTCTATGGAGGAGGAGGAGTCTTCCGTGGTGAGGTCTTTTGTCTGCTTGGACGATGGGGTCGTAGCGTTCTGACAGGCGGATAGATAGAGAGAGAGAGAGATCTCGGGAGGCATTACGTATAGTTACATTCTAACACACTGAGGTAAAATAAATCCAACCTTTTCCACTCTATTTTCCTAATCTTACTATCCATCTTAGTTGTTAAATGCCATCTAAACACAATTCATGTCTACTAATAATTTTACCATATCCCTAAACATTGCCTTCACCCACTGTAACATGTTTATTCCAATTAACTCTTTCAGGAAACCATTTTCTTCTATAAATTTAAATACCTACATGTTTCAAGCACCACATATTTCACACACTATAAAAGAACGTCTCCATATTTTCTCCATCACTTTAAATCTCACTGTTATTTAGAACCGTAGTAACTTTGGTGACTGGACATATCTGCAATGTCGCCACTATCTGCTGGGGAATCTTGTTCATAGAGTTTGTACGTACAAAGCTGTACTTGTGGGTTAGTAGCCTGTGTCTAACAATCATTTTCAATAATTGTGCTCAGGTCACCGGTCGGTTGTTCATAGCTTAACAGGGGGTGTTTCTGGTACAGACTAAAACATGGATCCAGTGTATTTAGAGATTCCCCTAATCTGTAAATCCCCATCACTTACATATCCCAATCACTTAAACCCATCTCATCATTTGATACAAGAACTGCATATAAGGGGGTGAATCATCTTGATTATAACCGCCTCTTGTTTGGGACCGAGTATTTCTAACTCCTCCTCTTGTTGCTCAGCTGATCTTTTGGCTCTGGGGATAAGTGAAAGTCTCTGAAACACAGCTGGAGTCTTGTTAGTGATGTGGGCATTCTATGAGTGAACTAATGGATCCATGTCTTACATAATATTGTACTCCCCTTCCAACCAGAAAGGTGCCAAGTGTAATGAGCACAATCAACAATGCTATTCCGACTCTTATCCCTAGGGGACCCCACAATTGGTTTGGCTTTGTTCTTGTCATCATCTCTATTTTAAACCTGGTTGTGTCTGTTACAGAATTTAAATAATGAGTACAAAAATAACATAACAAATTGGACTCTTTTTACAGATGTAAAACAAAAAATAGGTATTCACATTAATGTACAATCTATAAAAATCTATAGACAATTTGTCTTTTGAGCTGTTTCTATCTTTATCTTATTTCTATTTATTGTTTTGTTCCAGCTCTGCCAAATCAGTCCTAACTCCCAATAATGTTCTGGAAGTTGCCAGTGAAGGGTGACAATGTGTGAGGTGGTGTCAATTTGCTCCTTTTTCTTTACCTTTAAACCGGAGCGCGTGTGAAGTTTGTTACAACCTTTCACGCTTCCGTCCACCGGGGATCAGCCCACTGTCTTTTGTGAACTTTCACCCTCACCCAATCACCTGGCCGAACAGGAGTCTCTTCTGGTGTCTCGTCTGGTATCTCTGTAGTTTTCCTAGCCTGCTGTGTAGACAAAACTTGCATAATATTACTCAGAGTTCTGACATATTCATCCACTTCTATTTGTCTAATATCTAAAACTGGACCACTCCCTCCTTGGAGAAGGCCCGAGCTTCGGCATACCTCTTGTTGACTACATGTTATTATTTATTAACTACAACGTCACTGAAATCAACATCTCTGTATAATCATGACACTCCCTCCTTTGAGCATAAAATGCTCAATTAATATTGCAATGATTACCGTATTCTGAACAGGACATGTAAAACCCATAACGTTGCATTAAAGAAATATAACTTCTCCGTGTACCCACAAGGGGTACAAAAATATCGTATGATTTATGGTTTTCTGATGGTATAAATGCATATTCACTATAACAAAAAATCAGCAATTAGCACTTCTAAAAGTTTACTTGTTTCAATAATGGCTTTTGTCATGGTATTATGCATCATCGTTGCTGCGAAAAACAATACCCCTGGTGTCGCTAATGCGTCTCAATAATTCTAGGATTAGAGGATTGGTTGACACTGCTGAACTAACATATGATAAAATAATATTTCTCCAATGTGTGCTGGTTGATCATCAGCTGGATACAGTCCTCTTGTTTGCCATTGTTCCAACAGTTTCTCCATGTGGTTCCATGTTTTTTGTCTAAGATTTGGAGCTGTTATGGCATCTGATCTGATTTTTACCCTTTCCTTGATATCTGCAGTTGAGCCTGGCCCTGCGTCTAGTCTCAACTTAGTTTGTTTTGGTGACATGTTCTCTAATTATGTATTAACCTATCAAAGATGAAGCACTAATCTTCTGACTAGCACCTTCGTTGCTGTTCGTCCGAACTTTACATTTTTTTTTTTTTTGCTCAAAGTTTTATTATTTTTATAGATTTTTTTTTTTTTTTTTTTTAAGTTTAAGGTAAAATATTAATAAAGTTAATTAATATATAAAAAATATGCAAAATTAAAATATGAAATGTTAAAATAAAGTTGTACCGTGTATGGTTTTGACTTTGAAATATGAATTTGGTTCAAAATCACAATGTTATGGTGTTTCCGCTATTTGGGTAATAATTCTGTACTACCACCAGAGTGCGCTATTTTAAATTCCAGCTTAATCCACTAGGGAATAGCTGTTTCAAAACTGACTCGTTTTTGACAAAGGAGAAACGTAGTTTCCTCAAAAATATCTTTAAAATAGGAATTTACACTATGGTTAAACAACACAACACATAACCGCCAAAACACATTTGCAAAGAAGAATATTCACAATGTTATGGTGTTTCCGCTATTTGGGTAATAATTCTGTACTACCACCAGAGTGCGCTATTTTAAATTCCAGCTTAATCCACTAGGGAATAGCTGTTTCAAAACTGACTCGTTTTTGACAAATAGTAGAGCGGATAACCATGAAATTGTGCACTTTTTGAAAGAAACATGAAACTTCTACCATAGTTAGTTTATACCATGAGGTTTATTTTCAGATGTGGAGGGAAGTCAGATTTGACCTCTGAGGCCCGGGAGAGGTCAAATCCAAGATGGCCGCCAATAATACTCAAAAATGCCTCACTTTGGAACCAAACACTGTAGAAAAACACTTAAGGTGTCATTTCCGACACATTTTAGGGTGCCCATTCTGTTGGTGATACCTTTGAGACCAATAGAATTCAAGAAAATGCATTTAGATCAATGTGGAGGTCAAATAATGCAAACATAGGGTGGTGAACGATGCAAAAAGGTAGTTTATTTTCAAAATAATAACAGTAATGATAAGGTTAATAATGATGTCAATAACAATAATAACAATGCCAATAACAACAGTCATTGAAATAATAAGTAATTTTTTAACTGATTTATTATTTAACTTTTTAATCATCATCAAGGGACGGAGAAGTGGTTAACAACACCACAGTCCTTTCATGTCAGGATCACATATTGGTAGTGATCAAAAATCTTAACAGTCCCCAGAACAAAAGCAGAGATCTGTACACTTAAGTGCAGCTTTGACACATGAGCACCGTCCAGTGCACCCTTTCTGACAGTTACAGCGGATCAGCTCATGGCAAGACTTTGCTGCTTCAGGGAGAGTTGTCCAGAGTGGCTGCCACCCAGTGGTTTCTTTTGTCCAGCCCCAATCAGATGGCTCTGGCATCTCTGGGTCCAGGACCAGTGACTGGTTCCAAACGTTAGCCTGAAAGCAAGTACGCTTGATGTGCTGTTTGAGGGCAGCCTGGGTTGGAGGGATGTTTTCTAAACTCCTGGACTTCTGGGAGAAAAGCTGTTTCCTGGCATCATTCACTTCCATGCACTCACTCGTTCGGTCATACATGAGCACCACAAATCTTTCCAGCAGTAACATGGAATCTTCACTGACCTCACTTGGCATGCACAGGAGTTCCTGGAAAGCATCACTGACCTCTGGGAAAGACTTCCATCTCTCCCAGGCAATCTTCTTTCCACGGCCAGCAAATGCAGACACGGTGTCACATCCAGTGAAAGCGTGAAAGACAGGGAGAGTCAGGCATTGGATAGGAGTCATTGTGGCAACCATTTCATGAATAGCGATAAACCGGAAACTCGACCCAACACCAAAGGAAACCCACAGTTCATCGGGAGCTATTTTGCTAAAACAAGCCACTGCCAACACCACCACATCTGTATCAACGGTACGTATGGTCACCTTCTTACAACCTTTATGCACAGCGTCTGCCACATGCAGAAGTAGCCGGGTGTCTGCCTCTTCTTGTGAACATGGGGCAAGGCAGGTCACACATGAATCGGCAGGAGAGCAGAGGACTCCAGTTCCATCTGTTGCATACAGTTCCTTGCCCTGTGCTACTGGCAGACTTACGGCTTCTCGGGCCAGGAAGGAAAATAACTCTGTTTTGTTTTCATCACATCGAAGGAAGTCTTTCCAGTTCTTGGGCATCACAGTAAGGGGAGCCACCCTTTTCCTCTTGCCATTTCCCCTCTTCTGTCTTGTTGAAGCTTTCAGGCTGGCAGATAGGTATACATCCCAGACAAGGTCAACACGGATGCTTACCTCTAGTTGAGCAGAGATGTATGGTATGAACACTGTTTCTCCATACTCTTGAAATGTTCTTGATAACTTTGGATTCAGCATTTGAACCACAGCTGCACCATCTAGAATTACTGCATCAGTCTTAGTAGGAACACTCTTGATTTCAAGCAGATTTGACTCCAGGCAGCGAAGCAGATCTGCTTTAACCCCGAACCGAAGTTTTCCTCCACTTGACAGAGCTGGAGGTGCTGCCTGGTTTTCGTGGGAAAAGAAGTGGTTGATGTCTCCATCTCGTGTTTGACATGAGATGTACAGCCTTGAAAAAAGACCACAGTCACTCTTCAGTGCAGCGAATTGTGCTTTCTCTTTTGATTTGACCTTCACAGGTGGTCTGCTGAATAGTGGCAACTTTTTTTTTGGAAGAGGGTGTGTAATAGGTGTTGTACACCTTTCCAGCCTTTGGGTCACAAACTCGGTGTACTGCTCCTCACCAATGGTATAAATCCTTCTTACAGTATCAGCAACTTGGGTATCAACGATGTCTCTTGTGTCAATGACTAAAAGATCTTGGCTGTGTTCTAGAAATGGATTCCCCATCTCTTCCAGCACCGTGACAAGTGCCTTAACCTCCTTCAGGAATGTGGCTTACACTCCAGGTTGCTGGTCATGGTGTCTAGAGTCACTGGGTCCATGCTGTTGGTGTGTTGCCTGTTCTTCAAACTCTTTAGTGATCCTGGCGATTTCTGGTCCTGCTACCATCCAGCGTCTGAGTGCTTCTGGATTGCCAGTCAGTCCGATAGCCCCACCAGAACCTTTGACCATGGCATTGTTCTGTTCATGGCACTGGTCAAGTGCCATGGCAGAGAACTGGTTGCTGGTTTTGTGCACCACGAAATGTCCAGACTTGAATTCTGCCAGGACATCTGGGTGTCTGTCCGCAAGAGTCATCATATCACGGATGTGTACGGGAAGCCATCTGCTGTAGTGTGTGTGATCCAGGGCGAACATCCAGGGCATGATCTGTGTTAGGGATTCCACGTACAGCTGGAAGTTGCCTTCACGAATGGACCTCATGTACCGCAAAACGAGAAGATGCAATGACAGGGTCTTATGCCAGTAGTCAAAGTGAACACTAGCCTTTGCTTGTTGTATGCACCACTCCTCAAAAGATAGACTGTCAGGTGGCATGGCATCTGTATCATCAGATATGCAATTTTCATTGTATGCTCATTGCAGTAGTGTATAGAGGCTTGCAGCTGTGACCTGGTGTGCATGGCGGGTCTTGGTGACATGTTTGGCATGTATGAAGGAATTTGCTGTTCCAGAACTTGCAATATCAGCCTGGACCAGAGCATTGGTCCAGCCACTGTCGTCTAGCCAGTCTCCCAGCAACTTCAACATAGCCATTTCGATGTGTAGACCACCAAACATGATCACAAAGTGATCTTCTCCATAAGTGTCTGGCCAGGTCCACTGTACTTGTTTAGCGAGAGCATACAGTGGTTGGTCAGCAGCAATGACAGGAATCTGACCAGGGTTCACATGTTGAATTGCTCTTTTTACGATTTCCATAGAGTGCCGAATCATTGCTACTGAATGTGCATTGTCAAGAAAGAGAGGTAATAATGCATTGATTGCTGCAGGAGGGATGACGGCATGGTGAACACAGGCATGGTAGGCAGACCACGATATCATGCCATCAATGGCTGACGTTTCAACAGCTGTCTTGACTTTTCTGAGCCATGCATATTCATCCTCTGTGGCGGCTGTAGAAACTAGGAGGGTGGAGGGTCTCACAGGACCTTGTACAGGTGGCACACTAAATTCCTTTTTGTGGAGGGAAGCTGGTGGCACGACTGTGTATGATGTTGGCAGAGGTTTCACTGACTTGGTGGAAGAGCCATCTTGACTAATCACTAGTACACCACGATCAGTTCCGCTTTGTGTGTGTGATGGATGCTGCATTAGTGAGATTCCAGTGCCGTGGAAGGAATCTTTGGCTGTTGCAGAACTTGGGTTATGGTCTATATTGTCCACAGCTCCTGTTGTGAACAGTCCATTACGCAACTTTGGTGGGCACACAACATCTTCCATCCTAAATTGCTGGCAGACACCATTGGCAATGTTTGATGTGACTTGCAGCAGCCTGTCATAGGAAACACACAATCCCAGGTTGAACAGTGTGTCAACTAACCCCCTACTTCGTGTAACTGCATGGATCTTGAGGGACAGATATAGAGGGAGTGGAGTTTCTCGGGTGTGCCTTGTACGTGCTGAGCTTGGTGAATCCATGTTCCGTGCCTGCTTCTTACTGTTAAAGACCATCAATTGGGAGATTGTTAGGGCAGGTTTTGTGGTGGTCTGATGCTTAATGTTTGTACCATCAAGTACCATGTTGACGAGAGCCAAGAGAGATGGTGGCACAGCCCTCTGCTGGCAGTTTTCTTGGAATGATCCGTCAAAAGAGAAAGACGAACCAAAGATTTCTTTGCGCACTACTTGTGCTGCTCGCATTAAGTGCATGGCATCACTGTCAGTTTGACAGGCTATCATGAGAGCTGGTCCAATGTCATTCTCAAAACTCAGAAGTGTGTCTCTTCCTTGTGAATGTGCCCTCAGATGTGGAAGCTCAGAAAGCAGTCGTTCTTTCAGTCTGGTGGTGTGAATCCGTTTATCTACAGTCAGACCAAGTTGTTCCAGCCTGGTCTTGTACAACTGAGCGATGTCAGTCAATTTCAAGACAGGGGAAGTGTTCTCATCACTGTTCTTGTCTTCCAGATATGCCACTAACTGTGCAAAGGCTATGCCATGTAGGCAAGTATCATCTCCATCATTGTGTTTAGATGCAGCCTGCCTGGCTTTGTTGTACAATGAAGACAGACAGCGATGATGGTACTTGGCCTCAATGGCAATCATGTCACCCTCTGCGAGCTTGGCCAACAGAGCAGTGTCCTCAAGCTCAAGGGCACACTTCCTCACATTTCTGTCAATGTTGTAGGTTGATGCATTATGCAAACCTGAGGAACCTGCAGCAGGCTCATTGCAAAAGAAGCAAGTATGTTCTGTGGACTGTGAATGGCTGTGGGCAGATCGCGTGTGTACAGATGAGGTACTTTGTTGTTGTGCTGTAGTTAATTTCCCCCGACTTAGCTCATCATATGCTTTTTTGTTGAATTTTAGCCGACATCTCTTGTGCCACTCTGCCTTGTGTCTCTTCAAAGTGGATTCTATGCCATCTCCATCATCTAATCGCTCCAGGTTGAGGTCCATTGGCATATGCTGAAGGGTATGGAACCGGAGAAGGTCTTCTGTGAGGGATACATAGCCACTACCAACAGACTGTTTATATTTGTTTCTGAGAGGACACTGTAAAGGTTCATCTGTTTTGACTTGACAGAGGACACAAATGTCCCAGTTAGTGCTGGGGGGTGGCTTGGATTGCTTGGATAACGAGGGCTGGGTAGGGACCATCAAGCTGTGACGCTTTGACATGGTGAGGGTTAAAATTCCAGCAAGACGTGGGAATCTGAAAAGATAACAATTTAACATTGTATTAAACACTGTTGTCATTGTGTCATTCGGTTTTTGTAGGGTTAGGTTAAACCAAATGACACTTAATGACAATGATATGACATATATGTGTCATATATATATGACATTGACATAATGTTTATGACATGTTCGTGACATGTCCGTGACTGTGTTTTGTTACTGTTATGACAGGTAAAATGTTGCCCAAATTTGACATAATAACCAAGTTGACATCTCTAGAAAATACTCTGTTCAATCATTAAACTACTCAGCTCAAACAGAAATGTTCCAGACTGTCTTCTACTTAAGCTAGGATAATTATTTTGATCACGCTAGCTAGCTAGCTAGCTAGCTAGCTAGCTAGCTAGGAGTTTTCCTTGCTAGCTAGCAAGGAAAACTCCTTCCTGGCTACAGTCAAATTCAATACATTCGCATTCAAAGGCATATATTAATATTAATATTGTTTTTAATAATATTGTTTGTTCATAGTCAATCTTTTTACCTGTTAGAAATGTCCGAAGTGTCAGAAGTGGCATTTCTGAATACTTCTCACCATGTTGTCTAGCAACAACCCCTCGAATAAGTAGGCTACTGAAGCTTTAGAGCAGGGGGTTTTCAACCAGTGGTCCGCGGTGGTATTGCAGGTAGTCTGTGGAAATGGTCTAGGGGGGTCAACTGCTGATAAATCTGTGCTGAGAATGCATACAAATATCCACACACCCCATGAAATAATAACTTATAACTAAATAATTCTGAGACTACAAAGAAATCAATTGAAGAATGTTCTTGGGTACATAAAAAATAAATATTTTGATATATTTTTACCTTGACTTTAACATAAATGCATTTTCTTGAATTATATTGGTCTCAAATGTATCACCAACAGAATGGGCACCCTAACATTTGTGGGAAATGACACCTTAAGTGTTTTTCTACAGTGTTCGGTTCCAAAGTGAGTCAGTTTTGAATATTATTGGTGGCCATCCCCGATTTGACCTCTCCCGGGCCTCAGAGGTCAAATCTGACTTCCCTCCACATCTAAAAATAAACCTCATGATATAAACTAACTATGGTAGAAGTTTCATGTTTCTTTCAAAAAGTGCACAATTTCCCTTGATTTGAGGGCTTAACCGCTGTACTAAAAGGAGAAACGTAGTTTCCTCAAAAATATCTTTAAAATAGGAATTTACACTATGGTTAAACAACACAACACATAACCGCCAATACACATTTGCAAAGAAGAATATTCACAAAACCGCCAATACACATTTGCCAGCAGAAGTACTTCCAATAGTTCTAACTCTAACAAGAAGTATGATGTTCTTTAGAAGATGGAATGCCCAGCCTCAGTGTGTTAAAGCAAACAGAGTACTTCAATTAGCATTTCATGAAATGGTGACTGCCGTGGCTCACCGTGAACATGAGGTCAAGACAAAATGGCAACTGGTTTTCCAACCTTTGACCTGAAGAACAAAGGGATTTGAGAAAACACCTGGAGTTGAAATTGGTGAGGTGATATTTTGTCTAGTAAATTCAACACACAACACTGTAGTTTAAAATAACATTTCCATTTAGTTTACAATGATAAATGGGCCTCATACCCTTACGTCATAGCCCTCTACCCATGTACGTAAATGTTTTGACTTTAAGAGCCAGTATGGTCATTTCTTCTGTTTAAACACGCTATTTATGGGACAAATAGGACGCTAAGCAAACACAATTAGAAGAATATCGTCTATCTAACGCACGAATGTCGCACTTCCTGCCGTAATCCACAACGCAATGTCTTGAAAAACAGAATGGTGTAACCACTGAGAGCTTCAAACTGCTCAGGCCTTTTCCTTGAAATAGGACTTTTTTAAAACAGCCTCACGCTGTTGTTACACAAAACACTCACTCCAATAACCTTAGCTTCAAACTTTGGCTGTGTCTTTCCCTCAAGCAGTCCCGACTGCTTAATGGCCTAAAACCATTCACGTAAAACGTAAAACGCCAAAAAAGACACATATAGTGATTGGCCTCTAGCCGACATGTACTAACAGACAAACGAATAGCATGCAGGGTTAAATAGAAAAAAAGAAATTGAACTCACCCTGCCTGTAACAAAGCAACGCCACGTGGTAGGCTACCAATATTTATCAATTTAGGCTTGTTTTAACTTAAATTGCACAGCTATTTTCAGGATCCGCTGGCCGCCGTCAAACACACAGAACTAACATTGTCCTACATTAACTATTGAAGAATTCGATATAACAGGTTTCTCCATACCTAGTTGATTTGAGCTCTCTGTGTGCTGAACGGATGCCAGCGGGTCCAGCAAGCAGCCTGCTGTAGTCTCTCCCGGTTTTGCGAGATCCTGGGCTAGCTCGCCAATTGTTAAATATGTTCTTTATTCTCGCGTCCAGGAGAGAAGCTTTAAAATGAGACTAAATGGAGTCTCTGAAAAGATTCAAATGGGATACTTTAATTAAAAAAGGCGCGGTAGTGTTACAGACAGAATATTGTTCCGTCAGACAAACAGCTGTGGTCCGGTTCTCCTGAGCAAGAAAGACAGCGGATCTCTCCCCCGGCGCTGCTATATATATCCTCTGCTGGCTCCTCCCCGCCAGCCGGCTCACCTCGTCTCCAATGTCCGTTATTGCATTTAAACAGAGGATAGGTTCTTTTCACATTCAATATATGCTTAACACGCCGTTTCTCCTCATATTCTCTTTCATCACTTTTCATTTAACACATTCTAAACGCTGTAATCAATACTCTAAACAATACTTCTCGGCTCGTTTGGTTTCCGGTCATTCCGGATGTTGTCACATGCTACTCTCGTCTGTAAACAATGTATTCAAATAAACTGTACCTTCATTTAATATTCAGCATGATAGTATCTCGACATCTATAGTTGTAGTGTTAAATCAGTAGGCTTCGGTTTGCACCACTCCATATCATTTCGCTACTAAATTCACCTCTTCAGGAAATCGTATATTAGCCACATGCTAAATGCTAACCGGAGATGAAGGATTTTCAGAATAAAAGCTTAACTGCTTGTGCACAAGAATTTCTGGTTTTTCAGTATAAAAGAGCATTAAAACTGACAGCATGTTTAAACTACATTTCCCCATTAAAACATTGATTTTAATTTCTAACATTAGCTAACATTCTGTAGCTAACGCCGGTCACTCACCAAGATAGCTGCCCAGTTCTCCACTGGTTCTCCACACACCACAGCTCAATTTATCTCCGATGGCCGTTATTTCCTCTAATCCTTGGCTGCTCCTGGTCTCTTGGATGCCTAGCAGGCTCATAATTATAAGGTTGTGGTCCGTCATATGCATTCGAATATTCATGTTCAACTTCTTCTGTGTCTTCTGTGTCGAAACTAGCATTGGGATCCATGTTTATTAATACGTTACACCGGCCGCTCTCCCCCTTGTGTCCCCCGTGTTACGTCACACGCGGGAGGTCACGTGCTGAGGCTTTTTTATGCGGAAGTGAAAATTTCTTACAAAAACGACGCCAGATGTCACTGTAGTGTATATTTCTGTATATTTTTTTTTTAAATCTAGTGTATTCATCATTTTCCTACACATTTATTCACAGGTGTCTTTAACCTGGAAGTTGCTCTTTAAGCTTTACACTTGTTGTTATGGAATTAATTTACGGATTGCATTATTACACACGTGTAACAGTTGGAAATATGCAGTGGGGTGTATTTCATTTCATTTTGTATAATCACACAAATTCTGTGTTTTATATTATCTAACTCTAATGTTCAATACCTGACTGACAAGGTCGGAGATCAGTGGGCGGAACCTCTGAAGTGTGGTCGCTGTGCTCAGGAGATTATTTTTGTGAGGACTTCCCCCCCATATATTGTGTCCCTCATGTGTCCTCTTCCATACATTTCATGTATACTTACTATTTATGAAGAGCACAAACTGCTTCCAAAAGTCTACACTTCACATAGAACTTACCGTCTCATTGCCGTTATCTGGATAAGAAGTTGTCACTTGGTTCATCATGGATGCCTATGACAGAGTACAGTTTTAAGAACAAGACGCTTGTGCCTGAGACATTGCATGTCTTTATGATCACATACGGACAACTCACCATCTCAGTGCCATTGTCCTGGTTAGAATCCATTGCTTCAGTGGAGTGACATTGCCTTGGGTGTTGCATGGGGTCCTTTAGGGAAACAGACAAGCACAGGGATGCAAACTTGAATGGGTGAAATAGATAACAGGGATCCTAGGCCAGGGATAATGAAAATATCAGGCTTGCTACTGCTTTAAGCATTATAGATTCAAGCCTTTTTTAATGCCACTCAGAATTAGATTTAATACCAATTTTATGAAAAACTAAAATCTAAAAAAGCAAGCAAGGACATCAATTACTTAGGGTTCAGGGGTAGGTAAAAAGTCAGCAGTATAAGCCACATATAAGTGGTATCATCTGAATACTGGGAACCTGAAGATTAATTATACCTAGGAAAGAAACAAAACACTACTAGCTAGCTAACAATTATCTTGCTACACAGTATGAGTCAAATAAATATACTCATAATAAAATATATTACTGTACATTTGCTCTTCTGTTGAACTCTGTCTGTCGTGGCAGACGACCCTCGGACTGAATCCATTTTTTATATGGTCCTCGTATCACTCGCGGTGCAGGCATGCTGTCAATATGGAAATTATGAGCGCACTCAGTGCACGGGTGATTGCTCTTACAGTACCGTACTAGCCAATCAGAGGGAGATTAGGGCGGGTCGCGGGAACATCTGAAAACAACCGTTATCTCTTCATCAAATGATCAAAGACAAAAATATATTATAACTCCGGTCAGGTAGAGACGAGTCAGCCTCGACAAAAATAAAATGTATGCCCTTGCTTATTTTGTGGAGGAGTACAACTACGAGGTCATGCCTACAAATTGCAACAAGTCCTCCAACTAATACGACCAAATAGGTCGATTGTTTTCCTTGTTTTCCGACCCATTAATACGACCCAGAGCAGCGTTTTCAATCAACACGTTTTAAATCAACGGGAGGCGGCGTAATGACGTACAACGTCCTCGACAACTTCTGTTAACAACCATCGTTTTTCAGACACGTACACTCTTCAAAAATCACGGCTGTCTGTCGTAGAACAAAACGTGATCCGTCTCTTAAATTTGTGTCGACCACAGACCTTATTTCAAGCTATTTTCCCAAATCCTATGGAGAAATCTCATTGGTTCTGAGGCGAGGGAACCGGAAGTGGTAAAATGCTAACTCACCGGGGTTTTGGACTCGTTACTGCATCACTGACAACATCCATTTATTTCCCAGACAAGCTAATAAACGTGAGTAGTCAGATATCAAAAATATATTCATTTTGGGATATGTATTATGTTGTTTTATTTTGTCGTCTAGTATAGTGACAAAGATTACTATGTTTACCTAGGAATAATGATAGCAAAGCTAAATTAGCCAAAAGTAGAATCAGCTAACGTTAACGTGAGCATGGAAGTTATGTGATCCATCGGTTCATGCGGTTGATCCAAATGTTATCACACGTCACATTCTTTATAACTATATTAAATACTATTTATCTATTAAGTGAAGAGTGACCAGGGGTGTAATACTGCCGGAACACCGCTCCGGCACCTAAAACGGGGATGGTTGTTAGCATCTGGTGCTAGCTAGCTATGATAACGGATAGGCTAAGAGGCTAATGTACCTAATGTAATGTTTACACAGTTAACTTTAGTCTAAGTTATCTCAGTGGGTCTGAAACAGTTTGATCACCATATATGGAAATACATATTTCCAAGGCACACTTTTATATTATTGTAATGTTCCACAATAGGAGTCGGAAATTCAAGTTCTTAGGTTCAATAGTTCCTTTGGTAGCATACAAATACAGGTTCATAGGTCACAGGTTGCAGGTCGCAGGTTCAACGTCACACAGCACCCTACAAAAAAATGAATGAATCTAAAACATCGATGAAATCATTACAATTCATACTATTGGACATACAACAAATGCATAAAAAAAAAAAACAGTAAATAGTTAAATATGCACAAAGATACATTTAAAAAAAAAGTATTATTCTTATCTTTTTTTTTTATTATTGAAATGTATACAGTTAAGTTTCATATGGGTGTTGACAGATGTATCCATAGATTTAGTTAATTTTGCCCTCAAAGTGCACAAGATGGATGCATTTAACTTCCCGGGGGCCTCCGGACCCCCCTAGAGGACATGAGGTCCACCCCCACTTAAAACATATTCACATGGATAGGATACTAAATAAATGTGCACACGTTTTATATAGTAACCTTTGTACCTCCGCAGGAGGGAGTTAGTTTATAAAGGTCCTTCACTGATCACTTAACTATCACGCAGCTGTGTGCAGCATTTACTGTAAGAATCACACATTTATTCAATAATGCAGACTTAATAAATGACCATTCTTTGCTGATTCTGGCTGGAGTGTTAATTGACAGTAGTTACATAAGCTTCAAAACGAGCCACAACTGCGCGTGCACACATGCAGAACTTATAGAATTAGCAATACACCCCTGGTAATGATGATTTTAGTATTATTTTCTGTGATGATGGAGCATCAACTTTTGGATCAACCAGATATTGACAGATTAGGGTTGTCCATAACAGTCACTTTAAACATGTGACTGACTCTGTATAACATTGTTTTCCTTACTCTTGTGATTTTTGTTCATCCTATCTAAAAGATAAAAAAAACATGAGTTCATTGTTTTAACAAGATTTTTCACGATATAATAAAATACATGAATCCTGTAAACATTTGTAGTATAGTATTCTTATTTTTGGTATTCCCTGACATTATCTGTGTTTCTGTTACAGATGCCTACTCAAAAAGTGTGCCAGACATGCAGGGAAAGCATAGGAGTAGCAAGTAAAAAATGCAAACAATGTGGTGCCATCCAACCCTACAAAGAGAAACTCTCCAAGCAAAAAGAAAAGGTTGCACAGGAGTGGAAGGCCACGCAAAAGAAAAACCACAGTGTCAACAAAGTGTATGACTCGACACATTTACTGGTAAGCTTTTTTCTCTTGCAGATGTCAGTTATCATAAAAAAGTGTGTAAATAATCCCTGATCTTAATCTTTTTATACAAATTACTTAATTGATTTATACTTTCCAACAGTCACCCTCATTTACTTTTTAAAAATAATCCTAATTTCTTAATTAAGTTTATGTGAGAAGTACAGACTAGTGCACGATTACTGCACTTTAGGCTTGGGCGGTATTACGGTATACCAGGGTATTTCGAAATACCGTCGGTATGATTTTCAATACCGTGACGTCACAGACTGTGCGCCAAATCACAGATGCGTTTCATTCTATTACACTGACACGGAGTTTTGACAGGGACGACATTGATTGTAATGCACAGCACGCGCCAGCAGAGGGCAGGGGAGGGCAGTCCGTCTTTCCCGCTCTCAGAGCTCAGCACAGAGCTGAGCTGAGCAAGATGGCGGCAGCATTTGCCGGCCCCGAACTCGGACAACTAGTAAAAAAGAAAACTGCCTCTGCGCCTGTTTGGGACTATTTTGGGTTTACTCGTCGCCAGTGACTTCATCCAGCACAACGAAAGACAGAGGCACTTCTTTGGGAATGTTTAAGACGGGGTGAGTGAGTGTTGACATTTTTTAATCCTATGCAACTGGTTGATGGTTTTGTAGTCGAGGTCGGACGGTTTTAAAAACGAAAGCATTTACGTGCTAAACATTCACGCGAGTAATCCAATGAATCAAATGGAAATAAGGTTTTTAACACATGCACGGAATAATATTGCCAAACTAGTTAGTGAATATAGCAAACTTTATTCAATAAGTCAAGTATTTACTCCCGGAAAATGTTTATGTATGATGATATATTGTTAACTTAGCTCACTATGGAAACAACGTCGGACATCTACAAACGCGTCCTGTATCCGATCTCAAAATGTGCCATTTGCACAATGTGTCATGTATGCAGCCCTTGTTTTGCACTTGCGCGCACGTCGCGGCACTTTGCGAGCGTCTACCGGCTCGGGCTGCATTTTACACCGAACATATAATATACCGTTCGAAACATCTATTTGCCGCAGAACGCCACCTCACTCAAGTCGACCCAAGTCATACCGTCAGTGGCGGCTGGTGGAAAATATTTTTGGTGGGGCTGTTGATATAGTGAGTAAAAACAATTTGGGGGGGAGAAATTACCCCTTAAATTGGGACTGATACCGTCATATACCGTATACCACGGTATGATGTCAGCAAGGTATGACGGTATGAAAAAAATTATACCGCCCATGCCTAATGCACTTCATGTAATGTGTTAAGCAAAATTGTTGTCACCGTTGTATTTAAATCTGTAAAGGCATAACACATTTTTTCGAACTGATGTTAGATAGTGTTTGTACTTGCAAGCACCCAGTTTTAGTAAAACATTATTTCTTAACCAGAAGTAACATAGTTCAGGCCAGTGGTAATTCCTAGAATCAGAGCTTCAATGTACATGTTTTTCTAATTATATCTTACAAAAAAACCTGCATTTTGGTGTTTTATATTTTATTTTGGAACTTCATAGTATGGAAAACACATAATTATGTGACTATGGTTTCCAAAAGTAAAATAAATGAAATATCATATACATTTTTGAATAAATGGTAAAACCAAGAATGTCACAGAATCAAAACCAGCCCATATTAATATAGTGCTTGAAAGACAATCAAGACCTGGAAAGAGTTAGTATTAATAAAGAGGCCCTTAAAAGCACTTTCATTAAGCTTACCAGAGTCTCTGACTTTGAGCCGTGTTCGAACAGTCATTTCAAAATTCCCCTGTAACACCAGCTTTACATCTGAAGTGCTGTTAATGCGGAACTTTGAACCTGAAATTATATAGGTTATAGCTTGCTGACATGTTTCAAAGCTAAATGTAGCTTATTCAGATATCTGAATGTGAGAGTTAAATGGACCCATATTAGGGATGCCAGAAACTGACCATGATCAAAATCGGACAGCCCTGGCGAATATTAATCGATTATTCGCCGCCGAATTGAAACTAAGCCAGGAAAAAAAAGAAAAACATAAATAATAATAAAAATATATATAAATAAAATCGAATTTTAAAAATAATTTTCGATTATGGAGACTATAAAGAATATTCGAAAAATAGAATAATCGCTGGCATCCCTAACCCATATAAAAAGAACTATGCCCATGTAAAAAAAACTCAAAGTGAACCCGAGCTCGATAAACTTCTTTTTTTTTTACAGTTCTTTTTTAGGGGCTCCCCTAAAAGGGGTCTAAAATCACACCTGGTTAATTGTGGGGTGCCTTCCTCAATGTGCACACGTATCACATCAGTGCATTTTTCACTTATGCAAAATAAATGGAGTTATAATGGCTTTAGGTGTGTGATGATGTTTAGAGCTGTTGTGTACATAATATTTCTTGTTTTTTTGTGTCCATTGTGTTCCAGCTCCACAAATGGAAAATGTTAGATCGGCGTCCCATCCTCCTTCTTGCCAAGAGAGGCACAAATGGTTTTGCGGCCGATTGCATCTGTCCATGGCAAATCGAGACAGAAGATGGTAACAATGCACTTGTTACCATAAAGAGGATTTACGAAAGCCTTATTAATGGTAAAGTATACAAATCTGCATGCTATATTTCAGCAATGTATCTGTTAACATTTTTTGTAAATTAGTTGCTCAGTTATCTGGTTTTAAATGTAAAAAAATGTGAATCACTGTTTACCAAGTAGTAAAAATATGTCGTTATGTCTTGTTTTGTCAGTTAAAGGGCCCATGTCATGCTTTTCTGGTTATTACCCGTCCCCTTGTGTGTTATGAAGCTTTTCCTGCATGTAAACGGTCTGCAGAGTCACAAACCCTCAAAGTACACCCTGTAGCGAGTAAAACTCTAACACAGAAAATACCTGTCTATGCTGCTCTTTTTCCCAAAAAATTCTTCCTGAGTATAGTGACGTAACGGACATAGTGACGTACCGGCTCACACACACTCACTCAGCCTTATCTTTTCTCAGCCGAGGCTCCGTGGATCTCCTCACGCACACACGCACTCACACTCACAGCCTGGATGTGAGTGTGTGTGTGTGTGTGTGCGCTCAGGCTGAGTTCCTCGCTGTCTCGCAGACCCCACGCAGCAACCAGGAAACAACACCAGTAATCCAGCTCACACTGTCTGCTCCTCGAGCCTCAAAGGGCGGAGCAGCGAGCCCCCCAACGTCCCGCCAACACGGCACCCAGACCCCACGCAGCATTCTCATCTGTTTGTCCTTACTGGTGTCATTTCCTGGTTGCTAACAAACGCCATTGTAACACAGAATCACTGATGTTCCGCTGTTTCATTTTTAGCTGTAATTACTCAGATTATAAATGTATATGGCGGATTATACTTGGTCATTTATTCACCATGCGTCTACTTTTTTTTTCTTCTCAGTAGTGACTTTGGCAGTTGAACCTGAGGGCCCTTGTACCACACAGGCAGAAATGGCCGCAGACCCAGGATCAGACTTGTCTGTACCTCTTACCACCGAGACTGACACTGAGTTCACTCTCTTCCTCACTCCTTTGTCCTCCGGCCTGACTCCTGCTCTCTCCTCCGGGCTGACTCCTGCTCTCTCCTCCGGGCTGACTCCTGCTCTCTCCTCCGGCCTGACTCCTGCTCTCTCCTCCGGCCTGACTCCTGCTCTCTCCTCCGGGCTGACTCCTGCTCTCTCCTCCGGGCTGACTCCTGCTCTCTCCTCAGTGTCTTCCTTACAGAAAAGAAGACCAACGAGGAATAAAGTGGCAATTAATGGTATGTGCGGGTTAATTAGTAATTATCTTATTTACATCGACTGAAACTGTGTTTGATTTTGCACATTGAATTAGTTAAAGAGAGAGAAAACAATCATCGGTACAATTAGAATACACCACCTTTTGTTTTGTTTAAGACTTTGCAGTATCAAAAGTCTCAGTGCCATTTTGAACAGTTTAATTGAGCACAATGTGATGTTAGGCAATGTTTAGGAGGTTATTGCTGAACTTCAACTTATTACCATCTTTTAATTCCTTGCAGAATGTCCCATTCATCAAGGGTCAGACACTTTCCCCTACAAAAAACTACTGAGGGAACGAATCAGGGAGGTTTGTTTAGAAAATATTTTTAAATAAATAAACAATGACAATAATGTTTCCGTGGAACCAAGTCTTATCTTATTGGATTTTTGTATACTTTGTTTAAAAGGAGTGTTTCAGTCTTAAGCATGACTGCTAATGTAAATATTGAAATTACAGTAACAATAATTTATTATTAATTTAAGGTTGAGGTACTTGTGTAATGCTTCATGTCGCATTAATGCATCATGTCCAGCCATTTATTTGTATATTACATTTTTTCTTGTAATCCTTTGTAGGTGAATTCCTATTCTTGGCAGTACAAATATTTTTTTAAATAATAATAGTATTCCAAAATATTAAACTGATGGGGAAAATGCTATTGACTATGTTACAGTCCTTCATATGTTTGAGTTAATCGTACCTACTATTATTTCAAATTATCATTTGATTTCACTGGACTTTTTGTATTTACATGTATGACATTTGAAAAAAATGAAGTTTACCTAAAATCTGTGTTTCTTTACTCAGGGCCATACCGAGGTGTTGGTGCAGTGGCAGTCTTGCTCTGGATGGTATGTATCTAATCTGAAGTTTCCTTCAGTGTAGCTGATGGGTCTGGCAGAACAGGGGCCACAAAGTAGTCTTACCAACCAACTTCATCAACCCTGAAATCACTAACTTAAACATTTTGGGTTCCTCAGCAGTAAATTGAATTTAGTTGATCACATGGGGGTGGGGAGCCATGTCATCAATGGCTCTATCAGACGTTTGCGCCATAAAGTAAGACATCCAAGTTCTCTGCCCTTCGTCATTCAGACATCGCGCCCTAGAAACGGTGTCTGATTGTAACACATAAGCAGGGAAGTAGCCTACATTGAAATAGAAATTAAAATATACAATAGAGTTTATCATTGATCAATATCACTAAAGGTTAAATGATTGATATGTGAGGCTGGATGTTATTTGATCTCTTTTGTAATTACTGACTTGTTACATTTGTTCTTAACAATTATACTATAAGTATAGTTAGTAGTAATAAGTAGTATTATTTCTGTGTGCAGTCTTGCAGGCAGTTGTCTAAGTTTAGTGCTGTATGTTTGGGCATTGATAAGACAGCAAATTCAAAGAATTGGTCAAATGAAACATTGACTTTGAAATAAAAAATGTACCTTGTATTATATATGATGTACGTGTTATATATAAATATATACATTATACTGCACTTTCATCATGATATTTTTGAGTGACTTAGTATATCTTCTCATTGGAAATAGCATTGTCAACATACTGTAGAACTACATATTCCAAAAAGTAATACTTTTTGCTGTATCAGTATTGTCATACTGATATTCTGTACAAACTGTGAAGTCCACTGAGACAAATGTAACATTTGTGATATTGGGCTATATAAATAAACATTGATTGATTGATTGACTGTTTCTGTTTTACAGTGGGGCGAAGTGGAAAAATCCCTGGGAGCCAAAGGAAAACTTTTCCAGTTAAATATGGCTGACTTTTTTTTTTCTACTTTGGAGTAATAAAATACATATAAAAAAAACATCTATGTAAGTGTTGTGCCTATTTGTGTTCTTATGTTATCAGTGAGCTGAAGCCAAGACAAATACAAATATGTTTTAAGTGTATCCATACAAACTCATTCTCTAAAACTGTCATGATTCGTCTGTTGTGAATGACACCCATGAGGAAAAAGGTCCTATACATTATATCACATCGGCAGGGCTGTGATGGGATGAGGCCCTCGCGAGCGTCGACGGGGGGGGTGGTGTGTAAACCCTGGACACACCAAGCCGATTACAGCTAGTGGAGCCTCGCAGCAGAAACTGTGGCGCGCTCAATTGCGCCGCATTTGCGCATCAGATGAGGCTCCCTCCACAAGATGAGGGTGAGAGGCAGACGCAGTCTGTGTGATCGGCGTGTATGGAGGGGCGGGCCTGCACATCGGCATATCACAGACTGGTGCATACATTGTACAGGCGGCAATTTGAAATGGAACGCAGCCCACACAAGGCAGACAAACCCAAACACTTTTGGAACACGCCACCTCCAGACACATTAACATGCACTCCCCTAACTTTCCCCTAATCCGACATTGTATTTCATTCCATAACATATAAATATACTGTTCACCCATGTGAAACACACACACTGAAACCAAAATAATTTACAAACATGTAAAAATCTTTCATATGCGATGGAAACTTCTGAAGCAATGGAAACAGGAGTCAGAGAGACACGAGGAGAGCAGGAACTTTGATGGCAAACTGATGGTTTATTCACAAGACATGTTGTGTGCCACGAATTCACACAAAAGATGCCAAACCAATTCTGAAGATCTCTACCCCAGATCCATATTTAGCTAGTTCTGAGAGAAGAATCAACATTGTGCATAACAAGATAAAACCAACACCTCTATCAGCTGACGCCAATAGGCAGGAACAGGGAGACAAAACACTGAGAGCACAGTAGCCAAGGCTACAGGTGCCTGTGCTCAGTCAGGACAAGACCTGGGGGGTATACCACGAAACTGGTTCAACCTAACCTGGATATGTTTGAGTTAGCCGGTTGGCCTAATCCAAAACATACGCCCTCTCGCTAAACGGCACTACAACACGGGTTATCAAGTGGATCGCTCAAGCCAGCCGTGTCCTATCTAGTTAGGTGCGCGTTCACATAAAAGGGGTAGTATTTGGAGCATTCGACCAATCACAAACATGGAGAAGCGTACTGACAGCGCAGCGCGTATACTTCCTGAATGAAAAGTCAACTATATAATTAGACAAATATGAAGACTTTAAACATCCATGACTCAAACACTTTATCCAGGATAAAAGCCACATAGCTGCACCTGCAAGGTGAACACAGCTGGTAAAAGAAAAAGTGTTTGAATGCGTACATTAACAGGTTTATGATATGCCATTGTGCTAAGACACAATCTGACTTTAATTACATTTGACTCGAGTGTTTCGTAATGTGTTGCTTAAAATAATACTTCTGCATACAGTATGTGACACTGTAAGTGTTGCACGGCCAGATACGGCTCAGCTGACTCAGATAAGGAAATATATGATACATTATGATGTGATGCCGCGGACTGTACTGTTACTTTGATCCAGTTACTTATGTTGTGGCAGATACTTAATTTAGCTTTCTTAACGCTAATGTTATAATTGTCAGATTGCTCTGAAGATGGGAGGTGATATTCTATTAATGTTCACATTCACACGTGAACACGTTTGGTTCTATGCAAACTCAGTAATATCCATTGTGATACAGTTATAAGGCCTTCACAAGAGACTGTCAGTGGAGATTAAAGGGGATCAGGAGCTCACGTCTTCTCAGAGTCCTTGGTATCTGGCTTGATGATTGTCTCACATTTCTAAACTTCATGTCAATAACCTGCTTAAAAAGCTGAGGGTTAGGCTAGGTTTCTTCTACAGGAACAAGTCCTGTTTCTCTGCTTGAGGCCAGGAAAAGGCTAGTCACTGTGACCTTTTGACCTGTGCTGGACTATGGTGATTTGATCTATATGAATGCACCTGCCAATTGCCTGGTCAAGTTAGATGCTGCGTATCACAGTGCACTGAGATTTGTGACAAACTGTAAAGCATTAACCCATCACTGTACCCTGTATGCAAGGGCTGGTTTGCTTTCACTAACTGTACGGAGGCTCAGTCACTGGTACATTTTTATATACAAAGCCATGTTAGGGAAACTTTCATCTTATATCTGCTCCCTGATCTCACGGAAAATTGTAAGTGGCTACTGCCTGAGATCGAATGCTGTGGTTTTATTAAATGTGCCAACTGCTAGGACTGTCTTAGGGAAGACAGCTTTTAGATGCGCAGCTCCTCTGTCTTGGAATAGTCTGCAAATTAAATGGAAACTGAGCAAGCTGGTGCCACTAAATGTTTTTAAAGCTCGGTTGGATGCTACTCAATCGGAAGCTATTGGTACCTGTTTATGTGGATAGTTATGTAAATGATGCTGTATGATGTCCTTTTGTTGTTCTGTTTATGTTTTTATGTTTCATGTGGAACCTACTTGAGCAGGTCTCCCTTGAAAAAGAGATCAATGATCTCAATGGGATACACCTGTATAAATAAAGGTTTGAAATTAAATGAAATGAGAGTCATCATCATCATGTTCTCTCTGCTGCTGCTGCTGCTGCTGCTGCTGCTGCTGCTGCTGCCGGCAGCTGGAAGTGAGTCAACACTTATTATACTGCTGTTTAACAGGATAATCTGTCATATAACTTTTTTTTGTATTTGTACAGGTGTGAAGTGTGAACAGTTGACACAGCCAGCCTCTGTGACTGTGCAGCCAGGTCAACGTCTGACCATCACCTGTCAGGTCTCTTATTCTGTTAGTTAATAATAATAATACAATTCAATAACGCGCTTTAACCACTAGGTGCCCGTCTATCAGCTGTGCACCGTTATGGTGTAAATACTGCCTATCTACCAATTGGATCAAATATAAAAGTCAGCCGAATTACTGTTGATATTGCAAGGAGACATATTGTGTGAAAATAAATCTAAGATGTTGTTAAATGGCTGATATATTTGTGATCCACGTCACGTTTTCAGTTTTGGCGGCAGTTCTTCCTGTTTGTATAGAAGTCTTCTCATCAGGGCTCTATAAATAGATAACTACGGCAGATATGTAATATGTAATGCAGCCGAACCATGTATTACAATGCCGTTATGTGATTAGCTCCAAAGAGAAAAGCAAGCAAACTCGGAATAAAGTATTATTTTTTTTTTTTTAAATGTTTTCGGATTTCACATCGCATAAACACCATTTCCCAACGTGCATTGCGGCTAAACCATGAATCACCGAGCTGAGGATCTTGGTTATGGCTAGAAAGGATCCGTCTTGTGTAAAACTCTCGCGAGAGTTCGGCTGAATGTCACGTGGCTGAATGTTTACGTTTGGCAGGCAGCCTTTCAGTTAGGATCGTTAACATCAGTTGGCCACAGCAAATGATGGTGAGAAGCTAAACTATCTATTAATTATGTCAATGACAGGGAGTGTGATTGTTGAAAAGCGGTCTTGCTGGTGTTCAAAGAAGAATGACAACACTGTAGATCACCAACACTATGGTTTATTTTTTATTCACAGGCAAGTCAACGTTGTCGCAGTAAAAGTCCCAAGATAGCTCCTGGTGCAATAAAATGTTCCCTTGCAGTGTTTTACTATTATGTCTGATGTTTCTCTATTAATATTGCTGCTGCATTAATGTGTATGTTGCATCATGTTACTGCTGTAGATGTGTTTCCGAGCCGCTCCGATTACAACGAGAGTTACAATGAGAACGTGACGTCATATTTACAATAGAAGGATCCTTTCTAGCCATAACCGAGGATCTTGCCTACGTCTGTTTCCGGTATTGTTTTTGACGGATGTATTTTGTTATACACACATTCCTTCACATTTAAATTAAAATGTACATTAAAATATTTCGTGAGGCTTTCTGTTTTAAAATATAACTACGGTTCGAGTTGAAGAGTTTATAAATTAACATGAACCGAAGCTGTTGCCTGGTAACGCAATCGTGCAACGTCACGTCCGTTAATTCCACATCCACACACATCGATTTAATAAATGAATGTAGCCTTTGTATCTGCTAAAAGAGGTGCCGACCAGCTGGGGCAACAGAAAATTGGCGAAATTGAGTGTGACTATTACAAATGAAATCATTATTATATTAATATTGATAATAATAACAACCGACCGTCGGGGTAGCATTTGCTTGGCATTTCCGGGTATATCTCCACTGGTTGGGCCACGTTAACAATACTGTGTAATTGTCACGTTTGAAGGGACGAAATCGTGACAGCTTCACGTCTCCCATCATGGTAAATCGTCACATGTTCACGTCTTGCCGTGATACCGGGTTGTGCTGACCATCTCCATGCCTTTATGACAACAGTGTACCAATCTTCTGATGGCTACTTCCAGCAGGATAACTCACCGTGTCACAAAGCTCAAATATTCTCCAACTGGTTTCTTGAACATGACAATGAATTTTACTCAAATGTCACAGTCCACAGTCATCAGATCCAAATCCTACAGTGCACCATTGGGATGTGGTGAACCAGAGATTTGCGTCATGGATGTGCAGCCGACAAATCTGCAGCAACTGCGTGATGCGATCAGGTCAATATTGAGCAAAATCTCTGAGGAATGCTTCCAGTACCTTGTTTAATCTATGCCATGAAGACTTAACGCAGTTCTGAAAGCAGATGGGGGTCCAACCCATCCTAGCAAGGTGTACCTAATTAAGTGGCTCGTGAGTGTATTACTTAGCTCAATTTGTATTGTTAGTGTGTGTCTGTAGGAGTAAAGTCTAGACACATTCTTTGGATGTAAGCATTGGCTAATTAAACAGATCATGATTAAATGACATGATGATAATAAGGGTGATCACCAAAACCTTATACCAGGGGTGGGGAACCTCTGGCCCTCGAGGTAACTCGGATCTGAAGGTGACTGATAACTGCTAATGGCATTTAGTTGAATACCAGACATAGTAAATGCAAAGCAGGATCATATAAAAAAAAAGTTAATAAACAAGCCATTCAATCGTAATACTCGTTTTAATACGTTGATATGCATACAACACAATAGACTTGTTAAGTCCTCTTCGTTGTCCTGTTTGTTGTCCTCATCACCGTCCTGTTAGTTTTCCTCATCACCGTCCTCATCACCGTCTTGTTCGTTGTCCTCATCACCGTCCTCATCACCGTCTTGTTCGTTGTCCTCATCACCGTACTCATCACCGTCTTGTTCGTTGTCCTCATCACCGTCCTCATCACCGTCCTGTTCGTCGTCCTCATTACCGTCTTCAATGTCTTCCTCCATCATGAGAAAAGACGAGTCCAAGCCAATACAGCTGTAGGTGCTGGTGACTCTGCTCAGTTTCTGCTCCAGAAGATATTGATGGTGTAAAATACAGCAGTGCAGTCCCCTGTATCCCTCTTCTGTTATATCGCTTGGAGAAACTAAAATAAAAAGACAAAATGACAGTCTATGTAAGGCAACTTTTAATTAGCATTGATGTTGGTTCCATATAAGCAATTTGAATGTTTAACTCCGAGGCTGTATATTAGCTAAAAAGATTTGTGATTCAGAAAAAATGCAATCATTACAGATACTATTCAGTGATAGACATTTGACACTGGGAGGGGGGCAGTGGCAAATGTTATAAATCGGTATTTGTGGAACATACTTTGGTTCCTGATGTCGTCTTTTGTCTGATGAAGGAGGCGGTCCAGTTTGTCCAGTGCCTGCCTCAGATTTTGACAATGCTGGGTCATCTCCTTCACAATGATGACTTTCTCCTCTTCCATACGCCTGACCAGCATAACCTGGTCAAAAAGTCGCCTCTTTGTGCGCAGGTTCACCACTATAATGGAAAAAACACAGAATATAACAACCACAATGGTAAGGCTAATAAAACAAATAATATCAGTTTGTATTCAATCTTTTTAAATTAAATTGACCAAAACCTTAAAATCTGGTAAAAAAAATTCAACCTCGCCGCTTGCTGAATTTTTTCAATTCTGTCTATGTTGGCAGAATTACATTCAGTATGTTTTGAGATTCAACATTAGTATGCAGTTCAGGGTGGTCAGGAAGGGTTTTACTGTTTCCATAGATATGCCTGTCCCAGTGAGACTAGACTATTAAGACTTGATAGGGCAACATCATACAGACCTTTCAATATAATGATTTTAAAATGATTTGTTGTGATCATGATGATTTGTGACACCTATGTTCATAGCTCTGTGTTACATTGGTGATTGTATTCTAGTACTTCAACTGAATTTATGGAATATCTAGGGCAAACAAAAACAAGTTGTTTCTTACCATCTCCTTGCGCCTCCCAGGGCAGAATGACATCCTCAGACAGACCGCATGCTGCTTCTGTGTCAATTTTCTCTGAACAGGCATCAATGGTGTTGTACAGCAGTATCCTCTCTCTGAGTTTCTTCTTGAGCTCTGTCAGTCTTCTCCGTTTGCGTTGCCTTGTTTGGTTGCTGTCTGTAAAGTAAAACAAAATACAAATAAACTAATATTAATAATACAAACAACAACAACAAGAAACAAATATTGTTTCTAGATAACGTAATAATAAATACCATTTTGTCGATAGAGGTCGTGTTTCTTTCTTCGGAGGGAATAAATCATTTCATCTATTTCTCTCTGGAGCTCCTCTTGGCTACTCTGGGCTCCATGTTTCTCTTGAAAACAGAAACAACAAGGTGTAATCATAAAACATGAAGCCAAATGTTTGGAAATATGGAACCAAATCTATACCACAGTGATCATATAACATACCAGTGGCTGCCCATTGCTTGACCTCCAACACCCACTGCTCCGTGTCCTCCAGGGAGATGTTCAGCTCTTGCTTGAGACTCTCAAGATTGTCCACTTCAGTTTGTGCTCTCTGTGTAGTCTGGTTAGAATGTTTAAAAGGAAAAAGTGAATATGCGTTCCAGTTGGTTGAGAAGGTTGTTTTTTACTGAATTCCTTTATGCACATTAACTGACCAGACAACAACATGAAATGCTAAACACCTTCTCTTCAAGGTTGGCAAGTATCACCTTAGTGTCCCTTTTTTTTCAAGATCAAGCAGGATTAACATTATTATTATTATTATTATTATTATTATCCAGAAATTCAGATGAATCAACCTATAGTGCTTTATTAAAAACAAACAGAACAGAGACTCTCTTGGCAGAACAGTGTGCCATGGCAGCGCCATCATAATGAAATGATTGCAGAATACATTCAATTCAACAACATGTAGCTAAGGATGGTGTTAAATTACTACAACAACAAACTCGGATAGTCTTAATATACATTTTGAAATGCAGCATGGACGTCTTACTTTGACAAATCTCTTTGAGAGTGTCTTGTGGAGATTCTCCACCTTCCTGTGGTTCCATCCCATAGCCAGCACGGTTATCATATCTGCTCTAGCTGTAAACACAAAAACATGAAAATTCATATGAGCTTTACAATGTGGCACTACTTAAAACTATTTGTTTTCCTCTACCAACCTGATTTGGTCATGTATTTTGTTGTCAGAGCTGCCCTTGAGAGGAAGCTGTTAACCTGTTCCACTTCCTCGCCGACAGTATTTCCAGCACCTTCCTGGCTTCTGTCACCCCACTTCACCTGCTCAGAATCATAAACAATGAGATCTAGCTATTTAGTTCAATATTATAATTTCTTGTACTGTACATCTTTAGTTATCATCAGTGTCAGGAGCAATTTCAGAAAGTTAAAATGTTCTGATATTGAATTATGCTTTGAACTACAATGTCACAACTGCAGTTATTTGAAGCTCTATTCATTCATTATTTCTACAGTGCGGATATATTTACTAAAATAAACATAATGGGTTTTGGAAGCCTATCCTTGTGACAGTCTGTTTTGTAACTATTACAATTATTCCACAGGCTTGAATAGAATATACTACATGATATTCTTATGTGCACTACAATTTCTAAAACATTTGAATCTAGTGAAACAAATGTTTAACTTGCATACTGTACCTCGCATTTGCCTGTGTGGGCCTTGGCGTGCATTACAGAGAGAAAAGGTTTCATCTCTGTAAGTGGTTGGAGCTCAGGCAACTTTGCTGCCATCTTCTCCAAATAAGGCCAGTACCTGTAATGACAAAATCAATTAGCTTTTCCAGTTGCATGATGGCATAATAGTAAAAAGATAAACCAGGTCCTTAAAATTACCAGTACAATCCTTGTAACCAACATCAGCATTTATCCAAATGAATGCTTTTTTTGCTTTACATCTACTGGATGTGCAAGAATTAAATAGATAACACGTTTCCCACAAACACTTCCAATTTTGCAATAGTTATAACTACCTGCAGGCAACATCCATACAAAAGAATGTTGCATTCGCAACTTCAGCCAGCTCCTTCTGCAGGAACATTGGGTAGGCATATATTTCACCACGGTAGTGATTTAGGCCTTGTAGTAAGATGCCATGTCTGCACACAGCTATTTGCAGTCCTTCCTCATCCACCTTGGCCCTGGACTTGTGTGAGGTTTCTCTGCAAGCTGTGAATGTTGCCGGTCCACAAACATCACGACCACTTTTCTGAAATAGACACAATCTGTTACATTTAACCCTGTGCTAAGAAAAATAAATAAAGGGTTAGGTGATTGAATAGATTCTTACAATCGTCATCTGGCTCCTGATTTTGTCGACAAAGGCAGACACTTTACTGTCCTGGGCAATGAACAGTCCATCAAATAGAGACGGTTCATCTGTCCTGCGAAATTCGAGAAAGACATTGTAAGCAACATTATCATACATACATAAGTTTGATTGTGTCCTCTATTTAATGTGGCCAATTTGCTTTTGCCATAACATTTTCATAAATGTGGAAAAGGTCTTTGTGAATTTGATCTGTAATTCTGTGTAAAGTCTTTTGCCACCATTATTTAACATTAGTGAAAAGTTTACTGACTTCTTGTAAAAAGGTAAAAATAAAAGTACATCCTTTATATTGATGGGCATGGAATAGGGCAGAGGAAGGCATAGAAAAAGGTTCCTGGGCAATTTAATACATTTTTCATGAAGCGATTATATCCAAAACTGGTTCTTAGCTCCAACATATCCAACTAACGTCAACCATTTAACATTTTAAAGTTGAGTTAACTTTACAGGCGTCATATATAATAATGTTTATGAATTGGATTTATATAATTATGTGTAATTTCAAACCAACTATTGTTTTCTGATGGTCTACAAACTTTGGAAAAAGAAATTGCAGAGTTGGGGAAAGTTAGACATTTCAGCAAAGACATTCAGCTTAGTCAATAAAACAACAAATAAAATGAGAATATGATTTCACTGACCCTCTGGACTTCTTGAAGCGATAATGCTTTCTATTGCCATCTACAGCAATAGCCAGCATGTCAGGTGTGCATGCTGGGCATTTAAAGGGCTCCACCAGGCATAGATCTTCTTGTCTGTAATTACAGAAGGCAAACTCCCGAAAGACTCTGTGGAAGGTATCGCTACAGATTCTGCCTGTCTGGAAACAAGAATGGTATTCATTTGGTTAATTAAAAGTTTGGTATTCAAAAATCTTGAAAACCACATTTTATTCTTACCCTTCCTGTGGAAAACGATCGATGTTCAAGCATTTTTATAAATACTTGCTGGGATAATGCTGGGCTGGCCAATTTCATTTGCTCGAATGATGTGAACACATCAAACTTAAAAATAATTTTGCAGCTGTCGGTTGCTGGCCAGTATTTGTATCCCAGCAAGTCACCTATGCTCGGGGACCATTTGGCGGAACAAATTGGACAGCACACAGAAGGCAGACGAACGTTGTACGGACCTGAGAAAAAATATAAATGTGCAATTTGACAGCTATCTATGCAATGTAGGACAAAAGTATAATAGTAATCCTGTATTTCTGCTTGATCGTCTTCTGGTGGCAACAAACCATTGATAGTCACCAACACGGTCTGCTTTCCTGGGATGATGGTGAAATCTTGGCTTGGACCACAGAAGCAGATTTGGGATGGCGGAGGAATTGGAAGCAGACACACTGCAGCAAAGACAATTTCAGAGATTCATATGCATGTTAGGACATGTTAGGAAATGTAGTCAATACAAATTGAGACATTTTAACTGTTAAAGCAAACTTCCGACATGGTGAAAATGATGCCGCTGTATATGTAGTGCACATTAGGAAACCATGGTAAGGGAATATGTAATACATTATTTGAACCCACCTTGTTCACAGAGTCCATATTGGCCACTTTCATCCACAACCACTAAGGATGTGGGAGGAATAGGTCTGTAAAACCCATCAAACATGGCTTCCCTGTCATGGAAGACATGTTTACCATGGATAATAGGGTCACATGCCGGACAAAGAAAGGGAGTTCCTGGTGGAACACAGTCCAAGCACCGGACCACAGCATCAGCAGTTTTGCATTGGAGACAGGAACGTGTAGCGACAATCTCTGCAGCCAATTTCAAATTAAGGAGCTCTGGCATTGCAGCTCTGAATTTTTGTTCACGTTTCAACTGTCTTTGGGTCCATGTTGATGCAGTGGGTGTTTCTTCTGATGATGCAGGGACAGTGAGAGAACCCAACAGGTTTCTCAGTGTCTGAAGATGTTGATCTAAAATAACAAAATATAAAACAAATCATGGAATTTAGTTTAATTAAAAAAAGATATTCCATACATGGCTTTTCACTTTACAATGTATCATGAACAAAGCTATTACATACTACAAACAATTACCTACATTTCAAGTTGAAGGATAATTTAAGAATTCATTGTGCATACCAAGACTTGGGACCTGTAGAGGAATCTCATGTGTCTCCTCGACCTCTGGGGACTTCTGAGAGCTGGAAGGTTTAACTGCATAAAACAAAGTACGATGATATGGGAAACATTATTGAGGACCGACCAACGACATTAAAACTTAATGAAACACTAGAACTAGATTATATTTTACAGACCAGATCGATTCTTATTCCAATGTTGGGCTATAATGTTCCCATCCAGGTCCCTCTTCCTCCAGGAAACATTTGATCCTTGTGTTATTTTCTTTGGTATCTTCTGTATCTTCGGTTTCTTTGGTTTCTTTGGTATCTTAATATATAAATATATAAAATAGATTATATATTTCCCTTAATTGTTGCACACACATCTTTGTAATGTGTGTGTCTGTTATCATTTGAGTAAATGTTATAATACATTTTTGGATAATGTTGTACTTGCCTTATTTGCCAACTCATCTGCGAGGGCATTCCCTATCTCTAGCCTTTCATTCAGTTGCTTGGATGCCATTTTTAAGTGAGGATAAAAAGGGCAACAACAAACAAAGGATGAACTGACATACAGGGAGGGAGAAAAACAAAACAAAAGACAAGAAAACGAGAGGGGTGAAAGAGAGTAGGAAGAGGAATATGGCTCTGAAAAGAACCGTTGATTTTTTTATGATAATAGGCTACTTCATATAATTGAATTGATAGATGACCTGAAAAAAACCAAACAGATGAACTCAGATTAGCTGTGCTACCATGTAATTTAATTGTTGCTTCATAAATAAGCATTTGCCAAAATAAAACTACAGGCACCAAAATCAATCAAGTCCCAGGTAAATCAGTAATTACAGGGAAATATATTTCTCTTTTTAACTAGATGTGATGCTTTCACAAAACTTAAGTTGAATTAGCGAATGTTTAAAGTAGTAAAACAACTATGACCTGATGATATTCAAGTGTTGAACTTACCCTAACTATCATGAATGCAACATGTTAGGTGACATTTCGAAGAAAGAAAAAGTGTGTGTATTATAAAAAGCGCCATGTAAATGTCAACTATTATTATTATTATTATTAAAGTGCCATTTCCTTTCGCATTGTTTACGTTCATATCATGTCCTGGTCTGGTTAGCTGAATATACATACTTTTGCCATTGTTATGTGTTATGTCACGTGCTACCAAGGGTTTTGTTTTTAGGCAAGATTTTAGCTCCTTTTGTGCGAAGGAGAAAACTCTCCCTCCAACTTGTTGTAGACGAACCTTCTTATATTGCAATACATATCCGTTAGCGCATATAAGCTAAGCGCTAACCTTTACAGCCATGCTATTGCTAACAACATGCATTCGCCTATACTGCCTATGCCACGGGCCAGCCCTAAAACGTAAAACTGAAATATCGTGGTTAAACATGATTAGTAGAAAAACGACAGGATTAATTAAAAGCGTAAACAAATCAAATGAAATACAGAAATCAGATTTACCACTTGTAAAGCTCTGACGCTCTTTAACAATTCTTCTTCTTCTTCATCTTCTTCTTCATCTTCATCTTCTTGGCTCGTCGCACTTTTATTGATGCGCAAGGTTAAAGTTCACGGGATTACGATCGTGACAAAACGTGACAAAAGGTTGTAATAAACTGCTGCTAGAAATGAATAATGGGAAAGCTACGTGGCTATGGGTCGTAATATCGTGATCAACACTGCTTAAACAATCGACCTATTTGGTCGTTTTTTGTAGGAGGACAGGCTGACAAATTGGATTGAACATTTTGAGGACAGTTTTGAAGACGACATGGAAGAAGTTGAGTATGTGGTGAATTGGTGAAAGAGGAAGAGTGGCAAGATCATCAGATGTCCAGCCACAACCTTAGCTGCCAATGGTAAGCTAACTAAGTTCAGCAAACATTTGCTATATATTATCTATTGTTTTTACGTTACACAGATGCTAGCTGGCTAGTCCTTTCAGTTATTCAGTTATCAGTTATTCTTCTTATTATTAGCTAAATAATGTTAGCTAAATAATTAATTAGTAGTTTAACCAGGGATTTTTCACTTCCAAAAGCAGCAGCCAAATTAAGCCATTGACAGGTGAACTTTAACAGTTGCTATCTTTTGGTTATTCAATATTCATAATTTAACTGTGCTCTCCAAATATATTAAAAGTAATGTAGACAAACATACAGTTTATACCGTTTGAAATGTAACTGCTTTTCAAACTGTTACATTTGAAAAACAGTTAAATAACCCAGAGCCATAACCAAATTATTTCTGAGCGTCTTTAACAACGCGTCTTTAACAACGCGTCTTTAACAACGTGTCACGTGTTCTGAATTGACCAATCAGAATCGAGTATTCAACTAAGCCATGTAATAAGCATATATATTCCAAATATAAGTTGCGCAGAACTAGTCATACAGCAAGTTAAAACGTTTGTATTTTTTCTGAGGGTGAGAGAGAGAGAGAGGGGTTCCTATGCCCCTTTCTCACCAACGCAGCTCCTGTTCTAGCTCTGTACTCTTCTGGTTCGGAACCGGTTTTATTTTAGGCTCCCATTTTGTCCACAGCCCAACTGGCAACTGGTGCTGCCGCTGCTGCGTCATGACGTCACAGTTTACGTCGCTAATGTTCTCCCCAACGCCGCTCATAACAACAACGGGGACTACGTCGGGTCAATGATCGTGTTACTTTTAATCATACGAAGCCAGATTACATTAAATAACTACTTCTCCAACCTTATACTTTTCTCCCGAGTGCCGTGGTTCATTGTTTATTCATGTGTTTTCAGCGGCATTTACCGAGTCTGAGTTTATTCTCCCGTTAACTACCCGCTGTGAAGAATATATTCACTGTATGACTGTCACACAAGCAGCTGATACATAGCAAGTTCTGATAATGACAAATATAATTTCTCAAATTGTCTTTTTATTTATTTATATACCCCCCACCCCATTGCAGTGGATCGAATGAAGATGGTCGAGCTGGCCAATGGAGCAACGCGATCCTCCTTGGAGAAACAGAAAGGAAGGGGAAAGAGGGAGAAACGTAGAAATCCCAACTACGAGGCTGTTGAGGAAGAAGAAAGTGTAATGGTATAATTTTAGTTTTCTCTGTGAAGGCTATCCCCCTACACCTTAACTAAGACCCCACGACCGTTTATTTCTTGGACCTTTGTGATTTGAAAGTAACTGTGCTATACTCAAAACAAGAGCAGCTTATCTTATTATATTATTAACCAAGGTTATTAGCTGTCAGCATTGTAGGGTCAAATATTGATAAGCGCATTCATTTTGAACTGTAATAAGGCTACTAGCCGTACGTATATCTCACATTAATCAACACCTCTGTAGCCATTTATAATTGTGTATTCCCCCAGGCCATGGGGTAATTGATTTTGAACTTAGTATCGCACCAAAGGAGAAAGAATCTTATATTGTTAAAACATACATTTCTACAAGAGATTATAATTGACTACATTCAATGACAATCTTTTTTTTTTCATCAAGGAGGACATAACAAAGAAAAGAAAGCAGAAGAAAAACTATTCGGAATAGAAGCAGCAACAAAACCTCCTCAGGAACCTATCGGAGAAAGTAAGCCAAACTAATACTTGTTTAATTGTACTTGACTACCTTAGTCTTTATCTTAGATGGATAGCCCAAAAATATTGAGCGGCCTGAGAAGGTTTACGTAAAATGTTTTATTATTTTTAATTGTAAGAAGTGAAACAAATAATTAAACTCTGTAATGTGTTCTGATTACTTCTGTGCACTTCTGGGTTAACATACAGTACTTTGTATTCAAGATCCATAGAATATTCAATTTAATTACATTCCCCCCCGAAATGTGCAAACTGCATTTTAATATATTTAGCTAACCATAATTTCAGTTACTAAAAAAAATAAATGGGGAGCAAAGTAGTAAAATAATTATAATAACTTCTCTGAATGCCTAGTTGATATCTTGAGGAAATTAGTGATAATGTTAGGTTGTCTTTGAGGTTTTGGTGTTAGGGTTAGATTTATTTTCATTTTGTCTGTACACTGTGTCGTTTTTAGATGTACCTTAGACTTAAAGGTTGGGTAGGTAATTTTGGAGAAACCAGCTCGAGTACGCTATAATTTGAAAATACACAGCCGGAACAAATCTGCCTCTCAAACTTACCTACCCCACCTTTAAGATAGCCAGAACATTTTGTAGAATTAATAATAATAATAATGAGCCTGATAGCATTTCAAGCATAAACATTGTGTCTGGTTTTTCTTGTGAATGTTTGTCTTTTCAGGCCATGCCTTTTACTGACTCTGAGAGCGAGCTGGACCAGACTCTCACAAAATCTGAGTTGCAGAGTCAACTGGACATCGCCAACTTCAAGAACAAGGAGTTAAAAAGGGAGAACTCAATGTTGAGAAAGTCCCTCTCCCTTTTTCGAGGTCAGTTCCCCCCTTTTTGTCGGAATACACCTGAATATGAACCTGAATGTCGAAGTTTCTTGGGCAAGACACTCAACCCCAAATTGCCCTCGAAAGCTTTGCCACTGGTGTGTGACTGAGAATTTAGATCATGATGAGCAGGTGGCACCTTGCATGGCAGCCAATGCCTTCAATGTATGATTGTGTGTGTGAATGGATGAATGTTGGCATGTAGTGTAAAGCACCTTGAGTGGTTGGATGACTAGAAAGGCGCTATATAAATCCGTTTACCATGAACCAATATGCCTATGTCACTGGTTGGTGTTTTGAAGGATGCAGCTGAGTGATACTGAAACAATTTTGTTTTCTGAAATGTATTCTCAGAGCTGCCAAGTCTTTTGGATCAGGTGAGGGAGTTGAACGCACACCAACCCTGTCACATTCAGGACGGGAGCCAGGACAATGCAATGGGTATGCTTTGCAGATCTTTTAAAACTGACAATATTAATGACATTGGAGCATTTCTAATTGACTTAATTAAATGAAATAACTATGACATTTCTATGATATCTTCTTCACCAAGAGAAAGCTGGAACCTCCAGTGAAGTACTAAAAACTGAGCACCAGGGAGCTGGTGGCATGGTATGATCATGTTCAATAAACCCACTTACATTAATTTCCTTGCCAGCCATGTTGGGTGAAATGTTGCATGCATAATTCAATCATTAATACATTTATATGCTTTTCATGCTAGCCTAAATAGTGCTCAAAAGTCAAACCCATTATTGACTGAAAGTATAAAATATAATGTATATAAAATGAAATAGATTCATAGATTTTCTCCATTCAAGTTTGTGATACGGTCATATCAAATTGTAAGCTGAGAGTATGGTCACTCACACCCCTACCAATGTGTCTGATTTCTACTAGGCTGAGTTGGCTGAAGGGGTCAATATTAAAAGAAATGTCCTTGCCCGGCTGAGCAAGGACCCAAAAAAAAAGATCACAGAACTAATGTCGGTGTTCTTCACACGACAACTGATGGCATCCTCTTGTGTCTCGGGGAAGCAGACCAATGCGTGGAGGAGTTTGGATGCTAAAAAGCAGCTGGACCCCAACATTGTTGCGGCGATTGCCAGTGAGTAAACCTTTTCCTTGTCCCCCAGTAGCTGAATATGCCTGTATTATAGAGGTGTTTGCAAAATTCTAAAACGTTTTATATTCTGTTCCCCACAGAATATGTGCAGGAGAAGCATCCTGACTTCACCTTTAAGGACGTGACAAATGTTATGAGAACAAAACTAAATAATGAAAGCAAACATCGGTAAATACTGAAATACCCACAACGCATGTCATGCACACATTTCTACATGTCCTCACTACAATACATTTTAAATGCCTTGATTGCTGTTGCTTTGTCACATACCAGTTTATAAAGGCAGGGTTGTTACAGATTTTAGAAACATTTTGTGTTATATTACGGTAGTTTAAATTCTCATTACATCTCAACAGCAATCAATAAATCAAATGCTCTGACAAAAAAAAAAGAATGATAATCCGGTATCTGTGGCTGTCACAGGACTGTAAAAAACGATATGTCTGTCATAAACTGATACAGTCAGAAATAGCTCCACTTGAGCTGCTTGTTACATGTTATCTGTGTGTACGAGAGAGTTGTCTTTGTGTGTACGAGGGGAGAGACAATGACAGCGGACCCGGTTGTGTAATTTGTGTTTTGTAATTGTATTCTTTTATATTCCTAATTCAATTAAATAATGTTTTACTTATTTCTTAAAGGGCCATAACAACAGAGGGAACCTTTTCTGGAGCAGAGCTGCTTGGGGATTCCCATGGAGACTAAAGTGTTGCGGTTATTGTTACTTTAGAGTTCCCAGTTGGTTTTCCTTTTGTTGTTCTGCCACCTGGAAAAAAGTTTTGTTTCTGGGCCTGAAATTGTTCCTGTCCATTTAGATGCATATATATTTTACATTTTTTACATTTAAGTTATTTTATTTTTGATCATTTTTGATAATAAAGCCCCTATCTTTCTAATTGAAACTGCTCTGCTTGCTAACTTGTATTTATTGATACCATACTTACTATAGGGATGATTACATAATTATTAAAGCTAATTAGTTAATAATTAAATATAGATATACTATAAGATCACCATAGTCAACTCTATATAAGCCTTCTATATTATTTCTATGGTGTTTTGGGACACACTAAAGTAATTCTCTATAGTGTGTTCCAAAACACCATAGAAATAATATAGAAAGCACTATAGTGATACTACGTAAAACTCTATAGTATTACCATAGTAATTCTCTATAGTGTGTTCCAAAACACCATAGAAATAATATAGAAAGCACTATAGTGATACTAAATAAAACTCTATAGTATTACCATAGTAATTCTCTATAGTGTGTTCCAAAACACCATAGAAATAATATAGAAAGCACTATAGTGATACTACATAAAACTCTATAGTATTACTATAGTAATTCTCTATAGTGTGTTCCAAAACACCATAGAAATAATATAGAAAGCACTATAGTGATACTACATAAAACTCTATAGTATTACTAAAGTAATACTCTATAGTGTGTCCCAAAACATCATAGAAATACAATAGCAGTTTTTTGTGGTATTTCTATAGTAATTCTTAATAGTAATACTATAGTGTTTTTTTGTAAGGGGATACATGCCGCGCATTAAGTGGGCCTGTCTGTCAATTAATCCCCGGGCCACTTTTTTCCCCAAGTCCGCCCCTGATTGTAGCTGCTTTTCACTGCCTCGAAGAGTTTCTGTTGCCGGTGAGTCTCCGCTGAGTGGTCTGGATATAATCTCACGTTGTGATTTTCAAAACGCACTGTTCCCTTTCTCCGGGCTGCTCGCATAGCGTTTTCCTTGTCTCTGTAGTTAAGGAACCTCAAAATTACCGCCCTTGGTTTTTGGTCCAACCTGATCTCACCAGAATGCGTGACTCCACCACGACTCCTTAACACCGCATTGCGTGGTGGAGTCACGACATTTGTTATATTTACCTGTCGGTACCACGCAAACAACGCCAATGTAAAGTGAATGAGGCTCCTTTGTCGTGGTGCACACACGCATTTCTACAACGTCCTGCAGTGAGCTTTTTAATTCTATAAAACGTTTTTAAAATCTACTTTTTAGCTTGTAGTAACTCACGGGAGGCTTGTTTTATTTTATTTGTATTCATAATAAAAAATGTTTTTCGTCAGAATGTATTATGGTGCATTATTTACCAAATTAGTGTTCTCAAAAAACAGTGCATTGTGTGTAATACAACTGGGATTTTTATTAAATTAGTTATTTTTTAAGAAAGGCCAGAGCTTCAGCTGTGTCAAATAGATTGTTCCCTTTAGTTTACATTATTTAAAAGACAATTATATTCCTACTTGATCAATAAAGGGGTATTGTAGGCCAATATTAGTCATTTAAAAAATATATAATGATGATAATGATGGTGAAAACCACTCCCCCCACATCGGAACGACGATGGCTACTGACTGTATTTTAAATGCTTTTTGTTTAATAATAATAATAATAATTTGTATTATAACAACAATAAACCAGAAGAAGATTCCGTCGTTACCACGGAAACGTTACGTCGCGCTTTGCGGCAACGGGACGTAGCCACGTTACGTTACCCACAATCACCTCACTTTCATTAATTTCATCTGACAACGGACTACAGTAAATATCTAAAATCAAGGGGAGTTTATTTCTTTAAAACACGAAATAATATTGCTTTTATTTATTCCACTGTAGCACAGTCTCTATAGCGTTTAATTCCTGGATATTAGGTTGAGTTTTGTAGTGTGTTTAGCTTTTAAAATAGGCTACGCGCAACCTACTGTAGCGGCCACGTCCAGCTACCAGCTACTAGCGGCCTCCGGCCTTCCGGTCAAAGTTTTTAGCTGGATAGCATTTATAGTTTATACAGCTACATGACATTAGCTGTCCCCGGCACAGTTGGATAGTGGAGGTGCCTGCTAGAAAGATATGTTTAAATGCACGTATTTGCACATGTGTTGTAAAGACAGTGTTCAACACAGAGTTTTAATAGTGGCTAAAGGGCATCGGCGATGGAGTGGAACAAAAATGTGGAACTGGAGTTTTTCCAGAGGATTTGACTGGCCAGTGGGGACCACCCAAATGTCCCACTCTGAATCAGAAATACTTAATTGATCTCTGGGGGAAATTGGGATTGTTACATTGTAGAATTAAAATATATAGTAGAAGATATAAGAAAAACAAGTATGTAAAAATATGTGCATAATATAACAATATGCAGTGTTTCCTCTAGGTTTACTGCTTTGGGGGGGGGGGGGGGTGCTGGCTGAGGGGAGAGAGGAGCAGTGGATTATTGTTATTGATTAATGCATCAGTGTTTCTTTGGGTCAAAAACACTAAACTCACAACTTAAAATGAAAGCATTCAATTTATTTAATAAAAGAACACATCATTTTCAATGGGAAAAGTGACAGTAGATATAGATTAGTTGCAATTTGGTGCTATATATATAAATTACAATTTTTTTATAAAAAAGTGTTTTTAAACACCTTGAATTTCAGGGGGAGCGCGGGGTTCCGTTGTCGGGGCGCAGCGCCCCTCCAAGACAATGGTAGGGGAAACACTGATATGCACAGTATAAACGCATAATGTGTGCCAGAGTAATGCTCAGATTAATTATTATTTCATATAGAGTAATGCACAGATTAATTATTATTACATAGAGTATTGCACAGATGTTAGTGTTATTCTAAATAATCGTATTTATTTTTCCTGTTTTACAGCTTCATTACAACGCTTACTATCACCAACACACAAATATCCACACACAAACATATAAAACCAACGGCACTTTTAAGAGCCACTCTTTCTCTCACCCTCTCTCTTTCTATCACTCTCTCTCACTTTCCCTTTTAATCACTCTCTCACTCCTACAAATGGCTGGAGGGCCACAAAAAAAGACCTGCCCAAACTGTAGAGGAAATATTTACTGTGGAAATAAAATCTGCCCACTATGTGAACATCCAAAGCCAAACAATGTGAGACTCAAAAAGAAAATGGACAAATCCCAAAGCCAGCAGAAGCAGTGGTTGTCATCCATGACTAAAAACAGAATCAAGTCCCACGTTCTTGATGACGCCGCCCTTCTGGTATGTAGTATACAGAATTATCTCATTCACCAAAAGTGTGAAAAGTAGTTTTATTACTTTGACAGAGGATTATCAATGAACTGGTATTGCTTCACATCCACAGTATTAATTGTATCATTAATGAGAATATAATTCATGATTAAGGATTTTCAAACAGAATTAACTATGTGTAGGAAGTTTAGGAAGTGTCTCATAAGTTAAAAATCCCAAATGTATCCAACAAAACATTATGAACAAATCATTGTTTTTATTATGATGCCAGGATATTAGGATAGATTAAAATGTAAACAACAGTTTTGTGTATTTATCTAATTGATCTCTCTACCTCTCAACAATTATTTTCCCAGCTGGAGAAGTTGCATGCCCTTGGCTTGAAGCCCCTGCTGCTGCTGGCGTATCCCCCTACCAAGAGGGTGCCACGGACATCTAAAATGAAGGTTTTGATGCCCATGCATGCCCAGCTTAGCCCATCAGCCAAGACATGCCTTGACAATGTGGAGGCCATTTCCAAGCTGATGGTTGCAGGTGAGATTGCATTTATTTAATAACCATCTGCACGAGTCACTCATGCATATATTGACTATCTGTTATACAATGTGTGGTGTTGATTTGTCCTGTTTATTTCAAAGCAACAAAGAGAGTAATTTTAAAGAGCTGGGGTCTCATTTATAACTGTTATGTATGCACAAAACAGGGCTTGAAAGAGGTGTATGCCACTTCCCATGCAAAAGTTGTAATCTATATATTTTTTTTAATTGACAGAAGATTATGATGACAGGTGAAATTGTCTATGCAGATGGTGAGGTGGTGAATTGAAGCAGGATTGTAGAAATACATGTTATAAGCATCATTATACATATAATAAAGCCTTTGAGTCCTAATTATATTGCAGGCCAAAACTTAAATAAATACATTTTGTTCACTTATCAAACTTCCATTTTCCAATGATAACCCAGTGTGGGGGATACCATTGACTTTTGCAAATATTGAAGCGATCAGTTTGATTGCTGTAAACATTTAATTACTGTATGATACTCGTAATGCTGCATGGTGGACCACTGGCACTGCTAGGACCCCCTGCATGTAAGAATTAAGAGGGGACAAGTGTTCTCGGACATCCTCCACCACAATCAGAGTCAGAGTCAGAAAAAAAAAGTGTTTCTTCTTCAAATAAATTGCGCTGAGCAGTGGCTCTGTGGACAACCCTCAGCTTCTCTGGCTCCTCTGCCCTGATACCAAGCAGATACCTGTGGGTGACATCATACTCAATCAATCTTTTTTTTACAGTTTAGGTTGATTAGGGTTGCCTTTGTTTGCATGTTTTGCACATTGTCAGCCTATAATAAGACCGTCAACAGCCTTATGGCAACCTAAAACCCCTCTGTTTCCGTAAAAACAATTCACGAGCGCGTATTTGTATTGTTGATTTAATGTGTGAACGAGGCGATATAGAGAAGGTTAAGCTGTCATTATTAGGCTGTAATTTGTTATATACTGTTGGAATGGGTAAGCAGGCCTATTGTTTTTGGATATTTGTGGAGTTAGGTGGTCCATGAGTGTTTTTTATTGGTTAAGTGGTCCTTGGTATGAAAAAGTTTGAGAAACACTGCGCTAGTGGATTGTCAAAGGAGGAGCCTCGTTGCGGGGAAATTATACAGATGGCTAGTCCTTCCCTGAAAATGTCTATGCAAACGTTATTATTAATAATAATAAAAAAAAAATAATAATAAAAAAATTAATCAATTTTTTTTTATATATATTTTTTTTAATTTTCCATTTTTATTTTGTAATCATCTCGCGACCCCCACTTTGGGAACCCCTGCATTAGCAGACACGGCAACATCCCGAAGGAATGGCAGAGAAGCTAAGATTTTGAATAAAACCATGTGTAGACTCTTAAACTTCTGTGATTTCTCAGTAGGAAACACTAAATGTGCTTATGTCACACAGTGGAAATGTTTGTGAGTAGTAAGATTCATCCCGCTTTCGTCTCATTAGTATGCATAAAAAAGTGACAGGTCACACCTCCCCCCATTATGCAAATGAGCTAAGTCCCGCCTCCCCTTTGATTGAGGTGTGAGATCTCAAGTAGGTGTGATATCCCCAAGTAGGTGTGAGATCCGTCGATAGGAGGGGGTTGATGTGTATTCACAGGTGTGAAAAGCCCCCACTGTTGCGCCTTATGGTGTATCATAAAAAATGTTTCAATTACATTAGTATGCATAAAAAGTGACAGGTGGGCCCGCCCCCAAGTCTATTAAAACAAAATGCCGCTTCCATCACATTAGTATGCATAAAAGTGACAGAAGGGCCCGCCCCAATTATGTGATGTCAGAAGACCGAGGGGGTGGAGTGAGATAAAAAAAAAAGAACCCCGTGCAGATAAAAAGCCAGTCATTTCCAATCATCAAGTCATCTTTCCAAAAAGAAAAAATGGCCAAGAGACGCCTCGATATGGGTTTAATCAGCGAGACGCCTGTGACAACTTACCGCCATCCGTCCGGAGCGCCAATCAAGAAACGGATGCAGTATCTGTGCCGGGTTCAAACACCTCCGGTCGAAGATCTTGAAGAGAAATGGCTTCTGGAAAATGAACATGTTTGGGGATACGTATTCAACTATATGGCGAATGAACTGCATTTCTACAATCTGAAGAATGGAGAAATGTATGGACCCCACAGTGTTAAAGCGACGTTGACCTCAACCGATTGGGCTGTGTTAACTCTGGTGTCTTCCAGAGATCTCCACGCAACCATTGTATCGGAAGAAGTAGTGCATCAAGAAAATACTGTGAAACCAGCGGTGTACAAGATATTTGCAACAAAAAGCAAAGAAACGCAAACAAAAAGCGAGATCAGAGAAGAGTTTTCACCGTTACCCCCCAATGTGGAGGAAGAAGACGGAAATATCCCCCCGCCGCCAGAAGTGAAAAGAGTCCTGACAAGCACCGTCTGGGAAACTAAAAGCGGACCATCTGGGCGATGGTATTACCGCGCAAGCCGTTTGCTGAAGCAGGGGGGAGGGGTTCTCTCTAAAACACAGTGTCCTGCCATCTCTCTCTGTTTCTGCTGATGTGTAAAATATACAAAATAACGTTTTATATACTTACTCTCTTGTTAAAAGGTGATGAAGTTTGTAGCGTAAGCCAGCCATCAGTATTCTAGTTTTAAGGATCGAAGGATCCAATGTATTTTTAAATGGAGCAGAAATAGAACTAGTCTCCCAGTGCAAGTATCTTGAACAGGGAGTGTCATATTGGACTCGCACTTGACTTTTTAAGAAACATATCCAGAAAGTAACCAATACCATTAAATTCAACTTGCAACATTTTAAACAAATTAGACCTTTTTCTTAACTGTCAATGCTGCAAAGTCATACCTCCACTGTATGATTCTATCCCACATTGAATACTGTTTTACAAACTGGTCGTTTGCTTGTGCCACACACCTGAAACCCATAGAACAGCTGTTCAAGAGAGCTATCCAGGTGTTTGACAGAAAGCCACAGTCATACCACCACTGTACCATCCTTGAATATGCTGCTCATGCTCTTTCTGCATATCGTGTATTTATTTTTGCTGTATGTATATATATAAATGTCATGTTCTTATATGCTGTATGTGACGGGACTATAGATGGAAATTAGCTCAGAGCTAAAATCCGGCTCATTTACACTTGTAAGCATTATATTTGTTTTAAAGTGTTCATCAATGTGCACTACGGTAGCCCTAAGAAAATTAAACATTAAAATATGTTATCGATGTCCCCATTCCCAGTTTGTTTTGGGAATAATTGCGATGTTTACTATGTTTTTGGTAGCTCTTACCAAAACAGAATTTTTGTAAAAGACTGCGACTCTAAAAGGGAAGTTTGTGATTTTAACACTGTTTCAAAGAAACAATACATTATACAATAGTACGACTTTTTGCCATATTTTTAACACAATCTTTTTTTTGTGGTTGTAGGGCTTCAAGATATTTTGCATGTCATGCATAAACACGGTGTCATCTTTTCCTTGAAACTGACGTGCTGCCCGTTTTACAAAACAAGTTATTTTTCTGCTTCTTCATCCTCTGAATTTTCCTCCCCCGTCCCTCTTCCTTCAGCCAGCACAACAAGAATCAAGGTGGATCTGTGAAATGAAACACCTCTTCCCAAAGCGTGACTTCCCTATCAGGGGCGGATCTAGACAAATATTCATGGGGTGGCAAGAGGGTGGCAGGAGAATTTCAGGGGTGGCATCCCCTGGCAGAAGTATATGCTGATTTAATCGCAATCATATCAATCAATATTAACTTGGAAAGCCACAATATTGATATTTTACTTCAATAACATTAGGTGACATTATTGTGGCACATCAGTAAAGCCTTAAATATAAATATATAAGGTGGCACACGTAATTTAATGAATTTTAACTGAATGAGTTGGTTTAACTCTTAGACCAGCAGGGGTACCAAATATGCAGACTGCTGCAATAAGTACATTAATTAACTGTCTCATCGATGTGTTTCTGTATGAATATGATAATATTAACAATCATATTATTCCTATCAGCTCTCAATCACTGTTATGATTCACATATTCAGTGTTATTATTAAATAAACTATATTTTTTGGAGGAGTTAATGATGAATGTTCCTCAAGATGCTTGCTCACCCTCCTTCAAATTTGAAAGACCAGTAATTACTATCATAATTCAAAAGAATCAAAGGAACAGTTCAGCGCCCCACAACTTCATTGCAAACAGTTACAACCTTGACTTTACATCAGAAAGAACAAACATTAAAGAAATGACTAACTGCATCAGTTAGGGTTAAAAAAAACGTGTATTCAGCTAAAACATACATCGCTGCAGTTATTATCCAGTGGAAAGTCCTTACCTGCTGGCCTAGTTAAGTCAAAGTGGTTACTTTTTTTTGGATGGGCAGTGAAGTTTTACACACCGTCTTATTTGACTTTCTCAGGACTTGAAACTGTTTTTTGGGGCCAGACCCCCACAAAGAAAAAACATATATTTAAACAGTTTATTATTCTCATCCGTGAGCAGAGCATCAAGTTGGCATGTCTATAACAGCTGAATGTGACGATTACCATCTTGATCAGCAACAAAACGCCACACAAACTTATTAAGATTTAAAGCTAAGGTGCGTTTTGATTCAATGCTGAGAACAGCCAAACTTGACAGGCTCTTCTTTGTCATAGTAGACCACAAACAGTTGCGGCGCCAGAGTATTTGTGTTGGGTAATCTATGGTAGGGCTAACCCATACAGTGGTGGGGCTCAAGTCAGTATATGCAATGTAATTACATACACGCTCCCCTTGACAGTGAAACGCCACGCGTGAGGTTTAGATTATTTCCCTGTCTCAATCCAAATGTAACTGTATGAAATAAAAAGGCACATTTGTCTTGTCGTAAATAAAAAGGGCGACCTGGAACCAATCCTGCAATTTCCACACAGGTGAAAGAGTTGAAAACCCAACCCCTGCAGGGGGGTCTGGGGGTGTTCTCCCCCAGAAATACTAACATCAAATACACATTCTGGTGCTCTCTTGAGAAGAAAAATAAATAAATATATATTACTACACGACGTATTTTAAAAAATGAATGCCATTTTAGTTTTTTGTTACTTTGTTCTGAAAGCTGAACCTGCTGCTCCTCACAGAGAGGAGAGGGAAGAGGCTGTGTGAATTACTTTACATTGTGGATAAGGGTGGATAGCCCCCATTGTTCTGTGCTTCAAAATGAAAGACATCCCACACACCTATCAATCATCAAACCGTGGGGTCTTATAGTTGTACCGATGTATATAGAGATGTACTACAGTAAAAGTATTCTCCGTCGGGACTTCCTGCAACAACACCACGCCGTTATCGTGATTCTGATTGGCCAGAAGATATTATTAAAGATGTTCTATTGAGAAGACGATCACTACGTGACAAAAGTGTTCAAAACCGTTTCTAGTCTTCGGTATTTCCAGACAAGTGGCTACTGAAATCAATCTTAATAACTGCTGTCTGTGGAATTTACTCCGCGAGTTGGCAGACTTTATTTAGCATTTTTCATGGTGGGGCTAAGCCATTTATTGGTATGGCTGTAGCCTACCCCAGCCATACCCTGACCGCAAATACCTCAATCCTTCTGTCTACTTGTATCCGAAATGCTTCTCGTTTTGCGCTGTCCTCCCATTCAAATGAAATCGCCGCCAATCAGATTTCCAAGCTCGCGCCAGGGGGGGGGGAGGGGTTACAAGGCTCGCGTCTTCTCTGTTTCATTTATTCTACTCTGTATAATTGTTCTGTAGTTATTGTAGCTAAAACGGCGATTTCTGAGAGATTTTAAAATCTCAGATCTGCTCTAGTCCAGCAGCTGTAACTCAGGTCTCAGTGAGTCACGCCCCTCAAGTGTGCATTCCAAGAGGTTGGAAGACTCTGCTGATTGCGTGAAGTGCATAACGCCTCCCAGCCGAAAAACATTTTAAATAGCGCATTTCAAATCAGAATAACTGAGTGTGCATCCAGACTCGGTGAGGATACTATCGATACTGACTCAGCAATCACTGTAAGTTATATTCTTGTTTAAATAGACTTCTCTGTTTCATTTATTCTACTCTGTATAATTGTTCTGTAGTTATTGTAGCTAAAACGGCGATTTCTGAGAGATTTTAAAATCTCAGATCTGCTCTAGTCCAGCAGCTGTAACTCAGGTCTCAGTGAGTCACGCCCCTCAAGTGTGCATTCCAAGAGGTTGGAAGACTCTGCTGATTGCGGGAAGTGCATAACGCCTCCCAGCCGAAAAACATTTTAAATAGCGCATTTCAAATCAGAATAACTGAGTGTGCATCCAGACTCGGTGAGGATACTATCGATACTGACTCAGCAATCACTGTAAGTTATATTCTTGTTTAAATAGACTTCTCTGTTTCATTTATTCTACTCTGTATAATTGTTCTGTAGTTATTGTAGCTAAAACGGCGATTTCTGAGAGATTTTAAAATCTCAGATCTGCTCTAGTCCAGCAGCTGTAACTCAGGTCTCAGTGAGTCACGCCCCTCAAGTGTGCATTCCAAGAGGTTGGAAGACTCTGCTGATTGCGGGAAGTGCATAACGCCTCCCAGCCGAAAAACATTTTAAATAGCGCATTTCAAATCAGAATAACTGAGTGTGCATCCAGACTCGGTGAGGATACTATCGATACTGACTCAGCAATCACTGTAAGTTATATTCTTGTTTAAATAGACTTCTCTGTTTCATTTATTCTACTCTGTATAATTGTTCTGTAGTTATTGTAGCTAAAACGGCGATTTCTGAGAGATTTTAAAATCTCAGATCTGCTCTAGTCCAGCAGCTGTAACTCAGGTCTCAGTGAGTCACGCCCCTCAAGTGTGCATTCCAAGAGGTTGGAGGACTCTGCTGATTGCGTGAAGTGCATAACGCCTCCCAGCCGAAAAACATTTTAAATAGCGCATTTCAAATCAGAATAACTGAGTGTGCATCCAGACTCGGTGAGGATACTATCGATACTGACTCAGCAATCACTGTAAGTTATATTCTTGTTTAAATAGACTTCTCTGTTTCATTTATTCTACTCTGTATAATTGTTCTGTAGTTATTGTAGCTAAAACGGCGATTTCTGAGAGATTTTAAAATCTCAGATCTGCTCTAGTCCAGCAGCTGTAACTCAGGTCTCAGTGAGTCACGCCCCTCAAGTGTGCATTCCAAGAGGTTGGAAGACTCTGCTGTCGCCCATCAGCAGAAAATAGTTAACTAATTACAGCGGCGTGCCCCCAAAGCTGTGAGAACTGAGCAATCAGGTATCCATCTTAGGTTGCGTTTTCCTGGAGCGTCAGCTTCAGCGTCAGCCAGACGAAGACTGACAAAGACATTAAGAGTCCTGTGGGATTAAGACTGACAAAGACATTAAGAGTCCTGTGGGAGTCACGTGGGAGGCAAAGAGGAGGCAAATCCTACTCTGATTGCGCCAAGTATCGCTGGTGTTATTTAGTTTTATTCAATTCTCTTGGGTTCTCTAGCCCCTCATGCTATAATCATGTGTATTTTCTGCATTCCTGTTCATGTGTCTTCTCGCAATTATCACTGGCCCCGTGTTTCTCCTAATCGATTTCACCGGCCTGCTCTCGTCTATCCCACATGCTCCACTGAGATCCAACATCTCGTTTCAGGGGGCCTGTGGAACTGCCAGTCAGCTGTCCCTAAGGCTGACTTCATCTCTGGCTACGCTTCCCTGCAGTCTCTGGATTTCCTTGCTCTCACGGAGACCTGGATCACTCCATCCAACACATCCACCCCAGCAGCTCTCTCCACAGCATATTCCTTCTCCCATACACCCAGACCCTCTGGCAGAGGAGGTGGCACTGGTCTCCTGCTCTCTCCCAAATGGAGCTTTTCCCTCTTCAAGCTACCTAATTTCACTCCTTCCACCTTTGAATTCCATGCCGTCACAGTAACCCATCCTATACAATTAACCATTGTTGTTCTCTACCGTCCACCAGGCGCCTTGGGGGACTTCTTGGAGGAGTTAGATAATCTCCTCTCACACATCCCTGAAACTGGCCCTCCCGCTGTACTTCTCGGAGATTTCAACCTCCAGACAGGGAAGATATCTGAACTAACATCTCTGTTAACCACCTTTGCTTTCTCACTGTCTCCATCCCCACCAACTCATAAAGCTGGCAATGTCCTTGATCTCATATTCTCAAGGAACTGCTCTACTTCTAACCTCTCTGTAAACCCGCTCCACACATCCGATCACTTCTTCATTTCATTCTCTCTACCCCTTTCCAAACATAACAACCTAATCTCTTCTAACTCTGCTCCTGTACGCCGTAACCTCCGTTCCCTCTCCCCCTCTACCTTTGCCTCATCGGTGCTCTCAGCCCTCCCTTCCTCTGACTCATTCCAACTCCTGCCTCCAAACGCTGCTGCAAAAACTCTCCTCTCTACTCTCTCATCCTCTCTGGACTCTCTCTGTCCTCTCACATCGCGGCCGGCTCGTCAGTCCCCTCCTGCTCCCTGGCTAAATGACGCACTGCGTGCTAATAGAACCATCCTTCGGGCAGCAGAGCGGAAATGGTGGAAATCCAAACACCATGACGACCTCCTAACCTATCAGGCTCTCCTCTCCTCTTTCTCTGCTTCCATCTCTCAGGCAAAAAGCACTTTCTTTCAAGATAAGATCCAATCTTCCTATTCCAATCCCAAAAAACTATTTTCTATCTTCTCCACCCTCTTGGACCCTCCCAAAGCACCTCCCCCCTCCTCCCTTCTGTCAAGCGACTTTGTTAACCACTTTGAAAAAAAGGTTGATGATATTCGCTCTTCCTTTTCTGACTCACCTTTACTCACCGCTGGGTCACCAGACCCTCCCTTCACCCACACACTGACCTCCTTCTCCCCTCTCTCTCCAAGTGAGGTTCTTACCCTCGTTACCTCTGCCCGTCCTACCACCTGTTCTCTGGACCCTATCCCCTCAAACCTCCTTCAGACTATCGCTCCTGATATTCTACCATTTCTCACCCATTTCATCAACACTTCTCTAACTTCTGGTCACTTTCCAAACAGTCTCAAGGAGGCAAGAGTAAACCCTCTCCTTAAGAAACCCACTCTCAATCCGTCTGATGTTATTAACTACAGGCCCGTCTCTCTCCTCCCGTTCCTGTCTAAAACACTTGAACGCGCTGTCTTTAAACAACTCTCCTGTTACCTCCATCAGAACAACCTTCTGGATCCGCACCAGTCTGGTTTCAAGGCAGGTCACTCAACAGAAACTGCTCTCCTTGCTGTCTCTGATGAACTGCACACTGCTAAAGCAGCCTCCCTCTCCTCTGTCATCATCCTTCTGGACCTGTCTGCTGCATTCGACACAGTGAACCATCGGATCCTCCTTCGCACTCTCCAAGAACTTGGAGTTTCAGGCACTGCACTTTCCCTCCTCACCTCATACCTCAAAGACCGCACCTACAGGGTTACTTGGAGAGGGTCCGAGTCCGACCCTTGTCAATTAACTACAGGGGTCCCTCAGGGCTCGGTTCTTGGTCCCCTCCTCTTCTCCCTGTATACAAACTCGCTCGGGTCTGTCATTAGCCCGCATGGTTTTTCATACCACTGCTACGCTGACGACACCCAACTAATTCTGTCCTTTCCCCGCTCAGAGACCCAGGTCGTCGCACGCATCTCTGCTTGCCTAGCAGACATCTCTCGGTGGATGTCTGCTCATCACCTCAAGCTCAACCTTGACAAGACTGAACTGCTCTTCCTTCCGGGAAAAGATTGTCCCACTCTTGACCTAACAATCAACATCGGCACCTCTGTTGTTTCCCCGACTCAGACTGCAAGGAATCAGGGTGTGGTCCTAGATAACAAATTGTCCTTCACTGCAAACATCGCTGCTACAACCCGCTGCTGCAGATACACGCTTTACAACATCAGGAGGATACGTCCCCAGCTGACCCAGACATCAGCGCAGATTCTGGTCCAGGCTCTCGTCATCTCACGCCTAGACTACTGCAACTCCCTCCTGGCTGGTCTACCTGCATGTGCCATCCGACCTCTGCAGCTCATCCAGAATGCAGCGGCTCGTCTGGTCTTCAACCTTCCCAAATTCTCCCACACCACACCGCTCCTCCGCTCCCTTCACTGGCTTCCAGTAACTGCTAGAATCCACTTCAAGACACTGGTACTTGCGTACCATGCTGTGAATGGATCTGGCCCTTCCTACATCCAGGACATGGTTAAACCGTACACCCCAGCACGTGCACTCCGCTCTGCGTCAGCCAAACAGCTCGCTGCACCCGCACTGCGAGGGGGACCCAAGTTCCCGTCAGCAAAAACACGTGGGTTTGCTATCCTGGCTCCAAAATGGTGGAATGAGCTCCCCATTGAAATCAGGACAGCAGATAGCTTACACATCTTCCGACGCAAACTGAAAACTCATCTCTTTAGACTCCACTTCGAGCGATAGAATTACTAACAAAACACTTATATACTAATAAAGGGCTGGCTTTCTAAATGCCAGTTGAGTAGCACTTGAAATGTTTGGCTCTATGAAACCTGATGTACTTATATGATTCTGTTTTCTTAAAGGTTGTATCTTCCTGGTCGAATGCACTTATTGTAAGTCGCTTTGGATAAAAGCGTCAGCTAAATGCAATGTAATGTAATGTAATGTAATGCGTCTTGTGCTGCATTCACTTGCACTCGGACATTTGAGATTTTCTCTCATAAATGTCCAATGAGCCACAACTTTTAATTCAAAACAAAGCTGCCAAATGGGGTGGCAGCTGGGGTGGCAAGGCATTTTTCTGAGGTGGCAGCTGCCACCCCGTGCCACCCCGTAGAACCGCCACTGTTCCCTATTGAGAGCATGCGTCTAGGGCAGTAGGGTCTTAACCAATTAGCCAGATATACTAACATGCAGAACGTATGGTATGTTTGAAGACTAACCATTTATCCATTTCAAGCTGTTTTTAAGATGTGACAATGAACTCTGACTATCCCCCGTAAAATCGTGACAAATTATTACTTATTCTTAAATTTGACCTCTTGCTGCTTGGTTGAAAATGATAGATGAAAAAATAACTTTAAAAAAAAAGACTCAAACAGCGAGGGACATTATACTGGTGAAAAAACTCTCAACGACGATGTTCAGTAAACGATCAATCAAAATCGAAGGATCCAATGTATTTTTGAATGGAGCAGAAATAGAACTAGTCTCCCAGTGCAAGTATCTTGAACAGGGATTGTCATATTGGAACTCGCACTTGACTTTTTAAGAAACATATCCAGAAAATATCCAATACCATTAAATTCAACTTGCAACATTTTAAACCCATTCACATTGAATACTGTTTTACAAACTGGTCGTTTGCTTGTGCCACTCACCTGAAACCCATAGAACAGCTGTTCAAGAGAGCTATCCAGGTGTTTGACAGAAAGCCACAGTCATACCACCACTGTACCATCCTTGAATATGCTGCTCATGCTCTTTCTGCATATCGTGTATTTATTTTTGCTGTATGTATATATATAAATGTCATGTTCTTATATGCTGTATGGGACGGGACTATAGATGGAAATTAGCTCAAAGCTAAAATCCGGCTCATTTACACTTGTAAACATTATTTTTGTTTTAAAGTGTTCATCAATGTGCACTACGGTAGCCCTGAAGAAAATTAAACATTAAAATATGTTATTGACGTCCCCATTCCGAGTTTGTTTTGTGAATAATTGCGATGTTTACTATGTTTTGGTAGCTCTTAACAAAACAGAATTTTTGTAAAAGACTGCGACTCTAAAAGGCAAGTTTGGGATTTTAACACTGTTTCGATGAAACAATACATTATACAATATTACGACTTTTTGCCATATTTTTAACACAATATACTTGTACCTTTTTTTTTTTTGTGGTTGTAGGGCTTCAAGATATTTTGCATGTCATGCATAAACACGGTGTCATCTTTTCCTTGAAACTGACGTGCTGCCCGTTTTATAAAACAAGTTATTTTTCTGCTTCTTCATCCTCTGAATTTTCCTCCCCCGTCCCTCTTCCTTCAGCCAGCACAACAAGAATCAAGGTGGATCTGTGAAATGAAACACCTCTTCCCAAAGCGTGACTTCCCTATTGAGAGCATGCGTCTTCGGCAGTAGGGTCTAAACCAATTGGCCAGATATACTAACATGCAGAACGTACGGTATGTTTGAAGACTAACCATTTATCCAGTTCAAGCTGTCTTTAAGATGTGACATTGCGCTCTGACTATTTCCCGTAAAATGGTGACAAACTATTACTTATTCTTAAATTTGACCTCTTGCTGCTTGGTTGAAAATGATAGTTGAAAAATAACTTTAAAAAAAAAAAAAGACTCAAACAGCGAGGGACATTATACTGGTGAAAACAACTCTCAATTATACAGATGACTCCCCCTCCACTCAACGCAATAAGTCCCTCCCTCCACTCAGCAAAGCATCTAAAACTAAGGACCCCACTAAGTCGACAGTTTGAAAACTAGCTATGGATCTGAGAAAAACCAAGTCTCCCCCCGTGAGTTGCAGCCAGGAACAAACTCCTGGACTACCATCATCACCACCATTCTGGACACCCTAATCTTGCAGTACTACTGCTGCTTATTTTGCTCCTTGGGCCAAGACGTCTCTGTTCATGGACACAGTGAAATCAGTGTTGGTTGATATTGTGGAGGGGGTGATACATCGGTACAGAGAAGAAATATTTAACGGATGCCGAGTCAGTGACCCCGGCCAGAGGCAACACGATTGTCTGAATGACATGCCTGATTTTTTCTTCAGAAATAATTACAACACGTTAATGAAAAGACTCTGGCTCACCGACTTCATTACTGAGATCAACCAGACTCTTATTGATAAAGAAATTTTCACGGATGATTGGAGGATCCAAGGCGCTTCGGAGGCTTTTCTGCACAATCTCAAAAATTGTAGACGCCTCAAGGAGAGACTTGAAAAGATCCATGCCGAGTTGGATGGAGAAGAAGACTAATAACCTGCGGTTGGTTGAAGTCAGGGATTTTTTCTTTTTCGATACATTGACTTTTTCTTTAAAGTAAAATAAAAATGGGGAACTACTATGCAAAACGCTCCGTATATATTGATCAGAATGTAGTCAATACCCTTTTAATAAGTGTGGTGATGAGGACGATTGAAAACAGAGTGAATAGTGATCCCAGTGTAAACAGAATGGCTGAAGTTTGTAAACTAGAAGACATTTTGGATATCGTTCGTTCTGGCAGTACTATTCCTGGTCATTGGGAAACGATTGTAAACGAAACATTTAAAGTGGTCCTGGAATCTTCATTTTCCGAAACATTCTGTAACATTACCGAAGAAATGAAACAAACATCAAAAGTGTATCATGTGCTCTCATTGTATGCTCTGTTTGTAGATGTAATGCATCTTTGTGTCAAAAACAGCATACACATGAATATTTTGACTGAAGTGAAAAAACTCCATTATGATATTTCCAGTAATTTGGGGAATTCTAAGCTGGAGACGGTCCTGGGGATGTTACAATCAGTATAACTATTGACTTTGTGTGTGAAAATGTTTAAATGTAAATAGGACATTTTTTTTTTTTAAATAAAAAAAAGGGTTTTTTACATTTTAAAAACTGTTGTCTTCATTATAGCAAGGGGAGCGTGTCTGATACATGTGTATTACAGTCCTTCACATGCACTGTTGTCTTCATTATAACAAGGGGAGGGTAACAGTGAAGATGTATGATACATGTGTATTGAAACGTGCGTATTATACCCCCACAGAAACACAGAAACATGGAAACACAGAAACACAGAAAACACTGGAAACACTGAAAAAACACAGAAACACTGAAACACAGAAACACCGAAACACAGAGACACAGAACTACAGAAACACAGAAACACAGAACCACAGAGACACAGAAACACAGAAACACAAAAACATGGAAACACAGAAAACACAGAAACACAAAAACACAGAAACACAGAAACACAAAAACACTGAAACACCGACACACCGAGACACAGAACCACAGAAACACAGAAATACAAAAACACAGAAACACAGAAACACAAAAACACAGACACAAAGAAAACACAGAAACACAACAACACAGAAACACCGACACACAGAAACACAGAAAACACAGAAACACAGAACCACAGAAACACAGAAAACACAGAAAACACAGAAACACAGAAACACAAAAACACAAAAATTACAAAAACACTGAAACACGACACACAGAAACACCGAAAACACTGAAAACACAAAAAACTGGCTTGTGTGCTAGTATGGTTTTTGAATAAACACATCAGTATTTTAAAAAGTCGATGGGAGGCTGATACTATTTGACTTTTTAAAATAATGATGTGTTTATTCAAAAACCATACTAGCAAGCCTGTGTTTTGTGTTTTCAGTGTTTTCGGTGTTTCTGTGTGTCGGTGTTTCAGTGTTTTTGTATTTTTTGTGTTTTTGTGTTTCTGTGTTTCTGTATTTTCTGTGTTTTCTGTGTTTCTGTGGTTCTGTGTTTCTGTGTTTTCTGTGTCTCTGTGTTTCTGTGTTTCAGTGTTTCTGTGTTTTTTTTAGTGTTTCAGTGTTTTCAGTGTTTTCTGTGTTTCTGTGTTTCCATGTTTCTGTGTTTCTGTGGGGGTATAATACGCACGTTTCAATACACATGTATCATACATCTTCACTGTTACCCTCCCCTTGTTATAATGAAGACAACAGTGCATGTGAAGGACTGTAATACACATGTATCAGACACGCTCCCCTTGCTATAATGAAGACAACAGTTTTTAAAATGTAAAAAACACTTTTTTTTATTTAAAAAAAAAAAAATGTCCTATTTACATTTAAACATTTTCACACACAAAATCAATAGTTATACTGATTGTAACATCCCCAGGACCGTCTCCAGCTTAGAATTCCCCAGATTACTGGAAATATCATGATGGAGTTTTTTCACTTCAGTCAAAATATTCATGTGTATGCTGTTTTTGACACAAAGATGCATTACATCTACAAACAGAGCATACAATGAGAGCACATGATACACTTTTGATGTTTGTTTCATTTCTTCGGTAATGTTACAGAATGTTTCGGAAAATGAAGATTCCAGGACCACTTTAAATGTTTCGTTTACAATCGTTTCCCAATGACCAGGAATAGTACTGCCAGAACGAACGATATCCAAAATGTCTTCTAGTTTACAAACTTCAGCCATTCTGTTTACACGGGGATCACTATTCACTCTGTTTTCAATCGTCCTCATCACCACACTTATTAAAAGGGTATTGACTACATTCTGATCAATATATACGGAGCGTTTTGCATAGTAGTTCCCCATTTTTATTTTACTTTAAAGAAAAAGTCAATGTATCGAAAAAGAAAAAATCCCTGGCTTCAACCAACCGCAGGTTATTAGTCTTCTTCTTCTCCATCCAACTCGGCATGGATCTTTTCAAGTCTCTCCTTGAGGCGTCTACAATTTTTGAGATTGTGCAGAAAAGCCTCCGAAGCGCCTTGGATTCTCCAATCATCGGTGAAAATTTCTTTATCAATAAGAGTCTGGTCGATCTCAGTAATGAAGTCGGTGAGCCAGAGTCTTTTCATTAACGTGTTGTAATTGTTTCTGAAGAAAAAATCGGGCATGTCATTCAGACAATCGTGTTGCCTCTGGCCGGGGTGACTGACTCAGCATCCGTTGCATATTTCTTCTCTGTACCGATGTATCACCCCCTCCACAATATCAACCAACACTGATTTCACTGTGTCCATAAACAGAGACGTCTTGGCCCAAGGAGCAAAATAAGCAGCAGTAGTACTGCAAGATTAGGGTGTCCAGAATGGTGGTGATGATGGTAGTCAAGGAGTTTGTTCCTGGCTGCAACTCACGGGGGGAGACTTGGTTTTTCTCAGATCCATAGCTAGTTTTCAAACTGTCGTCTTAGTGGGGTCCTTAGTTTTAGATGCTTTGCTGAGTGGAGGGAGGGACTTATTGCGTTGAGTGGAGGGGGAGTCATCTGTATAATTGAGAGTTTTTTTCATCAGTATAATGTCCCTCGCTGTTTGAGTCTTTTTTTTTTTTTAAGTAATTTTTCAACTATCATTTTCAACCAAGCAGCAAGAGGTCAAATTTAAGAATAAGTAATAGTTTGTCACCATTTTACGGGAAATAGTCAGAGCGCAATGTCACATCTTAAAGACAGCTTGAACTGGATAAATGGTTAGTCTTCAAACATACCGTACGTTCTGCATGTTAGTATATCTGGCCAATTGGTTTAGACCCTACTGCCCTAGACGCATGCTCTCAATAGGGAAGTCACGCTTTGGGAAGAGGTGTTTCATTTCACAGATCCACCTTGATTCTTGTTGTGCTGGCTGAAGGAAGAGGGACGGGGGAGGAAAATTCAGAGGATGAAGAAGCAGAAAAATAACTTGTTTTGTAAAACGGGCAGCACGTCAGTTTCAAGGAAAAGATGACACCGTGTTTATGCATGACATGCAAAATATCTTGAAGCCCTACAACCACAAAAAAAAGATTGTGTTAAAAATATGGCAAAAAAGTCGTAATATTGTATAATGTATTGTTTCTTCGAAACAGTGTTAAAATCACAAACTTGCCTTTTAGAGTCGCAGTATTTTAAAAAAATTCTGTTTTGGTAAGAGCTACCAAAAACATAGTAAACATCGCAATTATTCCCAAAACAAACTGGGAATGGGGACATCGATAACATATTTTAATGTTTAATTTTCTTCAGGGCTACCGTAGTGCACATTGATGAACACTTTAAAACAAATATAATGCTTACAAGTGTAAATGAGCCGGATTTTAGCTCTGAGCTAATTTCCATTTATAGTCCCGTCACATACAGCATATAAGAACATGACATTTATATATATACATACAGCAAAAATAAATACACGATATGCAGAAAGAGCATGAGCAGCATATTCAAGGATGGTACAGTGGTGGTATGACTGTGGCTTTCTGTCAAACACCTGGATAGCTCTCTTGAACAGCTGTTCTATGGGTTTCAGGTGAGTGGCACAAGCAAACGACCAGTTTGTAAAACAGTATTCAATGTGGGATAGAATCATACAGTGGAGGTATGACTTTGCAGCATTGACAGTTAAAAAAAAGGTCTAATTTGTTTAAAATGTTGCAAGTTGAATTTAATGGTATTGGATATTTTCTGGATATGTTTCTTAAAAAGTCAAGTGCGAGTTCCAATATGACAATCCCTGTTCAAGATACTTGCACTGGGAGACTAGTTATATTTCTGCTCCATTTAAAAATACATTGGATCCTTCAATCCTTAAAACTAGAATACTGATGGCTGGCTTATGCTACAAACTTCATCACCTTTTAACAAGAGAGTAAGTATATAAAACGTTATTTTGTATATTTTACACATCAGCAGAAACAGGGAGAGATGGCAGGACACTGTGTTTTAGAGAGAACCCCTCCCCCCTGCGTCAGCAAACGGCTTGCGCGGTAATACCATCGCCCAGATGGTCCGCTTTTAGTTTCCCAGACGGTGCTTGTCAGGACTCTTTTCACTTCTGGCGGCGGGGGGATATTTCCTTCTTCTTCCTCCACATTGGGGGGTAACGGTGAAAACTCTTCTCTGATCTCGCTTTTTGTTTGCGTTTCTTTGCTTTTTGTTGCAAATATCTTGTACACCGCTGGTTTCACAGTATTTTCTTGATGCACTACTTCTTCCGATACAATGGTTGCGTGGAGATCTCTGGAAGACACCAGAGTTAACACAGCCCAATCTGTTGAGGTCAACGTCGCTTTAACACTGTGTGGTCCATACATTTCTCCATTCTTCAGATTGTAGAAATGCAGTTCATTCGCCATATAGTTGAATACGTATCCCCAAACATGTTCATTTTCCAGAAGCCATTTCTCTTCAAGATCTTCGACCGGAGGTGTTTGAACCCGGCACAGATACTGCATCCGTTTCTGGATTGGCGCTCTGGACGGATGGCGGTAAGTTGTCACAGGCGTCTCGCTGATTAAACCCATATCGAGGCGTCTCTTGGCCATTTTTTCTTTTTGGAAAGATGACTTGATGATTGGAAATGACTGGCTTTTTATCTGCACGGGGTTCTTTTTTTTTTATCTCACTCCACCCCCTCGGTCTTTTGACATCACATAATTGGGGCGGGCCCTTCTGTCACTTTTATGCATACTAATGTGATGGAAGCGGCATTTTGTTTTAATAGACTTGGGGGCGGGCCCACCTGTCACTTTTTATGCATACTAATGTGATTGAAACATTTTTTATGATACACCATAAGGCGCAACAGTGGGGGCTTTTCACACCTGTGAATACACATCAACCCCCTCCTATCGACGGATCTCACACCTACTTGGGGATATCACACCTACTTGAGATCTCACACCTCAATCAAAGGGGAGGCGGGACTTAGCTCATTTGCATAATGGGGGGAGGTGTGACCTGTCACTTTTTTATGCATACTAATGAGACGAAAGCGGGATGAATCTTACTACTTTTGTGCATTCTGAGTTGAGCCCTATACAAAACGTACTTTACCTGTTAATAATGTATTCCATACAATTACAGATTGCTCTCACAACCATCTCGAGGTGTTCCCTGTCCGCAAAATAATAAAGACAAGGAACCGAAAGGTAGGATAATGATTACCTTGATGACAGTGTTTGCTGTTGCATAACTTTTCTGAATTTGTATAGCAATTACTTTATCTTACCTTGAAGGAATGCTGTTGTCCAATTTACAATATCAAGCTATTTGTGTAAACATCCTGTAAATCCCTGTAGTCAGTCAGATGTCTTTTTTCACGACTATATTTTTAAATATATGCAAACTATTTGAACAATACATATATCATAAGTACTTGTGAAAGTGCAAAGTTCAAAGAGCATACAGATGTACAATGTCTTTGTCTGCCTGCCACAGGGGGGGACGGAGCACCTTTATGACTGGGAGCCCTGCACCATTTGGTATGTTAATTTGCTTTTGTACAATTACATCTATGTGTGCTGTTAACATTTGTGGTAATTGTTGGCACGCCATTATCTTAGGTGGCATTTGTTAAAGAAAAATGCAAAAAGTTCTGCTGTCTGTAGCACCAGCTATAAACAAGTTATTTTAAATGTGCAAAGTCCACACTAAACGATACATTGAAACTAGGTAGTTTATTTAATTAAAGCTGTGTCAATATTTGATTACACCACAGAGACACCAGGTTCACTTTAGCTACTCTGGCGTTAAGTCCACACTTACTAAAGTATTAGTAAATAATCACCAAACAACAACAGAAATGTAAAGGAACTAGGACAAAGAATTATGATTAGACATTAATCTACAGATAGTGCAAATTAACAACAGTGACAATCAAGTGGTGAAACCGTAAACCACAACAAAGGGTAATATATCAGTACCCTATTATTGGGCAGATCCAATTGTAACGTAACAAACGCATCATGATATAATTTCCCCAAGGGGATCTATAGAATGTTATCTATCAAAAGCTATTTTATCCCTTATCTTGGAATACAATGTGTCTGTTGGAGGAGTTATTATTCACTTGAAATGTTATGCTGTAAGGCTCTAGGCATGCAATGATTTTACATTTTGATGCTATGATAATAGTCTGAGGAAACGTCACCTTTGGGTTTTACAACTATTACACTAAGAATGGATGAATGTGTACTTATAATTAGAGGTTTTATAGGATTTTTCCACAACATTTTGGGATTTTCAGCTGCTGTGCCTATTTACCTTTGTTAACACGATTAACCCGTTTTCCATATTTTTCAATGAGCAACAGTTGCTGTAAGGAACCTTGACGTATCATAATGTAGTTGTTTAGAGAGTGAGAACAAAAACACTCAGTGTAGCTGAACTGTTAAAAGTGACATTGGTTAATCGCTGCATCCATACAGTGGAATACCAAATACTTCATACAACACTGCACTTGTCTTCAAACGTTTCTAAAACAGTATAAACATTTTAAAGTAGCCTCATGAAAATCAATTGAATGTGTATTACTGCTCACTAATTCTTATTCACCCTCCATTTATTGTATTTCTTTCTCAGTGGTATGTCCTGGCCTCCATCCTGGCAAGCAGCCTGATTCCCACCCCATGCAAATCCCATTGCCAAACAAAATAATAAATGTTTTGGTGTTGTATGGAATTAATAAAGTGCAACAGTTTAACAACTGCAACAGACTTAACATTTTTTTGACTTGAAGGATTGTTGCATTGTTTTATGGCCACTGGCAATTAATTTCACAGGTGAATTGCATATTGATGTAAAATGAAGCTCAGCGAAAGTTCTTTCAGGAAGACTGGGTATATATATATGTATATACATTCACTCCGCAGCTGCATATAATCAGCTCATCACAGGCGTTGTCTTTAACATATTACATTTTACCTCATTCTCCAGCAGCCAATCACCGTGCTGCAGCCAAACTTTAAAATGGCAGTCAGCTGTTATTTCAGGTTGTCATGCTGCCGCCCGCCTCCACCCCATCCACCTCCTCTCATCACATCCACTGCCAGGAGAGCTAATCCAAAGACCTCATCACATCCCCTCTTCATCCCATCTCCTCATCAAATCCAGATCGTCAGCATCATCACCAGTGTCTAGAATGGGGGGGGGGGGGGGGGGGGGGGCGGTTCCCTATATGCTCACGGCTCCATTTCCCCCTTTAGATATACCATTTCAGGATCGGGTCTAATCGCCAAAGACTTAACATTTATCGTATGGCATGTGTCAATAAATGTTCTTTAAACAAAATGAAGTATCTCATGATTGAAATACACAGAAGCAGCACACAAGGGGTCCTTGAGATGATTGAAAACATTAATAACAGAATGCTTAATGCACAAAACATCAAGAAATAAGTAGCCAATGCTTCAATCCTTTAAGAATACACTGTTTGTGGGCTATTTTAATTTAATAATAGGCCTACATTACATTTATAAAGCGCTTCTCCTGATCCTCAAAGCGCTTACAAGCAAGTAAAACAAACATAACACATAACTCCTCTCTGTCATCTGGAATAGTTCCCTCCTGCTTCAAAACCGCCTCCATCACTCCCATCCTCAAGAAGCCTGGTCTTGACCCTGAGGAGCTGAACAACTACCGACCGATCTCCAACCTTCCTTTCCTTAGTCAAACCTTGGAAAGAGCAGTCGCCGCCCAGCTTCATCAACATCTGTCCAACCATGAGCTCTACGAACCCCTACAGTCAGCCTACAGAGCACATCACAGCACAGAGACCGCCCTCCTCAAGATCACTAATGACCTCCTTCTCGCTGCTGACTCCGGACAAATCAGTATTCTCATCCTCCTCGACCTCTCTGCGGCCTTTGACACCGTTTCTCATACAGTCCTCCTGAAATGCCTCTCCGACAACCTTGGCATCACTGGCACAGCTCTGTCATGGTTTCAGTCCTATCTCTCAACCAGGTCTCAGTTTGTCAGCATCAGCGGCTCATCCTCCCCCCCGGCCCCAGTCAACCATGGTGTCCCCCAAGGCTCCGTGCTTGGTCCCCTACTTTTCACCATTTACATGCTGCCCCTTGGCCAGATCATACGTCACTTCGGTCTCAATTTCCACTGCTACGCTGATGACACTCAGCTCTATCTCAGCACCTCACCATCTGCCCAGCTCCCTCCACAGTCTCTGGTCAATTGTCTCCATGCCATAAAGACCTGGATGACACCAAATCTACTCAAACTCAACAGTAAGAAGACTGAGCTCATGGTTGTGGCCCCAAAGGCACTGCTCCGGAAGGTTGGGGATCTCCTCCTCCACATTGACGGCTGTTCCATCTCCCTGTCTCCCGAAGTCCGTAACCTGGGTGTCATCCTTGACTCAACTCTCTCATTTCAGTCACATATCAAATCCGTCACCAAGTCTGCCTTCTATCACCTCAGGAACATCTCCCATCTACGACCATCACTCTCCGATTCCGTGGCGGAGACCCTCATCCATGCATTCGTCTCCTCCCGGTTGGACTACTGCAACGGAGTCCTGTTCGGGGTTCCCAGTAAAGCCCTGGACAGGCTCCAGTATGTGCAGAACTCGGCTGCCAGGGTGCTCACTCACACCAAGCCCTGGCAGCACATCACCCCCACCCTCATCCACCTCGACTGGCTCCCAGTCAAGCACCGTATCATATATAAACTCCTTCTTCTGACCTACAAATGCCTCCATGCCCTCGCCCCCCAATACCTGTCTGACCTTCTCCGCCACCACACTCCATCCTGGAAGCTCCGATCGTCTGGACAGGATCTCCTCTCTACCCCCCGCACCAGCTTGCGGACTTTCGGTGACAGAGCTTTCAGTGTAGCATCCCCCACCCTCTGGAACTCTCTCCCCCCCGAAATCCGCAGCGCCCCAACCTTGGACACTTTCAAAAAAGCCCTCAAAACGCACCTTTTCACCAAGGCTTTCCCCACTATATAGTTAGTTTGATAGGTTTATTTTTATTTTTCCGCTACTTGCTTGCCCCCCCCTCCCTGACCTGTCTGCCTCTTTTCCCCTACTCCCCCCCCCCTGCCCGACTTGTGAAGCGACCTTGGGTTTCGTGAAAGGCGCTATATAAATATTATGTATTATTATTATTATTATTATTATTATTATTATTATTATTATAACAATAGTAGAAAGTGCTAAGCTAGGTGGAATAAGGGAAAGGGGTTAGTTGATTAGGAGTTGAAGTCAAGAGTGAAAAGGTGAGTTTTGAGAGATTGTTTGAATGATGTGAGAGTGTTGGCGGATCTGACGTGGCTGGAGAGGGAGTGGGGCAGGGGCGGACTGGCCATCTGTAGTATCTGGAGAACCACAGAACGGCCGGTCGTCAAGGGCCGTTGACGGCCGGCCGGCCCTTTTTTTAAAAATGGTTTAACGTCATTATTTAAGTTGCGCTGACGGCCGACAGAGGGCAACAGCGGCCGCTAATGCAGTTGTGTGGTTCTTATCTGTCAAATAATCACACACGAAGAAGAAAAAAGATCGGCCATACGAAGAGAAGGGATTACACGCCGCGGCAGACAGGGAGAATGAAAAAACATGGATACAGAGCAAAGAAAACGAAAAGAAAAAAGGTGGGGCCGAGAAGGCAAGAGAAAAAAGGTGAAGTCACTCGCAGGTGAAGCATATAAATGTCGCAAATTGACAGAACTTTTTGGCAGCAGTTCTGCTACAAGCACTATCAGCAGCAGCTAACAAGTGCAAAATGATGAAGAGAATGATGAGGGCGCGAGTTCAGATTGAGCCAGCCTCCTGCGTTCATGATGAGGGAAAGAGTTGAGCTGGTGGAAGAACCAGCTCAACTGGCACGTATACAAGTGCAGGCAAGAGAAGGGGTGAGAATTATCCCCTGAACTCAGTGGCGTTTTCTCCTGGAGGCCAAGGGAAGCCAGGCTTCCCCTGTTTTTTTGGATTGTAGTTATCATTTTAATAAATAAATAAAAACACTTTGTTTAGTTTCGGTAATTGTTCTTTGTTCTGTGTTGCTGCCGGCCCATCTCTCCCCCATTCTCATTGAGTATTTTACAAAGAGTGAAACAGCGCCCCTCTAGATGTTATGATGAAACAGTAGATTGCACTCTCTGTTGCAGAGTAGGCTAGCCGAAATTGGCTTCCCTTGGTGAAAAAAAAGGAGGGATTGACCAATCAGATGAGGCTCACGTCATGCCCCTGCCAACCTGTGATTGGTCAGGGCCATGCCAAGACCAATCCAGAGGCGGCTGGCTTCCCATGCCTCACAATCCAATCAAATCGCATCAACTTCAGTTCGTACTGTAAGTCATCACCGCCCTTAAAAAGTAGCAAGCAACTGAAGCAAGTGCAATTATGGAGGGTGGAGATTTGAAGTATTTCATCAAAGATAATTTTACTAAACTTCCGCTACAGCAGCAACTAAAAATGAAATCTGATGACAGGCCAATGCCCAAACTGGAGCTGTGTACAGAGAGGAAAAAAGGAGCGAATCGGACGCAAAACTTTAAATAATAAACAGCGGATTTCTAACATTTGGCATTTCATGTGGCCGGACTGGGTCAGTTTCCAGGGCTGAATTTTAGTCCCAGTCCACCCCTGGAGTGGGGGAGGCTGCTGCGAAGGCCCTGTCACCCCAGGTCCGGAGCTTTGTCCTGATGGGCTGCAGTAGGTTAGCTTCAGCTAACATCTGAGGCGACGGGTGGGGGCAAGGTTGTTGAGGGCTTTGAAAGTGAAAAGTAATATTTTAAAGTCAATGCGGTGTTTCATGGGGAGCTCTTGATCAGAGGAATTTAGTGTTATTATTCTTTCCCCAGTTAACTAAGCTATGCTGAAGTGCCAGTAGATAACTTCTAAATACCAGTACAGGGGCTTCAAAGGTTTTTTACTCATTTTTTTGTGGTCTTTTTGGACAGTGGAAGGCTAGATTACCCATGATCCTCAGCCACCGTTGCGGTGGAAACGGAGCCGGTCCACTCTCAGCTAACTGCATAACCCTAATTTATTTCAGATACCAAACACACTTTTTCCGAAGATTGGTGTAACAAATATCAAAACAATATATGTGTCGATAACAAAATACATCCATCATAAACTAAACTGGAAACAGCAGTATAATTTGTCTTGTTAACACTTTAAAGTTGAGTTTTTTTTAACCCATACCGCCTAGTGGTTAAAGCATGTTATTGAATTTTTTTGTTGAATTATGTTATATTTGATGAAACATAAAAATATTAAGAATACATACATAGGGGGAAAATAGAAGGTCAATCATAGAAATATAGATGAAAATATTAAGAAGATACTGTGGTGATCTCTACAATAAAACAGTTCAGTGCAGGACGTCCAAAGATATTAATAGGAGGATGTGCAAAACAGACAAACTAAATAGGCTTCATTTAAACATTAAAGAATACTTTAAGTTAAGGTCTTCTTTTAAATAAGAAAAAAGCTTTGGGGTATCTATCTACAGACAAATATTAAGTCTGACAAAGTACTTAACGTCTAATATATTGCATAGTTTGTTTTGGAACTTGACAATCAACTTTCCTGCAATGTTAACTAAGTTGAAGCACTTATTTTAACTGATATTATACATATGTATTATACTCTTATAAGATGTATCTAGATAGTATAATAAATGTGCAGAATATGACAGTTTAATGGTGGAGGTACATACATATCGATAGATGTCTTGTAATGCACTGTTGAGGAACCTGCGACCCAAGTTTTTAATCTCTGACCTTTTTCATCTCTGACCTTTTCAGGTACTGAACATCCAATAAATGAAGAACAGAGAATTGCTAAATATAAAACATAGAATTTGTGTGATTATACTAAATGATTTCCAAATAAACACCACTGCATATTTCCAACTTTTACACATGCTGCTGTAACGAAAAATGGCCCCGCTTGGGATCAATAAAGTATATCTTATCTTAAGATGATCGATGGCAACTGCCATATTTGCAAAATTTGCCTCCGAACCTTGACAAGTGCATGTTTCAGGCTTATCAATTTGAAATTGAACATCAACATCCATTTTGCTTGGCCGATACCGAAAATAGGACACGGACCACTATTGCGGTAAGCATGTTGTAACTTACGGTTGTTGTTGTCATCTCCGGGTATCCAGTGTGCCTGTTCTGTTGCTGATAGCTTATTATCTTAACTTAATCGATCGTTTTAAAACTCTTGATCACGGCAACGGCCTGACTTTGTAATCACACGTTACTACAGCTTAAGCACTCACAAACTCTCCTTCTCTTAGCGACTGTAACTCCACAGTTGCCTACACTCTTTTCGGGTTTGCTAACGGTAGCTACTTTAGCTTGATAGCTAGCCATGGCTCTTTCCCCACCCTCGGGTGCTATTTCCTGCTATAACTGTCTCATGTTTGGTTACTCCCCTACCTCCTTTACTGGTACCGATACATGTGTTAAATGTAGTATAGTTGTTAGGTTGGAGGCGGGAATCATAGCCATAGAAGCCCGGCTCCGCATCTTAGAAAATAACTCAGCTACAGTAAAGCCCATGTTAGCCGGTGCGGACCGGCAAAAGGTAGCTCCTCTTACCCGTCCCCCGGCAACTCCCGAGCAGCAGGGAGAATGGGTGACTGTTCAGAAGGGGCATAACGCGAAACCCGCAGGTCCCCACCAACCCGTTCACGTATCTAACAAATATTCCCCACTCAGCGAGACACCCGCTGAGAAGCCAACTCTGGTTATTGGTAGCTCTATTATGAGACACGTGAATTTAGAGATTGGTATCGTTACGTCTAGGCGGGATTCTGACTTAGAGGCATTCAGTCATAATCCCACAGATGGTAGCTTCGCACCATTGGCTCCTCAGCCAAGCACATACACCAAATGTCTGAACCTGCGGTTCCTCTCGTACTGAGCAGGATTACTATTGCAATAACACATCATCAGTAGGGTAAAACTAACCTGTCTCACGACGGTCTACAGTCCACAGTCACATGCATTCCGGGGGCCAGAGCGGGCGACGTTGAGGCGCATCTTAGACTGCTGGCTAAAAATAAACGTAAATACAGTAGGATTGTTATTCACGTCGGTGGTAATGATGTTCGTTTACGCCAATCAGAATGCACCAAACTTAATGTGGCGTCGGTGTGTAGTTATGCTAAAACAATGTCGGACACCGTAATCTTCTCTGGTCCCCTCCCCAATCTGATCAATGATGACATGTATAGCCGCATGTCATCATTTCAGCGCTGGTTGTCTTGGTGGTGCCCAGCAAACAATGTGGGCTTCGTGAATAATTGGACAGCCTTCTGGGGAAAACCTGGTCTGATTAAGAGAGACGGCATTCATCCTACTTTGGAAGGTGCAAATCTCATTTCGGCAAACATTTCAGGGCTCTGTGGACTTAATCCATGACAAACTGGAGTTGAGACCAGGAGGCAGAGTCGCAGTCTTACACGCTTCTCTGCGCTCTCTCCTAGGCAGTCATCCATAGGAATCCCGAACCCAATAAAATACCCAATATTAACGGTGTGTGTGTCTGCCCAAAGACAATTTAAGGTAAAACCTAATAGAGGTGTCATACATAATAACCTAATAAAAGTAAATGTAACAACTACTACAGTGCAACAAAACAGGAAGATTAAATGTGGTCTCTTAAACATAAGATCTCTAGCATCTAAAGCAATACTGGTAAATGATTTAATATCAGATTATAATATTGATATATGCTGTCTCACTGAAACTTGGTTGAGACATGAAGAATATGTCAGCATAAATGAGGCCACTCCACCCAGCCATATCAATACTCATATTGCCCGAGGCACGGGCCGAGGAGGTGGAGTTGCAGCAATCTTTGACTCAAGTTTACTTATCAATACTAAACAAAAATTAAATTATACCTCCTTTGAAAGCCTCATTTTCAGTCTTACGCATCCGACCTTGAAAACTTTGCAGCCAATCTTATTTGTTACAGTGTACCGTGCACCAGGTCCTTATTCAGAATTCTTATCAGAATTCTCTGAGTTTTTATCAGCTTTGGTACTTAAAACAGATAAAGTAATTATAGTAGGTGACTTTAATATTCATGTTGACGATGATAAAAATAGCCTTACTGTTGCATTTAACTCTATATTAGATTCTGTTGGTTTCTGTCAGAGTGTAAATAAACCAACCCACTGCTATAATCACACCCTTGACCTTGTTCTGACTTATGGTATTGAAATTGAGCAACAATTAGTCGAACCGCATAATCCTGCTTTATCCGACCATTTCTTAGTAACTTTTGAAGTACTGTTACTAGACTACAAAGCATTAGCCAAAAGCTCCTGCAGCAGAAACCTATCTGTTAGTGCTATAGCCAAATTTAAGGAAGAGATTCCACCAATACTTAACTCGATAGCATGTCTGCATGTAGGGGAGGAAACTTATACAAAATGTACACCACCCCAAATTGATCATGTTGTTGATAGTGCTACAGATGCGCTGCGAATAAAATTAGACTCTGTTGCTCCTTTGAAAAAGAAGAAAATAAAACAACATAGATTAGCTCCATGGCATAATGCCGAAACCCGCAAAATAAAGCAAAAGTCGAGACAACTTGAAAGGATATGGCGTTCCACTAAACTTGAAGAATCTCGTTTAATTTGGCATATTACACTCAATGAATATAAGAAAGCACTGCGTAAAGCGAGAGCAGCATACTACTCTTCATTAATAGATGAGAATAAGAATAATGCAAGATTTCTTTTCAGCACTGTAGCCAGGCTGACAGAGAGCCACAGCTCGACTGAGCCTTCTATTCCCATAGCACTCAGTAGTAATGATTTTATGTGCTTTTTTAACGATAAAATTGTTACTCTTAGAAACAAAATCAATGACCTCTTGCCTTTGACCAGTATAATGTTATCAACAGCTCCTGGAAACGTAAGTTCTAATATTACACTAGATAGTAAACTAGAATGCTTTTCAGCCATAAACCTTGAACAATTAAATTCAATGATTCTCTCTTCTAAACCATCAACGTGTATCTTAGACCCGATTCCAACTAAGCTGTTAAAATAAGTTTTTCCATTAGTTAGCACTTCTTTATTAAATATTATGAATATGTCTTTATTATCAGGCTATGTTCCACAATCATTCAAAGTAGCAGTGATAAAACCGCTTCTTAAAAAGCACAACCTCGATCCAGAGGTTTTAGCCAACTATAGACCTATTTCTAATCTTCCATTCCTCTCAAAAATTCTTGAGAAAGCAGTCGCAAAACAGCTGTGTGATTACTTAAAAAACTATGATTTATTTGAAGATTTTCAGTCTGGCTTTAGAACACAACATAGCACAGAGACAGCTCTGGTTAAAGTCACAAATGACATTCTAATAGGGACTTGTCTCTATTCTTGTCTTGCTCGATCTTAGTGCTGCATTTGATACTATCGACCATGATATCCTATTGCAAAGACTAGAGCACTTAGTTGGCATACAGGGAACTGCTTTAGGCTGGTTTAGGTCCTATCTATCTGAACGCTCTCAGTTTGTACGTGTCAACGATGAATCTTCCATGCAAACCAAAGTTAGCCATGGAGTGCCACAGGGCTCAGTGCTTGGACCTATTTTGTTCACCCTATATATGCTTCCGTTAGGCAATATTATAAGGAATCATTCTGTAAACTTTCATTGTTATGCGGATGATACTCAACTATATCTATCAATCAAGCCTGATGAAATTAATCATCTAAATAAAATTCAAGACTGCCTCAAGGACTTAAAAACGTGGATGACCTTACATTTTTTGATGTTAAACACGACCAAAACTGAAGTTATTGTACTTGGCCCGAATAATCTACGAAACAAATTATCTAAAGATATATTAACTATGGATGGCATTAATTTGGCCTCCAGTGAGACTGTAAGGAATCTTGGTGTTATATTTGATCAGGATTTATCCTTTAACATCCACATAAAATCAATTTCAAGGACCGCCTACTTCCATCTATGTAACATTGCAAAAATCAGGCATATCTTGCCTCAAAACGATGCAGAGAAACTAGTCCATGCATTTGTTACTTTAAGGCTGGATTATTGTAACTCCTTATTATCCGGGTGTACCAAGAAGTCAGTCAAGTTGCTTCAGCTGATTCAAAATGCTGCAGCTCGTGTACTAACCAGAGTTAGGAAAAGGGACCACATTACTCCTGTTCTGGCTGCCTTACACTGGCTCCCTATAGAACACAGGATAGAATTTAAAATTCTTCTTCTCGCCTACAAAGCCCTTAATGGGCAGGCGCCATCTTACCTTAAAGAACTCATTATACCCTATTGTCCTACTAGGGCATTGCGTTCCAAGAATGCAGGGTTGTTGGTTGTTCCTAGAGTCTCTAAAAGTACAATGGGAGCCAGAGCCTTTTCTTATCAAGCTCCACTTTTGTGGAATCAGCTTCCAGTTTGTGTTCGGACGGCAGACACCCTATCCGTTTTTAAGAGTGCGCTTAAGACCTTCCTTTTTGATAAAGCTTATAGTTAGGGCTGATTAGATTCAGCCCCTAGTTTTGCTGATATAGGCTTAGTTTGTCGGGGGACATCTTACTTCTTCCTTCTCTCTGTCTATACCTGTGTACTCTCATGTTCCGATTAACCCAGCTTCCCCAAATTTCTTTCTTTTTGGTGTCTATATACGCCGGGATCCGGAGTCATGGATGATCCTGCGGTCCTGTGTCATGGATTGCGAGTCCTGGATCTTGAGTCGTGGCTGTGGTCCTGGATCATAAGTTATGGATGGATATACTCGTGGATTCATCTTCCTATTATACACACATGCATTTCCAAACATTTGGACTACCTATGTTGCAAATGTATTATATTTTCAATTTACACACGGCATCTATTGCACGTCTGTCCGTCCTCGGAGAGGGATCCCTCCTCTGTTGCTCTCCCTGAGGTTTCTCCCATTTTTCCCTTTAAACTGTGGGTTTTCTCTGGAAGTTTTTCCTTGTACGATGTGAGGGTCTAAGGACAGAGGGTGTCGTATTGTCATACTGATATTCTGTACAAACTGTGAAGTCCACTGAGACAAATTTAACATTTGTGATATTGGGCTATATAAATAAACATTGATTGATTGATTGATTGATTGATTTAGAAGGTAAATCAGTTGAAAGCCGAAGTTCAATAAACATCCTAATCCCCTATGCTGAAGTTGCAAAAACACCACGATCTTATGATCCAATTCTATCAGTTTCCCAGTTACACAGGGACGCGGGAAGTCAGTCAGAGTTGGGGGTGCGTGCAGCGTCTCGCAGTGGAGTAACTGTGGGGCGGAGGGGGGCTGCGAGTGGAGCCTCGCCGTTTTTCAGGTTGATATGTGAAGCACATTAGCTAGCCAACATGTATCTAGCAAATGTTTAGCAAAATATTAGAAGTGAGGCTACTAGACTAACTACTGTAATAGTGTAATAGTGAGGCTACTAGACTAACTACTGTAATAGCCTCACTTTTAATATTTTGCAAAACATTAGCTAGCACTAGTGTTACAGTTGCTAGCAGCTTATTGGGATTTTATGCTAGATAGACAGGCATTGTTTTGATATAATAAATTAAGCATTATTGTTAGTTAAGCATGTAAGCCTGCAGCCCCACTTTTAACTAGGGATGGACCGCTTATCGGTCCGGTCTTTTAACGGTACTTTTATCGGTTCTTTTGGAGAAAAAAATAAGGTAAACTAACTAAACAAATTGTGAACAAAACTAACAAAATAAATAACTCAGTTACCTTTAATCATTAACCCATGTTTGTATAATGTAGTTAACTCCGTGTGTTGCTGCTAGCATACATACCTGACGTGGAAACGTTACTTGTGGATGGGGCTACAAGAGCTACTAGAAAGACAGTCGAACCCGGTTCATTCCTCCGTCTGAATGTGGTGCACTTTTGCTAAATGTTTCAACAAATTGCTCGTGTTACCGCCCTTACATGCTAAACTCTTATTGCACTTTAGACGGGTAAAGTTTAAACACACCTCGGAGCGCGTTCTCTCCGCCGTCTCCTCCGTGTGTGTGTGTTGCTGCATGTAGCAGCTGCGTGTGTGTAAACTGCCCCGCCCCCTCGCAAGCAGGCGGGGGAGAGAGATCGAAAATACTAAAAATAATCAGAGAAGCATTTTTGCAGTCTTTTTGCATGTTAGAAACGGAGTTGGCGACACTAAAACTGCAATATAATGTTTGTGTAGCCATAATACATATGACATATATTTTTTACATGTCTCCAGTACCGATAAAAAGACCGCTAACGTCGGAGCTTAAAGGTACCACGGTCTTTAATAATTCAGCCCCCGTGCCCGTTTAATACCGGGGTTCGGTACCCATCCCTACTTTTAACTCTCCGTATCTCCCTAACTCATTGCAGATGGCTTCACTAAAAAAAAGGAAACCAGTTGTAAGATGTTTAAAAGTTCATTAAACATAATATATGCTTAAATGCATTTCAAAGAGGTTGTGTTGGAGTTTGTGTTATTCTACATTTTGACACCAATATTTTCAGATTTTACTGCAAATGTATATCGGTTCCAAATATCGGTTATCGGTCTCCTTGATTACTAATAATCGGTATCGGTATCGGCCTTGAAAAAGCCATATCGGTCGATCCCTAGTTCTAACTTAAAACTCTAATGTATCTTATGGAACTGATGATATTAATATGATACCAGTGTATAAGACCAAACTGAAGAGAAGTAAACCGGAAAAGAAAGTAATAAGGACATGGACAAATAAAAGTAGGGAACAGTTGAAAGCCTGTTTTGATTGGACAGGTTGGGACATTTTTCAGGAAGGTGATTGAATGATTATATCAACTTCTGTGTAGAACTAGTTGTTCCCACTAAAGAAATACAAATCTATTCAAATAATAAATCTTATCAATCAATCAATCAATCAATCAATCGATCAATCAATCAATCAATCAATCAATCAATGTTTATTTATATAGCCCAATATCAAAAATGTTACATTTGTCTCAGTGGACTTCACAGTTTGTACAGAATATCAGTATGACAATATGACACCCTCTGTCCTTAGACCCTCACATCGTACAAGGAAAAACTTCCAGAGAAACCCCACAGTTTAAAGGGGAACATGGGAGAAACCTCAGGGAGAGCAACAGATGAGGGATCCCTCTCCCAGGATGGACAGACGTGCCTTGTGTAAATTGAAAAGATAATACATTTACAACATAGGTTGGCAAATGTTGGGAAATGCATGTGTCTATAAGAAGAAGATGAATCCACGAGGGAGCCTTCAGGGAATTAGTATGGTGAGAGTCAAGCAGGACCGCAGAGACAGGTTCAGCCACGACTCAAAGTCCAGGACTCAGATCCAGAACTCAGGATAGAGGATCCAGGACACACGACCACAGCAACAGGATTAGCCTCGACTCAGGATCCCAGCGTAAAACAAAAAAAGTAAAACACAAAGAAGAGATTTGGGGGAAGCTGGGTTAATCGGAACATGAGAGTACACAGGTACAAACAGCCAGAAAGACGGAGTAAGGTGCCCCCCCCAACAGTCCAAGCCTATAGCAGCTAAACTAACATACATGCACTCCCTTAGGATAGGTTGAGGGAAAAGGGTAGCAAGTAAGAAGTAGGAAACAGTAGGAAGTAGGAAACGTAGGGAGAGAGGTCCCCACTGGAACCTGAATTGGTTAGGTCTGTGGCTACGTTCCACACTCCCCGGCCGGGCTAGGCCTTCTCTGCAACCTGTTACCCTCTAATACAGGGGTCTCAGACTCAATTTACCTCGGGGCCGCTGGACGTAGAGTCTGGGCAAGTCTGGGCCGCTTCAAATATTCCGCAAAACATTTATTAAAAAATACAACATTAACAGTTATTCAACATCTTCTTAACATGAACTGTTCTTCACAACATAACTATGTACAGTTGCTCTGTCTTACCTACTCCTTGCTGGTAGAGACCTGGCAGGGCTTCCTCTCACACAGCTGAGCCACATTTGGTTTGAGGGAGGAAGCAGTTGAAACCCTCAGTATGGCTTGAAGATGTGCATCAGTAATTCTGGACATGTACTTTGACTTATTGAAGTTCATGGTGGAGAAGGGCTGTTCACACATATATGTGCTCCCAAAAAGGCACATGGTCCGCTTGAACATCCTGGAAATCTCAGGGAAGGAGGGGGGCAATTCTCTCATGAACTGTCCAAGCTTGTCTGCTTTCCCATTCACTTCCCTGAACTTGGCTTTGAGCTCAGAATTGCACTGCAGGTTGATGAGCTCCATTTGAAGCACACCAGGGGCATTTTCCACATCAAAGGAGAAGGGGTCTGCAAACATTTGGAAAGTGGCTCTGTGTGTCTTGAAGTCTGCAAACCGCTGATCGAATTCCTCCTGTAGCTTCACAATGGCATCAATATACTTCTCACCACTGAATGCTGTGTCCCTGTCCATGAGAGCCTTGCATGCTGGGAAATGGCAGAGGTTTTTCTGAGGGAGCTGGGCTTTCCATAACATCAGTTTTGTAGAGAATGCTCTGACATTGTCATATGCTGCACTAACAAGCTGGCCCTGGCCCTGCAACTTCTTATTCAGAGCATTCAGCTCCTGCGTGATGTCAACAAGAAAAGCTAAGTCCATGAGCCATTTGGGATCACTCAGCTCGGGAACAGCCATCCCACCCTTCTCCAGCATGAATACTTTCAGTTCTTTTCTCAACTCAAAAAACCTCTTCAGGACGTTTCCCCTGCTGAGCCAACGTACCTCTGTGAAGTAGAGCACATCCTCATATTCTGACTCAATTTCCTCCAAAAAAGCACGGAACTGGCGGTGCTTTAAGCCCCTGGATCTGATATGGTTGATGCATTTCACAACGACAGACATCACATTGTCAAACTTCAAGCATTTGCTGCAAAGGGCCTGCTGATGGATAATGCAGTGCAGAGCAATAGCCTCCTCCACACCCTCCTCCTCCAGTTTTCTTTGAACAAGTGCCACCAGCCCGTTTTTTCTCCCTGTCATTGATGGCGCTCCGTCCGTCGTAATTCCAACAAACCTCTTCCATGGCAGACCGATATCCGCAATGGCATCACACAGTTGCTGAAATATCTCCTGAGCGGTGGTCTGGCCATGCATTGGTTTCACTGTAAGCAACTCCTCTGTCACTTCAAAATTGTCATCAACACCACGGACATACATTGCGAGCTGAGCGGTGTCAGTGATGTCTGTGCTCTCATCAAGAGCTACAGAGTATGCACGGAAAAGTTTGGCTTTGTCGCATGTCACTTGATAAGTCAGAAATGCGCTCTGCCACTGTGTTAGCTGACAGGCTGATGTTGATGAACTGACCCTTCTTTTCCGGACAGACTATACAGTCTGCAACATGCATTTTTTTACAAACTCGCCTTCCGTAAACGGCTTTCCCGCTCTAGCAATCATCTCACTCACCACATAGCTAGCTTCGACTGCTAAATCAGCCTCATTGCTTCCTTTGTTGAAGAGATTTTGTTGCTTCCATAGAATTTTTTTTAGCTCTGTGACTTTTTTCTCTCTCTCATCTCCCAGGTATTTTGCATACTCTGCATGTTTAGTTGAGTAGTGACGTTTGACGTTATACTCCTTGTATACAGCGATTTTCTCTGTGCATATGTAACAGGGACAGTTATGTCTCATTTGTATATAATATATTATGTAAATATGTCTATATAATTACACAAAATCTGTGTTTATTCTTGTTTCATCTTGTGTTAATACCTGACGCAGTAGGACTCACATCAGTATGTGGAACTATAATTTTAGCGTGTACCCCTACGTTCCTTATGTATGTGACACTGTTCCCCTTTTTTTCGCGGGGTTCATGCATCGTTCTCCCCTTTTGATACTGATCTCTGTGGGAGAGGTAGGCGGCTCTTCAGCCAGAAGCAATTTCCGTGTTTTAGTGTCGACTTTATGCACTTTAAGTTACTTTTTATTACTTATTTTTGTTGTAGTGTCTCACGGGTGTTCACAATGTATTTCTGTGTTGTTTAATTTGTATAGGGGCACGTTAAAGAGAGTACTGACTGGAGAAATGTTTTCTTTCTGTCGCTGTTTCGTCAGGTATGTTGTGTTACTTTTTACGTTATGCCCTTTTGATACTGATCTCTGTGGGAGAGGGGCACGTTAAAGAGAGTACTGACTGGAGAAATGTTTTCTTTCTGTCGCTGTTTCGTCAGGAGTGAAAATAAATGTACATCCTGAATGAAGCTACACGTCTGGGTCGTCGTCTTTCTACACAACGCAGAGTCAGACACAGCCGGTTACACTTGGTGCCGTGACGACCCGTTGTATCCGCGACCAGCGCCGTCTGGTCCCCGGGGTAAAGCTGCTGCCCACCGGCGGGAAGAAGGAAAGACTGGAGTGTGTGTTTTTTTTTTCCTCTTTTTTTTTCCCCCCTCTCTTGCTGCGACGGCAGGTGCGTTAAAGGGACAGTGTACATATTCAAATTGAGAGATGCACTGAGTCTGAGAGGACACTTATCACTGAGTATATCTGTCTATCTGTGTTTTATCATTTTATTTTATTTTAGTGTTTTATCTCTTGTGGGTGGCTTTAAACTGTGTTTTGATTGCTTTGTGGGATTTTTTTGTTGTTGTCATTAACAATATGGATGTTAGTGGGCATGATGTCACATTTGGGTTGGGGAGGGGCCAGCGACTTAAAGGTAGTGAAAGATTTGGGTTCACTAGTGATTTCAACCCGACATTAACACCTGCTGCAAGCTCCACACCTATTATGCAGCCAGACCGTAAACTTACACAAGTAGTATCTGTTGAAGCTTTTGGGGAAATGATAACAAGTTTGGCTAAACAGATAGGTGAGAACATATCAAGCACCATGCACCAGCCCAGTGCTGCCCAGCCTCAGTCTCCCACCAATCCACACCCGTCCCACCAGGCTGATTTGTCTCAATTGAAGGTTGTGGTGCAGTCAGACACCAAGGCTCCGCCTTACTTCAGGGGTGATCGTGCTGATGTATTTTCTATTCATGAATGGGAGGACATGATGAGATGTTACCTGAATAGAGTGAAATGTGACACTCACGTAGAAAGGTTTGATCTGATTATGTCAAGACTAACAGGTAAAGCCAGGGATGTGGTGAAAGTGTCAATCCGCAGCCGACCTGACTTGAGTGCGACCGACCTGCCCACAGCTGTGTTTGACATATTAAAGGGTAACTTTAGTGAGCTGTCATACTCTAACTTGCCCATGAAAGATTTTTACGGCACTGTTCCACGTGCTGGTGAAAGTGCTATGGACTATTGGATACGCCTTAACAAGTCAATAGATGCTGCGGACGAGTGCCTCCGGAGGCGAGGTAAATGTGTAGATGACCCCAGTGCAGAAGTGGTCTTGATGTTCATTAATCACTGTCCTGACCCCAGTCTCGCCATATCATTCCAACTGAAGGCACCTGAGCGGTGGACCACGGCTGAGGTTCAGGAGCGTCTGGACGCCCATATGAGAAATGTGAGAAAAACAGCAGCGCAGTCTCATAATGTGGTGGGTCTGTCAGTTTATAGTCAGAGCCCTGTGACTGATTCTTTTCGCCCTGTCAATCTGGGGATGTCTCAGGCCTCATTAGCGCACCAACCAGACCCCCCTCCCAACTCTCTACCGGCCACTGCCCTTGCTTACAGTCAGCCTCAGCCAGACCATGCTAGGGTGAGTCCCCAAGTGTCCCCCTTATCCCTGCCTCTCTCTGCTGTCTCTGACCCAGCCCCTACCACCGTCAACCCACCTACTACCGACGCTGGTGTTCAACAGGTAGTTGCAATGTTTGACAGAGTTCTGGCTATGTGCAACGCTTCCCTTACAACCAGTCAAAGGCCAGACTACCATCAGCCAGGTAACCACCAACAAGCCCACCGTCAGAATGGTCAGCCAGGCAACCACCAACAAGTCCACCGTCAGAATGGTCGACCCCGTTACCAGCAGGCATCTGAGTCCTTTCCATGCAAGGTTTGTGGCTCCAGGGACCATTCAACCCATGCACACTGCAGGCTTTACAGATTATGCCTTAACTGCTTCAGTCCTGGTCACATAAGAAATCAGTGCCCACAGGCCTCTCCTTCCTCAGCCATGCCACCTTCTCCCTCCAATGCTGGTTTAAACTAGCCCGCCCGTGCAGTGAGAGGGATAGCATGGGCGGCACTAGTGACACCCTCAGTGAGGAAATTGACTTAAGATCAACATATGTGAACTGCTGTAGTAATCTTCCTGATGACAAAACTGTGATTGCTGTGGGTTCACATAGAGTTGAAGGAGCCAATGACTTGTTTTATACCCCAGTGTTAGTAGGGGGTCAGTCAACTTTAAGGGGGATGCTTGATTCAGGGAGCATGTCATGCACACTCAGCGAAGAGGCAGAGTCCAATCTTAGAGCTGCTGGTGTCCTCCCTTGTCCTCAGCCTGTGCCAGAGAAGGTGGTCCTAGTTGGCTGTGGTGGCCTTATGACACAACCCAGATGTATCTATGACCTGGAGATTGAGGTTTACGGTTCTAAATTCATTGTGCCAACTTTCCTTGTCCCAGGGCAGAGAGACGAACTCATTATTGGTAGCAACGTCATCAGGCCCATATTACAGAGGATGAAGTCTGATGAGAAGTACTGGGAGCTCATCCAGTCCAACACCTCAGACCCCGACTGTGAGCAGTTTCTTCAGTTGCTCAGCTGCATCACTCGTTGGTCTGGTCCTGAACTGCCTGACAAGGTTGGCACGGTCAAGCTACGGCAAGCTATCACTCTAGCACCACAGAAGGAGTATCTGGTGTGGGGAAAGCTACCTGGCAGTGTTCCTGTGTCCCCTGGGAGCACTGTCATTGTGGAGCCCACCTCCTCCCGTTCAGCCCCCAAAGACATTATTGTGGGACGGGTTGTGGCACCCATGTGGGGAGATCGTTGGGTCCCTATGAAGGTCCTTAACCCAACCAAGAGTCCCGTGACACTACGCCGCAATGCTAAAGTGGCCGATGTGTTTACTTGTGTCGCGATGGAAGACCTTCCCCTCTCTCAGGGTGTGAATAGGCCACAGACCAGTCAGGCAGCTGACCCTCCTCCCAACTCAGATGCTAGCTCTACCCACACTCAGCAGCTTAAAGACTGTGGATTGGCAGACATCGACCTCGAAGGCTGTGCGGTGTCAGATGAATGGAAAAAGAGACTCTCTGAACTGTTGCTCACTTACCAGGATGTCTTCTCCAAAGACAAGCTGGACTGTGGGGAAGCGAAAGAGTTCGTCCACCGGATTCATCTCACTGATGATCACCCCTTCAGGCTACCCTATCGCCGTGTCCCTCCAGCACACTATCACAAACTGAGAGAGGTGCTGTCTGAGATGGAGTTGAAAGGCATCATCAGTAAATCAGTCAGTGAGTATGCATCGCCGCTGGTCCTTGTCTGGAAGAAGTCAGGAGAGTTAAGGATCTGCACTGACTTTCGCTGGCTTAATGCCAAGACCGTCAAGGACGCCCACCCGCTGCCTCACCAGGCCGACTGTCTTGCTGCCCTTGGTGGAAACGCCTTTTTCAGCACCATGGATCTCACATCGGGGTTCTACAACATCCCCCTCCATGAGTCTGACAGGAAGTACTCGGCATTCACAACACCCTTAGGCCTGTATGAGTACAACAGACTTCCCCAAGGTCTTTGCAACAGTCCCGCGTCCTTTATGCGGATGATGATGAGTGTGTTTGGTGATTTGAACTTCTCCAGCCTCCTCTGTTATTTGGACGACCTGCTTGTCTTTGCTCCATCCGAGGAGGAAGCCCTGAAACGGCTGGAGACTGTCTTCTCGCGGCTCAGAGCCAACAACCTGAAGCTGTCTCAGAAGAAGTGCTACTTCCTTCGCAGGACTGTGGGGTTTCTGGGTCACGTGATAGACAGCAGTGGCGTCTCAGTCGACCAAGAGAAGGTGAGGGTCATCTCAGCTTTCGGGAAGGAGGATCTCATGAACGACGACGGTTGCACCCCATCTCAGCGGAAGGTCAGGTCTTTCCTCGGGATGGTGCTGTATTATCAACACTTCATTCCTGGCTGTTCTTCCATCGCAAAGCCACTCTACGCCTTAACTGCAGGGCAGAAGAGGAAAGCCAAGGGCTCTTTCGGTCGGAGAAGAGCTGGCACCTTTCGAGAACTGACTCCTCAGGATTGGACCCCTGCCTGTGAGAAGGCATTTGATGATCTGAGACACGCACTCCTCAACAGCGTGGTGCTGGCACACCCAGACTTTGATAGGCCTTTCATCCTCTCCACCGATGCTTCCCTTGATGGTCTGGGTGCTGTACTGTCCCAAATTTCTGCTGGTGAGGAGAAGGCAAGACCCATCGCCTTTGCAAGCAAAACTCTCAGTCGCAGCCAGCTCAATTATCCTGCACACAGACTGGAGTTCTTGGCTCTAAAGTGGGCGGTTTGTGAGAAGTTTAGCCACTGGCTCAAGGGTCACAGATTCACCGTCTGGTCAGATAACAATCCTCTCACATATATCATGACCAAGCCGAAACTTGACGCCTGTGAGCAGCGGTGGGTTGCTAAGTTGGCTCCGTATTCCTTCGAAATCAAACATATTCCCGGCAGGTTGAACGTGGTGGCGGATGCCCTCAGCAGAGACCCTTTCGTGAAACCTTTGAGGGAACGGTTGCTGCGTGAACCCTACTTGGAGCTACTGGACCAGGTCTGTGACGTCAGTGATGGGTCTGTGCAAGATGCCTTCCGCCTCACCTGCCAACCACAGTCACTGGAGGGTCCATCTCACTCTGACGCCATTGAAGGTTCAATGTCTGAGGATGAGGTCTCTTCTCTTCTTTCCTCCTTGGACGAGTGGGACTCTGCTCCTAGGGAGCGTGCAGCCTCCCTGGTTGATCACCTCACCACCTTTGAACCACCTGGCCAGGACACGTTGCATTCCCTATCTCTTTCTGAGCTGCAGTCACACCAGCAACAGGACCCAGTAATTTCCAGGGTCGCTCTCTATGTCGACAGGAAGCGCAGGCCTTCCAGACGGGAACGCTACAATGAGAGTCAGCCGACTCTGAGAGTCTTGAAGCAGTGGGATAAACTGACTCTTCTGAATGGCGTCCTCTACAGGGTCACGAAAGATCCCTTGACTAGACAGAAGAGGTCCCAGTTCGTGGTGCCGGAGTCGCTAAAGGCAGATGCATTATCTGGTGTTCACGACCATGCTGGCCATCAAGGTCAGCCCCGCACACTGTCTCTGGCCCGCCAGCGTTTCTTCTGGTACGACATGGAGAAGGATGTCCGCAATCATGTGAAGCACTGCCACAGATGTGTTCTCAGCAAGACTCCTGAACCTTCCGCAAGAGCCCCACTGGAGAGCATTAAGACCTCTGCCCCTCTGGAGCTTGTGTGCATCGACTTCTGGTCAGCTGAAGACCGTCACAACAAGTCTGTGGATGTTCTTGTGATCACCGATCACTATACAAAGTTGGCACATGCTTTCCCCTGCCAGGATCAGACAGCTAAGAGAGTAGCCAAGAAGCTGTGGGACAACTTTTTCTGTGTTTATGGCTTCCCTCAGCGCCTTCATTCTGACCAGGGAGCAAACTTTGAAAGTGAGCTGATTGCTGAGCTCTTGCAGTTGTCAGGGGTTGACAAGTCCCACACCACACCTTACCACCCTATGGGGAACGGCGGCACAGAGAGGTTCAACCGCACCCTGGGCAACATGTTGAGGTCTCTACCACTTCGCTCCAAACAGAAGTGGCCGCAGATAATACAGACAATGACTTTCGTGTACAATTGCACTGTCCATGAGACCACTGGGTTCGCGCCCTTCTATTTGATGTTCGGGAGAATCCCAAGGCTGCCAGTGGACCTTCTGTTCAGGAATGTACTTCATGATGTGACTGTGTGTGACTACAATGCCTACGTGAAATCCCTCTTGGAAGACCTGCACTGTGCCATGGCACTGGCCCAGAAAAACTGCACAGCGGAGCAGAGACATCAGAGTGACCAGTATAACAAACGGGTCAGGGGCCAACCTCTGTCTGTCGGTGACCAGGTGCTGCTGGCGAACAAAGGCGCCAAGGGAAAATGCAAGCTTTCTGACAAGTGGATGCCTGTTGTGCACACTGTGGTGGCCTCAAAACCAGCCCTCCATATCTACCGGATCAGGGATCCAGAGGGACATGAGCGTGTTGTTCACCGAAACCTGCTGCTGCAAGTCAACTTCCTTCCGCTGGAGGAGGCCTCGGATGGTGAAGATGATGCTCCTGTGCCCGCACCTACCCCTAGCATGACCGATACCGCTCCGGCATCTGATTGGCATGGGACAGAGGTGTCCGAGTTAGACACAGCAGCTGCAACAGCTGGGCCATCCCTAGCTGGTTCCCTCTCGGATGTTGACGGGGAGGATGGCCGCACCGCCTCATGGGTCCTTGAGCAGTCCCCTTTTGATGACTCTGTTCATCCAGACCACCCACCACCTCCTTCTGTGTTGGTCACCCCCGTTTCTAGTGACCCTGCAACTGCTGTAGAGACCCCAATGGCTTTCCCAGCTCCTCTGCCACAACGGCCCCCTGCCAATAAGCGTCAAGCATCACATGTAGATGGCCAGGTTACCTCACGATTCGGCAGAGTCATTAGACCTGTGCGCCGCTTCATTGAGTCCATGGCACAACTTGAGTCCCTTCTTGAGGGTTGAGATAAGGCCGCGTGCTGTTATTAATGTGTGAAATGTGGCGTGTTAGCCATTATTTGTGCTCTGGTGATATACTGCTGTATTGAGCCTTTTTTTATTTTATTTTTCGCTCATCCACATCGTTTGGCCAGGGTGTGGGGTGTAAACTGCACCTCACCTTGTCTGTAGAGTACTGTGGGTTCTTGCTGGGCCCAAGCGAGTCCCTCATTCTCTTATCCTTTAGGTAGGAAGCTCTTATTGCTGTTTCATATGGTTTTGTTGCTTGTTGTAATGGCCAGTGTGTTTATATGTGGATTGTTTTGCGACCCAGAATTTTGCATAATTCTAGCGGGGTGAGTGTAACAGGGACAGTTATGTCTCATTTGTATATAATATATTATGTAAATATGTCTATATAATTACACAAAATCTGTGTTTATTCTTGTTTCATCTTGTGTTAATACCTGACGCAGTAGGACTCACATCAGTATGTGGAACTATAATTTTAGCGTGTACCCCTACGTTCCTTATGTATGTGACACTGTTCCCCTTTTTTTCGCGGGGTTCATGCATCGTTCTCCCCTTTTGATACTGATCTCTGTGGGAGAGGTAGGCGGCTCTTCAGCCAGAAGCAATTTCCGTGTTTTAGTGTCGACTTTATGCACTTTAAGTTACTTTTTATTACTTATTTTTGTTGTAGTGTCTCACGGGTGTTCACAATGTATTTCTGTGTTGTTTAATTTGTATAGGGGCACGTTAAAGAGAGTACTGACTGGAGAAATGTTTTCTTTCTGTCGCTGTTTCGTCAGGTATGTTGTGTTACTTTTTACGTTATGCCCTTTTGATACTGATCTCTGTGGGAGAGGGGCACGTTAAAGAGAGTACTGACTGGAGAAATGTTTTCTTTCTGTCGCTGTTTCGTCAGGAGTGAAAATAAATGTACATCCTGAATGAAGCTACACGTCTGGGTCGTCGTCTTTCTACACAACGCAGAGTCAGACACAGCCGGTTACACATATAAGGCACGTTGCGTTTCCCCTGTACTCAACAAAAAAATATTCAGTCTCCCACTGAAATGTTCTGTGGTCATCATCAATTTTTCTTTTCCCTGAAAGTTTTGATGAAGACATGGCGATATATTTTGCTTCCACTCTTTGTCACTTGTGGATCACTCTGTCTGGATTGATTCCGCTGCGCGCATTTGATTGACGTGTGGCGGAGTTCCCTCGGAGGGGGGAGGGGCGAGGGAACTCCGCGCAGCAGTTCCCTGCCAGCAGCAGCAGCAGCAGCGGGAAAAATAAAATTGAAATATAAAGCGCAAATGTAAACGCGCGGGCCAGATTAACACTATTACATGATATCAACAAAGGGGCCATGAGAAACTGTCTCACGGGCCACATCTGGCCCGCGGGCCTGGAGTCTGAGACACCTGCTCTAATAGAACCTTGAGAGGCCAGAGAGGGGAAAGGTTTTTGGATAAAGTTTTAAATAATAAATGATCTAAGTTTTTAGGATTTAAGTGAAAGAGTAAGAACTAAAATGTATAGGTGAAGAGGCACAACGTATCTACGTAAATGCATTATTTTTATTTTATCACTATAAGCTTTATCAAAAAGGAAGGTCTTAAGTACACTCGGATAGGCTGTCTGCTGCCCGAACACAAACTGGAAGCTGATTCCACAAATGTGGAGCTTGATAAGAAAAGGCTCTGGCTCCCATTGTACTTTTAGAGACTCAAGGAACAACCAACAACCCTGCATTCTTGGAACGCAATGCCCTAACCGTTATGTGACTAAGGACATTAAAACCGTTATAAATACTAGGAAAATATCTTTCAAAAACAAAGACTATGGAGCACTGAAACAGACAGAGAAAGAACTGAAAGTCAAATTGAGGGAATCAAAACTGGCACACAGAGAGCTTTTGGAAAATGCTTTTAAAGCCAAAAACCACAAAAAGGTCATCCTCAGCTAAACCTATTGTGACGAACAATGAATTTTGTTTTGCTAACAAACTAAACATTCTTTACCCATTTCGAGTCACTGGATAATTCTGCAAAGTGCACTGAAATTCTCGAAACCATAATACCTACTTCCTCTGACAAAATGACCATCAGTGTCGAAGAGGTCAGAAAAACATTTCAGTACAACAATACCAAGAAAGAGGCTGGGACAGATGGGTGCAGCGTTTTTCTGCTGAAAAACTTTGCTACTGAGCTGGCTCCAGTGCGGCAACCCATCTTTCAGGCTTCCATGGACACGCACAACATCCCTCTGTCATGGAAAACTTCACACATAAAACCACCACCCTAAATTCCATGCCCAAAAGAACATAAGGACTACAGACCAATAGCCCTCACCTCAGTGATTATGAAATCACTCGAAATAATTCTGCTCCGATTTATTATCAGTACAACAAAAGACAAACTGGATCCATACCAATTTGCCTATAAACAAAGGTGCGGCACGGAAGATGCTGTGGCCACTCTGGTTCACATCATCACTAAACATTTAGATAAACGCAACACCTATGCAAGAGCCCTCTTCCTAGACTTCTCATCTGCATTCAACACAATACAAGCAGACATCTTGGTATCAAAAATGGCCAAAATGGAAGTAAATCCATACCTGATTTACTGGTATGCTGCTTTCCTCACTAGTAGAGAGCAACTTGTGAAGGTTAACAAAACCCTATCATCTTCCATCACAACCAATGTAGGGGCCCCCCAGGGCTGTGTGAGTTCAGCTGTGCTCTTTACTCTCTACACTGATGATTGTCATACCAACACACCAAATCAAGTCATCATTAAGTACTCTGATGATACTGCAATAATATCTCTGCTCAGTAACACAGAAGACCCTGAGATGTGCCAACAGGCTGTAAATCAGGTGGTTGAGTGGACTGATAGCAATGCTCTTGAGATCAACACCAAGAAAACTGAGGAAATCATCTGACTCCCATAAAGTCCCCATTGTCATCCATACAGATGAAATCAAGCAGGGAGTTTCATACAAATACTTGGGTGTAATGATTGACCATCTGCTGTCATGGAAGGATCACATTGAATATCTGTGCAAAAGGACAAAACAAATAATTTATTTTCTCCGTCGTCTTAGGTCTTTTGGGGCGAGCAGAGAAATTCTTCTGTTGTTCTTTACATCTGTGATCTTGTCTATTCTGCAGTACTGCAATACTACCTGGTACAAATGTTTGTCAGCAGCTTTAAAATCAAAACTGCTCAGCCTCCACCTGTTAAAAATATGCTCAAAGATTGTTGGTCAACCCTGTCAGAGACTCTATGACTCAGCCTATCATAACAACCTAGTGAGGCTGTCCAACAACATCATCTCTGACCCAAACCATTCTCTGAACAGTGAATATTAACTGCTGCTATCTAATCGGAGATACAGGGTCCCAGAGTTCCCGTTAGAATATTTTTTCGCCGGTCAACATGTCAGTTAAAGTTGAAATCTTCCGGACTAAATGAGAAAAGTGGCGGTCAAAGGTCTTCTTTGTTATTTATTGTGCTTTAAAACAAATTGATATGATTCGATATTAAACAAACTAATTATAGTAGATTAACTACATTATTCAAAAGTGAACAGTAACTTACAATAACACGGGAATAATAAACGGAACGCTCTCTCCCTCTCCTGACAGCCCGTCAGTATCATGCAGCTCGCGGATCACTAATGAGTGAGTCGACAGTAAAACTAAACATATCTATAACTAGTTACGGTAGTTTGAGAGGTAATTAAAATAGCTACGTGTGATATTCTAACCCGAAGTGTGTGTTTTGTTCCGCTAACCGCTGCATGTGATCATGAAGAGCTGCGTGTCGACTCGTCAGCAGCAGCTGATCTCTCTCTCTCGTCAGATTAGACTTCACTCGCGTTTATGTCCATATCGATCAGATCTATTTTATGATGGTTTTATTAAAATAGTTGATAGGCATGCCCCCTTAAGAGAATACAGAGTAAGAGGCAGAGACAATGCATGGTTCACATCAGATCTTTCTGATTTACTACACGAGCGCAATGTGGCATGGTCAAAAGCCAGGAGTACCGTCTTGAGTCAAATTGGCTGCTCTTCAGGCAGCTGCGAAATGCATTTACCGTTAAAATCAGAAATGCCAAAGCGGATCATCTCCTAACTGAAACTTCAGATAACCTAAATAATCCCCTTAAATTCTGGAAAACTATTAAATCATTAACTGGAAACAAAAATGTTATAGAGCTTCCTGATTGCATTGTGAAGGAGGACTCTGTTCAAATCTCTGATAAGGCAGAAATGCTTGGTTGTTTTAATGAGCATTTTATTGCTTCTGGTTCTCTGTTTACCTCGCAGAACATAGCTCAAGGAGCCACTGATCGCTCTGACGGTGGTATCTGGGAGGGTGAACCGTTTAATTTTATTCCAGTAACAGTTTCAGAGGTGCATAAAGCCCTGAAAAGTTTGGAACCAAGAAAATCAGCAGGTCCTGACAACCTGGAGCCGTACTTTTTAAAGTTAGCAGCTGATTTTATAGCTTTGCCCTTGGCTTATCTTTTTAATCTGTCCTTGGAGACAAACGAAATTCCCCTTATTTGGAAATCTGCTTTTGTTCTCCCACTGTTAAAAGGGGGTGACCCCACTCACCTAAACAACTACAGACCCATCTCCAAATTATGTGTTTTAAATAAAGTACTGGAATCACTGGTCAATTTCCAATTGAAAGAGTTTTCATCAATAAATAATATTTTATCTGAGTTTCAATCTGGTTTTAGGAAAAATCACAGCACTACAACAGCTGCCTTAAAAGTAGTAAATTATCTTATTTACTTCTTAGACAATAGAGAGCATTGCGCAGCACTTTTTATTGACTTGTCAAAGGCTTTTGACACAGTGGATCATGCCTTACTGTTACAAAGACTTGTTAGTGTCGGTCTTTCAGGTAAGGCTGTCTGTTGGTTCAAGAATTATCTTTCATGCAGATCACAGTGTGTGCGGGCAGAAGGCTTAACTTCAACATCTCTTCCGGTATCCAAGGGTGTGCCACAGGGATCTGTTTTAGGACCATTGTTATTTATTATTTACATTAACAGTCTTAATAACAATGTTTTGAATGCAAATTTGCATTTTTATGCTGATGATACAGTTATTTATTGTTCTGCGTCCACCCCGAAGCAGGCTCTTTGTCAGCTCCAGAATGCTTTTAACATTGTACAATCCAACATGTGTGATTTGAAACTTGTTTTAAATGCTGCCAAGACAAACCTAATGATGTTCTCGAAAGCAAAAGCCAAGGTCTTGAACCTTCCTCCTATCACCACCTTGCAGGGGACGGAGGTTGAATCTGTGTTGCAGTATAAGTATCTTGGAATTATAATTGACAATTCGCTCTCTTTTAAACCACACATTGTGGAACTCTTGAAAAAATTAAGAATAAAATTAGGTTTTTTCTTTAGAAACAAGTCTTGTGTTTCCTATGAGGCCAAAAAGAGACTAGTGTCTGCAACCTTTCTGTCTGTGCTGGATTATGGAGATGTGGTTTATATGAATGCATCTTCTCAGTGCCTTCACTCGCTGGACACCGTCTACCACGGTGCCCTGAGATTCATCACAAACCTCAGATCCTTGACGCACCACTGCAATCTATACACTCGTGTTGGATGGTCTTCCCTGACCACGCGTAGACTGAAACATTGGCACATCCTTATATATAAGGCTATTCTTGGTGCTCTTCCCCCTTATCTAAGTATGTACATAAATAAAAAATGCACTGGATCCTATCGGCTTTGCTCAGAGAACTTTTTCCTTTTAACTGTACCAAAGGTCCGTACTGAACTTGGGAAAAGGGCGTTCAGTTACGCTGTCCCTCAAGCTTGGAACCTGCTTCAAACTGAGCTGAAACTCAGAGAGCTGGTCTCATTAGAAACACTCAAAGCAACTTTAACTGACCTCGAAGCAGGCCGCTGTGTCTGTAAATGCTTTGGCTAAACTTGGTGTATGACTGTGCTGTGATTGTGCGTTTTGTAATTGTTTGTAACTGTAAAACTGTCTGAAACTGTGCTGTTACCATTCTTGGGCCAGGACTCTCTTGAAAAAGAGATTTTTAATCTCAATGAGACCTATCCTGGTTAAATAAAGGTTAAATAAAATAAATAAATAAATAAATCTAACTAGTTCTAGCTAATGATAGGACTACCTGCTTATTAAAAGACACCTAAACAATAAGCATTGAAATGCAACTGGGTTAGGCCGCAAAGTATAGCGCAGCATTATGCATTTGTTTACATGCCCACCGGAACCCCGAGGCATTACCAACAGATCAACGCACAATCAACCCATACAGGACATCTCTTTCTCCATATTAAGTGTTAGACATTAGAATTGACTATTCTTGTCTGTCACATACTCTTTTGTCTGTCACATAAGTGGCGCAAGTTGCGCATCTGATGCGGTATTGCGCTAAACAGAAATTATTTTGAACGGACACTTTGAGCGGAGAGATTTAGATTTGCGGGTCTTCAGCATATTTTACCGGTCG